>NC_066540.1:8116321-8136321 GCF_024679095.1 Eriocheir sinensis | reverse complement strand
AGAGAGAGAGAGAGAGAGAGAGAGAGAGAGAGAAGGGACCTCAATCACACGCTTTTAACCTTTTCTTTATATTTTTTCTCATCACAGTGTCCAGCAACCATTTTTTTTTTGCAAGACATCAGCGGAGTTTAAAAGTGGTAAATGAAGGTGGACTCCTACACTCTGCCTTAGCCTGGGGGGGGGGGGGGTAAGGGGCAGGGAAGGGAAGGCGGAACAGAGTTGAGAGGAACACTTTACATTTATTGGGGGGAAAAAAAGATGTGACACTGAATTTTTTTTTAACAGTAAGGAAGCATCTCTAGGGCAGAAACAAATATAAACAAAAAGCCCGCTAGCAACAAAAAAGCCTGCTAGCAACAAAAAAGCCTGCTAGCAACAAAAAAGCCTGCTAGCAACAAAAAAGCCTGCTAGCAACAAAAAAGCCTGCTAGCAACAAAAAAGCCCGCTAGCAACAAAAAAGCCTGCTAGCAACAAAAAAGTCCGCTAGGAACAAAAACTTCACTAGCAACAAAACAGTCCGTTAGTAACAGAAAAGCCCGTTAAGGTCAGGGAAGACATTGGTGTTTTTGGGAACGTGGAAAGGAAATGGACAAAAAAGATCACTCCACATATTTTGGGTAGCTGAAGATGGCACTCCATATCGTTATAAAAGTAAGGAAGAGGAAGGTGGACTCGTGTAGTAAGGTCAGACAGTGGAAGTGTTTTGTGGGAGGTGATAGAAGAGTATTCTATTCTCAATATTCTATAAAATGTGGAAGGTAGAGAGAGAATCGAGGCACATGTTGTAAGGCAAAGAAGGAGAAGGTGGAGATCTAGCTAAGGTGAGGGAGTGTTGCGGGAATGAAAGGGAACAAATTTTTTTTTTCCAGCGGTGAAGGTGGATGACAATGCCTCACTCAGAAAGGGTACCACTCCACATGTCAGTGAGGCCACGAGGCACTCCTCCATGCCCTTAAGCTTCATTCATGCATTCTTTTTTGCCCTTGACAGTTGCTCAACATGCCCTCGACATCCGCTCGACATCAATACTCAACCTGTCAACAGTCACATACACTGTGCCGCCATGGCCGTGAGTCTCTGTGTTTTATAGGACCGTTGCTTCCCACAGTTACGGGAAGACTGTAGAGGGGCACATTTTTGTACTGGCACACGTACAAACACAGGCACCGCCAATAGATTGCTGGTATATGTGTACAGGTGGGATTCTGCAGAGATGCTCGAACTTTCTTCTGGTAAACAGATAGAAGTACAGGCATAGGTGTACAGACACAGATAGCCACAAGTGTATAGAGTTAGAGGTGCAAACACAGGTTTACAAGTATCTGTACAGATAGACAGGTTTATACAGGTAGAGGTAAGCACAGGTTTACAGTTACAGGTTCAGATAGACATAGGCACATAGAGGTACAGATTCGTGCACAGGTTTACAGGCACAGATATAGAGTTGTATACGGGTAGGGAGGTACGTGCACAGATTTACAAGTATAGATAAAGACGTAATGTATGCAGTAGAATATGCACACCCAGACAACCCTCCTGTGCGTGCCAGGTAATAGATTGCAGGTGTTAGGTAACGTATAGTGCGTGGCAGGTAGCAGATAGTAGGAGGAAATGGGCAGGAGATAACAAAGCAGATAGCAAGTTGCCGGTTGCAGGCACAGCAGACAACTTATAGCAGAAGGCAGGTAGCAGGCACAGGAGTTAGCGGACAGCAGATTGCAAGGATCAGATATTGTTGAAATACACCAGCTATAAAACAACAGATAACAGGTAGCAAAGGGCGACCCAGTTAACAGGAGAAATAACAGATAACAGGCATTACAGTTAGCAGAGGTGGGTCGAGGAAGGTCAACAGGCAGGAGACAGCAGATAGTAGGTTGCAGGTATAGCAGATGACAGATAGCAATAGCAGGTGTAGCAGGCAGCAGGCGACAAGCGGCAGCCGTGTCAACAGTCGGCTAAGTCTCCAGGTTTCCCGTTGTGTTGATTGGCTTCACGCGTCGGCAGGCCCCGGCGAGGCTGTGGCGGTAGTGGCGGTGTGACTGCCTGCCGTGTGGCGTGTACGTTGTGTGTGTACCAACACTTACATACACCCACATCTCTGCTACACCTGTACAGACTGAGGGAGGCTCTGCACTGTTCGTACTGTGTGTATATCGTGCGTATGTTTTCTTCCCTGTAGGTTCTCCTGCACACACACACACACACACACACACACACACACACACACACACACACACACACACACACACACACACACACGCACACACACACATACACACAAGCGCGTATATCAATATTTTTTCAACCTCCGATTTCAGTTCACGAACAACATACAGCCTCTGAGAGAGAGAGAGAGAGAGAGAGAGAGAGAGAGAGAGAGAGAGAGAGAGAGAGAGAGAGAGAGAGAGAGAGAGAGAGAGAGAGAGAGAGAGAGAGAGAGAGAGAGAGAGAGAGAGAGAGAGAGAGAGAGAGAGAGAGAGAGAGAGAGAGAGAGAGATGTCAGTTGAAGTGAAGTGGAGAGGAACCGGTAATTTCTGAACCGTGAGAACCGGCAGTTCTGGTATCGGTAGTACTGGTACTACTGCTTGCAATGACAAAAGTCAGAAGCTGGGGCTCGCTGCACAGAGAGGCTGTACTGCCTCAGCACCAGTGCCTGCCGCCGCCCGCACGGTGCCGGCTGCTGATGCCTTCTTAGCGCCAGGTCCGACGCCGACAGAGAGAAGAGGGAGGTTCGAGTCAGTGATAGTTAGGACCAATCTTTCTTTATGAGTTTACCTTCGATTTTTTGTATAATTCATTTGATCGTGAACCACTGAAGACGATGATAATGATGTGAATGATGATGATAATAATAATAATTATAATAATTATAATAATAATTATAATAATAATAGCAATAATGTTAATAATAATAATTATTATTCGTATTAATAATATTATACTGATATATTGTCGTTATTATTATTATTATTATTATTATTATTATTATTATTATTATTATTATTATTATTATTATTATTATTATTATTATTATTATTATTATTATTATTATTATTATTATTATTATTATTATTATTATTATTATTATTATTATTATTGTTATTATTATTACTATTATTATTATTATTATTATTATTATTATTATTATTATTATTATTATTATTATTATTATTATTATTATTATTATTATTATTATTATTATTATTATTATTATTATTATTATTATTATACCTAATGATAAAAAGTAATAATGATGACTATAGAAAATACTGTAGTTAACATTAATATTAGGTATATGAATAATATAATAATTGATTGATTAGAATTAAGATATAGCGCTTTGATGGCTTGCGGTCCGGCAGTATTAACCTTGTGGCGACGCCTTGACACGTGGGCGCTTAGCGGTGCCAGCACTGAGACGCTTGGTGCCTTATTTATGCAGGACGCTTAGTTCAGCCGGTACCCTTCAGCTGCCCAGCCCCGTTTCCTGTATCCGTCAGTAGCGCCTGTTGTGTTAGTCTGCCTATCCGTCTGTCTGTCTGTGTTCCTGCCTGTCCGTCTGTCGTTTTGTCCTCGCCGGCTTATGGGTCTTCTGACTGATATTACTGTCTGCTTTCCCGATTTTTCTGTCTGTTTACACATATGTATATTGTAGTGCAGCACAGGGTATGCCTCTCAGTCCAGGTCTACATGCACACGACAATTAGTAACAACGTAAACAAAATTCGTTGGGAAATATTAAGGCAGATTTAGTGGGCGTTGGCGGGAGTAATAGGGCGGAAAACAATTATTATCCTCCTTCCACACGTGCTTCTGAGTCTTCTATATATCCCGGGTCTTGAGGGACGCGTGACAAATGGTGCTGATCGTCCCTCGCTGCTTGATGCTTGCCTCGATCACGGCGGGGAGGAGAACGGGAAGGGAAGGACAATAAAAAGAAAGGGAAGGAAAGTTTGGAAGCTTCTCTTTTGTTTCGTAATCTTGGGTTGCTTCTCGTAAGTCTGGTCGCTGTTTCAGTGTTAGCTGATGAAATCGTCGATATTTTTGTGTGTAGTGATTCGTGTTGTTTATTAGACCGTATATTGGCTGTTAGTTGACAACGGGGACGCTTTACTCTTTGTTTATCAACTTTTTACAGTTTCGTTGTTGCCTACCGCAGGATCGTGAGTGTAAAGCACTTATTTTAAACTCAGAAATAACCACACCCACAAAAATAATACTCATGAAACACCACATTAAAGTATACCAGAGATGCCAGAAAGCAAAATACAGCCATAATATTCAGGAGACGAAACCTCTTATGTTGCCTGCAGCCAGTATGGGGCTGTTCATGTTCAGGTACTGGCCCGCTTACATTCGGCAGTCACTGGTCATATTACAGACGCAAATCATAACACCTGCGAGCATTGGGTCAAATATATATTTTTCCGACCGGCAGATACTGTGTTTTGACATTTGGCACCAAACAAGAACGTACATTCCGGAATCCCGAAGCAGAAAAAGAAACCAAGTCACGAGGAAGAATACCTCTTTGACAGTTCTCCGGGTGGCCGTGAATTGCTCTGAGTGTATAGCCAAAACCGTCTATTTGCTTGTTTGTCTATTTAAACAACCACACCATCGCCGTCACCAATAGGTTGAAGACGCGAAGATGATTATCATTACTATTGTCATGGTTCTTAAGCTGTTGCATTGCCATTGTCCCCACCCTCGGGCTTCCCCATGCAAACTTTCTAGGCAGCTCTCGGGTCCTGAGGAGGGGCAACGAGGTGTGGCTGAGCGGACGGGTGAGTGGGTGAGGACACTCGGCCAAGGACTCGAGAAGGCTGCAGGAGGCCCGGGTTCCAGAGGGCTAGAGTCCACTCCGCCTCGTGTCCTTGTTGCTTGGAGTATGGCGAGTCTTTTGTACAGGAAGACTTGCTGGTGCGGACTGGATGATTTAGGTTAGGTAAGGACTGCGCGGTGCCTTGTGCTGGCTTATAAGGGAAGGTTATGTTGTTAGGTTACCTGAGGACCGGCAGTACTTATAAAACACTATGGTCGGTATTCTTAGACGTTTCCGCCTCTCACATAAGTTATTTCGAAAGATTAAAAAGTAGACCAGGCGGGTTCAGTGAGTGTTTTGTTCTGTCCATGGTATAGGAGAAGGGTTAAACTACCAACAGGGTCATAAAACTACCTGTGGAAATGCTCAAAGCTCCTACGAAATCCCTGTCAAATAGGTGAGCTTGGGCGCCGAAATATTTAAGAATGCAACCCTATGCTGGGTTAGGTTAGGTTCCAATCTTGTCCTTCGTTCTCTTTTCTTTTTCCTTATTTTATATTTATTTTGCGTTGATTCTTCGCCTTTCAAAGTGTCGCAGTTTTCCCTTCATCCCTTCTGCTCACTCACGTTTTCTTTCACTTCCGTCTCCGTTTCTCCTCCACTACATTTTCTCATTCCTGATTTTTCTCTCCCATTTGCTCCCAACATCCTCCCTTTCCCTTCTTCCTCAGCCTCCCCTCTCCCACCTCTTATCCTTCTCCCCCTGGCTCCTCTCTCCATATATTTCCTCGGCACCCTTCTTCCTTTCCTTCCGGTCTTTCTCGCCTCTATAACTTTGCATTGAACCTTTTTTTTTTATCTGTCTCTCCCTCAATTTTCCTCCCCTCCTCTGTTCTCCCAGTCTCTCCTCTCTATACCCTTTACTTTCTCTTTTACCTTCTCAGTCTCCTCCTCTTTCTCATTGCCTTCTTTCCTTCACTTTCCTTAATTTTTTCATTCATCCCTCATTTCATGCTTCTATTCTTTCTATTCTTCTATTCTTTCTTTTCCTCACCTTCCATGTCTTTCTCTCTCTCTCTGTGCGCTTCTCCTTCTCCTCCTCCTTCCTTTACTCCATCCACGCTTTCTTTTGCCTCTTTCTCCCTCCCTTTCACCGTTCTTTCTATTCACCTTCACATTCTCCGCTCTTCTCTTATCCATGTTTCTGTTTTCACACCTCTTCCTTTCTCCTTTCTCTCACCTTCCACCATCATCCCCTTCTTTTACCACTTTCACCTCTTACTTTTTCCACCTTTCTTCCTCCTTTTCATCTTTCCTTTCTTCGCTCCTCTCAACCTTGCTCTCTCTTCCCCTTCCTTAGTCCTCCTTCCCTTATCCATGTTTGTCTTCACTCCTCTTCCTTTCTCTTTACGTTCCTCTCTCTCACAATCCACCATTCTCCCCTTCTTTTGTCACTTTGAGCCCTCTCCTTCTCCACAGTTCTTCCTCCTCTCTTATTCCCTCCCACTTTTACTCGGCTTCCTTAGTCCTCCTCCACCTATCCATGTTTCGGTCTTCACCCCTCTCTCTCCCTCTTTACATGCCCCTCTCTTGCCATCCACCACCCTCGCCTTCTTGCATTTCTCCAAAGCTTCTCCATTCATCCGGGAACAGCCAAGCAACATTTTACACTAAGGACCGCCGCCGCTGCCACTGGGCCGCTGCACCGGAATGCCAAGCAGGTGTAGCGAGGCGGCAGCGGCGGCAAGAGGTGTGTGTGTGTGTGTTGGAGGGATGGGCGAGGGGGGAAGGGGGTGGCAGCCTTCACTCCTTCCTTCACCGTTGCTGTGGTGGCAGATTGGATATTGATGGCTCATAAGTAGCAAGGAAGGGAAAGGCAGGAACTCTTTCTTTCCTGATGGCGGGGTGGAAGTGTTACTTTTACAACCCATTATTACTCGCGTCTGACTTGATTTCATGTCGTGAGGGGTCTTGCATGGCGTGACCTCTGCCGTCCACACACGCACAAGGCCGCCTGCACCTTCTCATAACAAGAGAAAGCTTTCCTGCCATGAGGGGAATCCAGTCATATATCTTTACATGCAGGAGTACTTTTTCACTGGCCTCTTTATATCTTTTCTGTCACTTTCATTACCTGCTGTACTACATAATAATATATCCGCCTCCACCTTCGTATGACAATAAAAAGTTTTCCTGCCATAAAGGGAATCCAGTGATTTATCTTCACATGCAGGAGTACTTTTTCATTGGGCTCTTTATAGCCTCACTGTCACTCTCATTATCAGCTGTTTGACATGTTTATAGTTCCGTGCTTATAAGTTTTTTTTAAGGCGTGTTTATTGTTTTCATCTCGTTTGTTTTATGTTTATAAGTTCATCCGTTTATATGTTCACCTTTCCATCACTACATCTTTATTCATCAGTTCAGGCGTGAGACAAAGAAGGAAGTTTTGCAATTTGGTCCCTCGATGCCAAGTACACGGTTCTTACCATCTCTTATTTGGCTTGTTTTTGCTCTCTGCTCATAACTTGGAGGACTGTTGATATTTTTCCGTTTTTTTTTTCGTACGTTTTACAAATACTTAAACAGTACTTTTTCTGCCAAGGCATAATTTACGTGAATAGAATAATTACACGTTTTCCAACTTTAATTTGGGTGGTTCTGGCATGCGTCTGAACCTGAGGGACTGGAGGATGCTTTACCAACATTTCATCTTTTTTTTTCGTTCATTAGATAAATGCCTGCTGCTGATGTGCTCTGCAATGGACGTAAATACAGAGAATAACGAGAGCACGGAGGGTTGCACGGCAGTAGTTATAGCGTGGAGCAGTTCAGTACGCGGCTCCTGGCAACGTTTTCCTAGTGGTGGTAATTAAGAAATACACACAGGTACACACAAGAGAGAGAGAGAGAGAGAGAGAGAGAGAGAGAGAGAGAGAGAGAGAGAGAGAGAGAGAGAGAGAGAGAGAGAGAGAGAGAGAGAGAGAGAGAGAGAGAGAGAGAGAGAGAGAGAGAGAGAGAGAGAGAGAGAGAGAGAGAGAGAGAGAGAGAGAGAGTAGTAATACGGATTGATAAGAGGAAGTGTGTATGTAACCATGGGTGGCTGCCTCCCTAGACTTTGTCTGTGTGTGTGTGTGTGTGTGTGTGTGTGTGTCTGTGTGTGTGTGTGTGTGTGTGTGTGTGTGTGTGTGTGTGTGTGTGTGTGTGTGTGTGTGAGAGAGAGAGAGAGAGAGAGAGAGAGAGAGAGAGAGAGAGAGAGAGAGAGAGAGAGAGAGAGAGAGAGAGAGAGAGAGAGAGAGAGAGAGAGAGAGAGAGAGAGAGAGAGAGAGGAGAGAGAGAGAGAGAGAGAGAGAGAGAGAGAGAGAGAGAGAGAGAGAGAGAGAGAGAGAGAGAGAGAGAGAGAGAGAGAGAGAGAGAGAGAGAGAGAGAGAGAGAGAGAGAGAGAGAGAGAGAGAGAGAGAGAGAGAGAGAGAGAGAGAGAGACATAGATAGATAGAGAGAGAGAGAGAAGAGAGAAGAGAGAGAGAAGAGAGAAGAGAGAAGAGAGAGAGAGAAGAGAGTGCGAGGAGAGAGAGAGAGACGAGAGAGAGAGAGAGAGAGAGAGAGAGAGAGAGAGAGAGAGAGAGAGAGAGAGAGAGAGAGAGAGAGAGAGAGAGAGAGAGAGAGAGAGAGAGAGAGAGAGAGAGAGAGAGAGAGAGAGAGAGAGAGCAGGTAAGATAATGAGCTTCACTTTTCCCCTCCGGTGTTTGCTCTGCTCGGTTCGTACCTTCACCTCAGTCCCTGCTACACTAGGTCTGGGGCTGTATCCTCCTCCTCCTCCTCCTCCTCCTCCTCCTCCTCCTCCTCCTCTTCCCCAGCCCTTTCGCGGTGCTTCTCGGGGCCTCGGCGGTAATTATCCCATTTGCACGAAGATGAACTTTGTGTGTTTGGAGAGACTTCCAACGCAAGCCTTTTTGTGTGCGTAGGGGGAATGAGGTTACTACTACTACTACTACTACTGCTACTACTTCTACTACTATTACTATACTACTACTACTACTACTACTACTACTACTACTACTACTACCACTACTACCATTACTACTACTACTACTACTGGTCAGAGTGAAGGGCAGGAACAATGCGTCTTTCTTGTAGGAGTGTGAGATTGGGTGTGTTGAGTGAGTGTGGGTGGTTTGGGAAGGTAAGTAGCGTGTCTTGCAGGCTGGGTGGGTGAACAAGCTGTGGGAATAATATTTTATTTTTACATCAATGGAAACACTCAAGGGCATAAAAAAAAAAAAAATCAAATTGGTGGGGAGTGGGGTTAGGGAAAGATGAGGAGAGATGAAGAGGTGATAGAGGGAGGGGTTGGGGCTGAATATTGGTGTGGGTGCGAGCATCAGGGTGGAGGAGATGATGGGGGGGAGTGGATGGGGGTAGGATTGAGTGGGATGGTGTGTGGGGGATGGGGGTATTTGTTTTGGTAGGTGAGTGGGTGAAGATCTGGTATGGGGTGAGTGTCTTTGGGGGTGGGAGAGGTAGTATGGGTGGAGTGGGTGTCTGGGTGAGTGGGTGTTTGGATAGGGTTGGTTTCTGTGTGGGTGGATGAGTGTCTTGGTTGGTGGGTGCCTGAGTGGGAGAATAAGGTGTCATGGGTGGGGTGGGGGAGGCAATGCAGGTTTAGCGCGTAGCAGAGGTGAACCAGGCTTAATGGGTCTCTGGCAGGGGTGGACGCCATGTCTGCCCTGCTTAGCTCCCCTGTAATTGCCGCGGGAAAGCGATGTTAAGGGAGGATTGTTTTGGTGTTTGTTGTTCTCCCTGGAGCGACGAGGGTTTGTGTTTTTGTGTTTGTTTTTGTCTCCTGAAGCGATGGGTGTTTGTTTGTGTAATCGTTCTCCCCCTGAAGCGAAAGTGTCCGCTGTTTTTTTCCCTTTCCTGCAGCTATGAGTGTTTGAGTGTTTGTGCGTTTGTGTGTTTGTGTGTTTGCTCTTCCCCCTGCAGCGACGAGTGGTTCTCTGTGTGTGTGTATGTGTTGTGCTTGTTTGTTTGTTGTGTTTGTGTGCTTCTTGTACCTCCTGAAGCAACGAGTGTTTATTTGTGTGCTTCTGTGTCTATGTTTGTTGTTCCCCATGAAGCGACGAGTATTTGTGTGTTTCTTGTTCCTCCTAAGGCCACGAGTGTTTGTGTATAAGTGTTGTGTTTATGTCTCCGTGTGCTTCTTGTTCCTACTGAAGCCACGAGTGTCTGTGTGCTAGTGTTTGTGTGTTTGTTGTTGCCCCTGAAGCGACGGGTGTGTGTTTGTTTGTGAGTTTCTGTATGTTTCGTTCTTGCTCCTCTTCGTTGGTTTCATGCGTCCTGATGACTTCCGTTAATGGAGGCAGGCGAAGCAAGAAGAGGAAGAGGAGGAGGAGGATTAGGAGGAGGAGGAAGAGAAGCAGGAGGAGGAGGAGGAGGAGGAGGAGGAGGAGGAGGAGGAGGAGGAGGAGGAGCAGGAGTAGGAGTAGAATGATGATGATGATGATAATGAGGAGGAGGAGGAGGAGAAGAAGGAGAAGGAGAAGGAGGAGGAAGAGGAAGAGAAAGAGAAAGAGGAAGAGGAAGAGGAGGAGGAGGAGGAGGAGAAGGAGGAGGAGGAGGAGGAGGAGGTGAGGAGCGCATTGATACAGTCATCAGGAAAATTTCAGAGAACACGCATTTGCCGCATTCATGTTATCTTGAGAGAGAGAGAGAGAGAGAGAGA
The DNA here is from genome assembly GCF_024679095.1 of Eriocheir sinensis. Lineage (NCBI taxonomy): Eukaryota > Metazoa > Arthropoda > Malacostraca > Decapoda > Varunidae > Eriocheir > Eriocheir sinensis. Next base: position 8,125,831 of record NC_066540.1, on the reverse strand, counting down.
GAGAGAGAGAGAGAGAGAGAGAGAGAGAGAGAGAGAGAGAGAGAGAGAGAGAGAGAGAGAGAGAGAGAGAGAGAGAGAGAGAGAGAGATTCTCCCAGTAATTAGAAAAAAAAACATCCCTTCGATACATCTGCAGGTGTGTTTGTAAATGTTTGCTCTCCATTGTTCTAAATAACTTTAAATGAGGCAGTTTTTGGAAGGTTAGTGGTTACAGGGATCCCAAATGTTAGAGTGAGTAGATATGAAATGTGGGAGTGAGTGAGTGAGTGAGTGAGTGAGTAAGCGGATGAGTGAGGGGGGGAGGGAGTGAATGTTTGAATATGTGAGCTTGTTAATGGTAAAGAAAATGAGTGAGTGACTGTCTGAAAAAGTTATGAGTGAATGTGTGAAATGGAGACTGTGTGAATGAGTGAGTGAATGGGTGAAAAATGAGTGAATGCGTGAATAAATGAGTGAATAACTGTGAATAAGAACTTGAAGGGGGGAGGGTTGCAAGAAATCTATAAGGTGAAGGAAGGGAAAAGAGAGTGGAAGAATGAATGGGTGTGAGGGATTGAGTGAGTGAGTGAGTGAGAGATGGAATGAATAGGATTACCTTATATGTGAGTCTGCTCCTGTTTTTGGGGGATGGGGAAAAAGTGAGTGATCGAATAAGTGAATGTGTGAGTGGGTGAGCAATTCAAATGTGAGTGAGTGAATGGTGGCGCTCGTGTCCATCTTTATTAATATTTCTCTCTCTCTCTCTCTCTCTCTCTCTCTCACCCAGGACGCATGGTTATTACTATTATTATTATTATTATTGTTATAGTAGTAGTAGTGGTAATAGTAAGAATAGTGGTAGTAGTAGTAGTAGTAGTAGTAGAAGAAAGAGAAGAAGTAGTAGTGGTTAATGACAATAAGGCTGTAAGATTAGGAAAGATAACACCAAATGCAAAGGAAAATGCCACAAGAACAAAATGTAGACAGTGATTTGGGACAGAGAAAGGAAAATGTCTGTCCGAGAAGAAAATATCAAAAGAGGAAACCTTCAATGTGACTTTTTTCTCTCGACGTACTGTGTTTTTTTTTTTCCCCTCCCTCCCCGAACTTACCAACAGACCGATGATTAAACACACACACACACACACACACACACACACACACACACACACACACACACACACACACACACACACACACACACACACACACACACACACACACACACACACACTTTTACGAAGCAATTTTTGACACATTGGAGGTTTGTAATTTTCTAGTAAAGGCATTTCGATTTCCTTTGTGTGTCTGAGAGAGAGAGAGAGAGAGAGAGAGAGAGAGAGAGAGAGAGAGAGAGAGAGAGAGAGAGAGAGAGAGAGAGAGAGAGAGAGAGAGAGAGAGAGAGAGAGAAATATAAAGGGGAACCAAACAAACAACCCCAACATTTTTTTCTGTTCTCCGCCTTTCAGTACTTCTCTCTCTCTCTCTTTTCCACTGCAAACATTTGAGTGAGAGTGAGAGAGCAGCAATTTATTTCTTTCCTCCTCCTCCTCCTCCTCCTCCTCCTCCTCCTCCTTCTCCTCTTACAGATGTGGACTTGGGCAGTTTCTTGTAAGTTTTTGTCATCTAGCAAGGAGGAGGAGGAGGAGGAGGAGACGTCTGTTCTTTGTTTCATCCTCTGTCAGTCTTGATACTTTCCTCCTTTTTTTCTCCCTCCTTCCACCGTCCTGCCTTTTCTCCCTTTCTTTCCATCATTTCCCAAACGTGACAGTGACAGTCAACCGCTCGAACTCTTCTTCTGTAACCATGATATTGAAGTCTTGATGGTCGTATAGTGTGTGTGTGTGTGTGTGTGTGTGTGTGTGTGTGTGTGTGTGTGTGTGTGTTGCGACAACCCCATGGAGTGGTCATTATGTAACACTCTGCTCTGGACGATTTGGTTCCGCCTCTCTATCATATACACAAAATATATTGGATACACACAAACAACAAACATATACAAACAAGGTCAAGCTCGGACACAGATATGAAAACAAACTTGCAGAGACGAAAAACGCGAAGAAAACTAACTTACACACATTCCAACAAGATAAGCACACACACACACACACACACACACACACACACACACACACACACACACACAACGGGGGTCACCGGCGTTAGTCAGGACAAATTGGCAATTACAGGATGTGGTGCTCGGTATTCGTCGTAGAGAGAGAGAGAGAGAGAGAGAGAGAGAGAGAGAGAGAGAGAGAGAGAGAGAGAGAGAGAGAGAGAGAGAGAGAGAGAGAGAGAGAGAGAGAGAGAGAGAGAGAGAGAGAGAGAGAGAGAGAGAGAGAGAGAGAGAGAGAGAGAGTCAGACAGGTGATCCCCCGTCCCAGGTAAGAACACTCATCCTGCGGGCTCGTTCTAGCCACACCGAGACCTCCTCAGACGGTGCTCCTTCTCGACCGGCGCCTTCGTGAGTGTGGCAATGTTTAATTTCCATAAGCTAGGCGTGGAGGGGTAGGGAGGTAATGGAGGAAGCGTAGTAATGGTGGATGAAGGAGGGGAGAAGTCAGTATGGGGATGATAATAAAGGTAAGGGTGTGCAGGAGGCTACGGTGTCCGGGAGTGCGGGGAAGGGCTGTAGGGGATGTGTTAGTGGAAGGTAAAAGTGGAAGAGGGAGATAATTATAATAAGTGGTGTGGTTAAGGATTTTCTTTTGGGAGGGGCTCTGACCTGACCGGGGTGTTATATTTGTTTTTTTGTTCTTTTTTTATGATTTTCTTTTCTTATTACTTCTCTATTTTTAGTGATTTATTTATGTATATATTTTTTTATAATTCATACAGCCATTCACATAATAGGGGAGCCTAATATAATTTAGCTAACCAGGGAGTGCCAGGGACATTCATGGACACACATAAGGGCATCGTGTCCATATACAGATGAGATATCGACATATGTTTTAAGTTTATATGCATCACCTTCTGATTATCGCGTGGAGCAAATCAGAGATTATACATTGATAGCAAACATATATACTATATTATGTATGTCCTTAAAAAATATATACAATAAAATAGAACAAAAATCAGGAAAAAATAATTAGTCACATGACTCACATCTCGTCAAGTATGTGTGTCACTCTTTAAGTAGAGCACCAATAGATCGGTCACCTCGGGATTTCCGTCACCAAGAACTACGTCCAAGGTGAAAGGAATGTTTTCTCTGTTGTAGTTTACCAGTGGGCTGCGTTCATGGTAAATCGACTGCAATGCAATATGAGGTGACTGATGGACAGAAGCTGCAGTGACCTGAACAGTCTGGGTTCACGCCTGGAAAGTCGACAACTGACCGTATCCTTGCGCTTTGCGTACTGGTGGAGCGCCGACGTGAGTTTCGACAGGGGATACTTGCAGCCTATGTCGATCTTAAGAAGGCGTTTGATTCAGTGCATCGCGGGGAACTCTGGAATCTCCTGCGACCCCGAGGGATTCCTGCAAGGAGTATTGGTTTGCTGACTGGCCTGTATTCTAGGACTGAGAGTGCTGTGAAGTGTGTGTGTAAGGGCTTGTCCAGCTTCTTTCCCGTGAACGCGGAAGTGAGGCAGGGCTGTGTCCTTGCCCCGTCGCTTTCCAACACTTGTATGAACTGAGTGCTAGGGAGAGTTGTGGACCAGAGTCATTGTAGAGCATCTATTGGCAATACCAGGGTCACTGACCTTGTTTGTGCCGATGATTCAGTAATGCTTGCGGAGTCGCTGGAGGTTCTAGTTATGGCTTTCAAGTCACTGCACGAGGAGGCGAAGCCCTTGGGACTTCAGGTCTCCTGGGCCAAGACCAAGGTACAGGTGTTTGGGGGATTGCTAAATGAAGCAGTAGTCTGTTCATGCGTGTGGCGAGGACAATGAGATCTCGGAAAATTTAACATGCCTTGATAGGGTAGATCAGAACAACGATGGGTCTCGCCAGGAAGTCTTACGGCGGCCCACGGTGTTATGGGCTTGCTCAGCGTGAGTATATGACGTTGTCGATTTGTAGGACAAAAATCAGGATCTTCAAGTCGCTTGTGCTCCCTGTCTTACTTTGTGGCTGTGAGACATGGACACTTGGAGAGACTTTGAGGACTTTGAGAGGCGGATTGATGTCTTTGGTAATAAGTATACGCAGAATCATGGGGTCTAGGAGGAATGAGTTTGTGTCAAACCAGCGACTACTCCGTGAGACTGATTCAACGTATATTACCTACATAGTCCGTCAACGCCAACTCCGGCTATATGGGCATGTGGCACGCGACGCGCCCCCCGGCTTATGCCCCCATTGATTGATTGAATGATGGACAGAGTGCTATTACATGTCTAAGAATTGGATGGAAGTGTTCTGTTTACGCATGGGATTAGGTATATGAGTCGAGAGCAGTCCACATTCACCCGGCTCAGAACTCTAATGACCTGTATTGAACCGGGTGCGTATGAACTCAGGAGGCGGTGGAAAGAGGGGCGATAGGGGTGGCAGGGGACAGTGAGGGGGGAGAGAGGCAGCTGGGGAGATTGTAGAGAAAAGGGAGGGAAGGGAGTATGTAGCCAGCGGGAGAGGGAAGGGAGCAAGTGTTGGAATGAGAGTGCAAATGAACGGAGAGGGAGGAAGTTCTGAGAGATGAATAGGGAGAAAGGAGGGGAGAGGATGGAGAGACGAGGAATAGGGAGATAGGTGTGGTGAGAGAAGGGGGAGAAGGGACGGATGGGAATAGTTGTGGAAAGTTGTATTGGCGTGTAACATTGGATACACTACCTATGCTCTCTCTCTCTCTCTCTCTCTCTCTCTCTCTCTCTTTTTATTTTTTTTATTTAAACTGACGAATCTATTGTACACAACATATTTGTATTTCGCCGACGACACTTTATGCGATCGTTCGAGTAGCATATGTTTCTCTGTGCACTTTTTAGGGCTTAAAATGTCACTTTTTCTCGTGCATTATTTTAAAAGCCCTTTACACTTGCTCACTGTGTATTTAGCATCACTAGTGGTGTGGGGCATGTTCTTCGCCACCTGTGAGCAGCCACTTTTACCTGCTGGGTGGACATTTCCCTCACTGTTGGCCCTGCTGCAGTGAATGTGTTCCACAGGCGGGACACCCTGGAGGTGAAGGTCCGCTGGTGCTGGCTGGAGGTGACCTCGGCACCCCGACCTGCTCGTGGCTGGAGAGTACCGTTCTCGTATCTCTCACAGCCTCTCGCGGGGGGAGCCTCAGTCTCGCCAGGTGTGGTACTCCTTGTACCTGGGCCTTGTGGAACACCACCAGCGCAGCGACGTCCCGGCGGTGCTCCAGAGTGTCTAGATGTATAATATCCTGAGGGGGCGGCTGGGGGTTGTTCTCCTGTAACAGTCGCTGCACCCGTCGCTCCACCTTGTCCAGTCTCTGCAGGTGTGTGGCAGCGCTGGACATCCAGGTCAGAGCCCCGTACTCCAGGTAGGATCTTACCTGGGCCTTGTAGAGGAGCATAATTCCTCGCTTGTCGAGGAAATTAGCCACTCTACGAAGGGCAGAGACACGTAGGGAGGCTTAGTGGGCGACGTGTTTCAGGTGGCGGTCGAAGCGCAGCTCTCGGTCCAAGTCCACTCCGAGGATCCTGACGTAATCCTGGAGCGGGAGGGTGACGGAGCCAAACATCACCCTTCCTTCGACAGCTTGTGTGGCTGCCAGGGACCGAGAGATCACCATCGCCTGAGTCTTCTCAGGAGCAAAGTTCACCTGCCAGCGCTCCCCCCACTCCCGTATCAAGCGTAGTTGCTGGTTGACCTCAGCAACCGCTTGCTGGCTTTCTTGGCGAGGGTAGGAGAGGGAGAGCGTGCAGTCGTCAGCGTATGCAGAGTGCTGGCAGACTCCTGAGAAGGTCGTCGATGTACAGATTCCAAAGGACAGGTCCCAGCACAGATCCCTGAGGGACTGAGGCACCCACTGGGAGGTCCTTGGACTGCTGGCCGCCGACGACGACGTGGAGGCTTCTTGAAGATAGTCGCTCATCAGCATCAGCAGGTGTCCTGGATGCCTTTGGCACGAAGCTTCTCCAGCAAGCCCGCGTGCCACACCCGGTCAGCACCCGCGATGTCGAGAGCGTCGACAATGGTATCCAGGCCGGTGTCTAGCGAGTCCTGCCAATCCCTGAGAGGAGAAGTCTCTCTCTCAGGAGGTCCAGCTCTCTCTCTCTCTCTCATAACTTCCCGTACATGGTAAGTGATGTGTAGTATAGGCAGCAGGGAGCCGATAGTAGATAGGAGGCAGCTGGCGCACGAACACAATCAAATCACTTCTCCATCCGATTTTGATCCTCTTTCAGCTACTCTTATCAACTATTTACAGAAGTAGTGCCCGGAGGCTTTGTTTTTTACCCTTCAGCTGCTTCCTTTCCTGTTAAAAAATATAAAAAAAACCACGCAGAGAAACAGAACAACAGTCGCGTATATCAAAAATATTAAACCGAGAGAGAGAGAGAGAGAGAGAGAGAGAGAGAGAGAGAGAGAGAGAGAGAGAGAGAGAGAGAGAGAGAGAGAGAGAGAGAGAGAGAGAGAGAGAGAGAGAGAGAGAGAGAGAGAGAGAGAGAGAGAGAGAGAGAGAGAGAGGACAATGCAAAAACAAAATAAAAACTGGGAAAGAAAAGAAAGGAAGAAAGAACAAAAGAAAGCTAGCCAGAGAGAGAGAGAGAGAGAGAGAGAGAGAGAGAGAGAGAGAGAGAGAGAGAGAGAGAGAGAGAGAGAGAGAGAGAGAGAGGTGAGGGGGGTGGTGGTTTGGAAGGGGAGGGATTTTCAGCGCTTTCCCGTGAGGTGTGTCGGTGAAGAATAAAACTTTTTCGCCCAGTCTGAGTTTCCCGTGACGGTCAGTAGCGGCTTTGTGTCTGTCTTTTTACCAGCCCTTCCTGTTCTTTCCTGTCTTGTCTGTCTGTCTGTCACTCCATTTGTGTCAGTTCACCTCCTCCCTCTCGTCTTGTCCTCGTTGCCTAATGGGTTTCTGGTGTGTTTTTACAAGTTGTGTTTTCGGATTGTCTTTTTTTTTTTACGAGTTGTTTTTAGTTTACCACTTTTGTCATTTTTATGTCTACTGTGTTTTCCCTTCTGGTTGGTTGCTTATATTTCTTTACTCGGATTATTCCATTTTTTTCGTTTGTTCCCAGTTTTTTTTTGTCCTGTTTTTCTCTTTTTTTCGGTTTCCTCATTCGTTGTTGTTGCCTGTATTTTTTTCCTGTCTCTGTACTGCACTTTGGCTGTCAAATTTCCGTGCTAGTTTTCCACGGTGCACTGTGTAAGAAGTGCATCGTCGAGACAATGTTTAAGTGAAGGATAAAAATACTGGATGCTTCCTTTAGTCTTATTTCTAACAGGAGGGGGGCGGGGGGGTGCAAATTCGCCGAATAGACCCGCCCCCAACTACCTTATTGCTTGAACAGAACATATAACAACCTTTGATATAGTTTTCTCAAATAAAGAAATAAAAACAACGCAAGATTTGCTTCTCCGTCCAAGTGTACATGCACCCAATAAATACTAACTCACTACCAATACAACTTGGGGAGTGATAAGGCCGATTTAGTGGGCAGTGGCACAATCAGCCTCCTGCCACATGCACCTCCTCTGCTTAATAGTAATGATCGGCCGTGAGGGACGCCTGACTAATGGTGCTGATCGTGCCCCGCTGCTCGGTGCTTGCCACCATTACGGCATGGCGGGGAAGGGAAGGGAAGGGAGAGGGAACGGAAATTAAGAAGATGGAAAAGGGAAGCAAGGGGAGGAGATAAGGTAACATTGTAAATGGTCAGAAGAATAAATGGGAGACGGAACATAGGGAAATGGAAGGAGTATAGGTAACAGGCTAGCTTGATATATTGGAAGGAAGGTTGAAGGGAAAACAGGAAAGAGAAGAAAGATGAAAAAGTGTGTAGAAGAAACGTGTTTGATCACAGAGCGAGCAGCGAGGGAACACGTGAATGCTGTGTGAGGAAGAGGAGGCGGGAGGAGGGAGGCGGCTGCTGGGTTCTTTGGCAGGAGTTGCAGAGGCCAGGGGCGGCGAACAGACAGGGTTAGACTCGGGTGATGACGCCAAGGTTTGTGCGAGGGGAAGGGACAGGTTGGCAGCTTCACTTTCTTGACAGGGTGGAGAGGCAGAGGCAGAGACAATGGAGAGGGAGTGGGGAGGGAGGGCGATGTTTTTCCTCCCTTTCCCCCTCTCAGATGTTTCCCCCTCCACATCCCGACCAGATCTTTCTCTCCCTCTTTCCCTAACATCGCACTGGTTGCTCCCTCGTTTCCCGCCCAAGGCCAGACCATGGTGGATTACACACACACACACACACACACACACACACACACACACACACACACACACACACACACACAGAGCCAACCCACAGCTCCCTCTATCCCTGCTCAAGGCCATGCTTCCCTTCCCTTCCATCATTCACTTCTTTCCAACATCCATCCGCTTCTTTCCTCCCACCGAGCACATACACATACGCTCCCCGCCCTCCCTCCCTCCCACCCCCTCGCCTGTATCACGAACTTTAATTGCTTTTGCCTTTACTTTTTCGTGTTCTCCCGGAAATATTGCAAGTCAGTTATGCAGCAGTAGTTTATAAATTTCCATGTAACTAAAATTCTCTTAAAAAATGGTTGAAAGGTTTAAGAAATGAACTACACAAGCGTCATTCTTCATTATTTGGCAGAAATGTGAATTCGTATCATTGTTTTGTGTGCCTCTTAATACTCATTTGATGTATTTTTTATTGATTTAACTGAAATGTATACTGCCGTGTGTGTGTGTGTGTGTGTGTGAGAGAGAGAGAGAGAGAGAGAGAGAGAGAGAGAGAGAGAAGAGAAGAGAAGAGAAGAGAAGAGAAGAGAAGAGAAGAGAAGAGAAGAGAAGAGAAGAGAAGAGAAGAGAAGAGGAGAGGAGAGGAGAGGAGAGGAGAGGAGAGGAGAGGAGAGGAGAGGAGAGGAGAGGAGAGGAGAGGAGAGAGGAGAGGAGAGGAGAGGAGAGGAGAGGAGAGAGAGAGAGAGAGAGAGAGAGAGAGAGAGAGAGAGAGAGAGTCACAATATCTATAACCTTTTTTGTTTTCGTTTTCATTTAAAGTTTCCCGATTCTCATTATTTCTTTTCCTAGATCAATTTTTTTTCGACTTGCTTTCATTTCGTTCTCTTGCCTTTATTTTTCTCCTTTTTTTCCGCTCATCTTTCCTCCTTCCTCCTTCAGTTTTTTTCCTTCATTTTTATCCCTGAGCCTCGTGACTTTTCTTCACAAGTGCGTGATATCAAAGAGACCGATCGTCCTTTATGCGTCGACTCATGCAAACCTACGACGTCTAACCTTTCTCTCCATGAATATAAAATGATCTAACCTTTGCTTGTGGGTGTCTTGTATTGGATCTTACCACATGACTGCCTGGCCTGTTCCACTATTTAATGCATGTGTCTTTGCTGTACCTTGTCTTATTGTTTTGTATCTTATAGTGAACCTGTTCTTGTCTGTGTCTTTACTGCATCTCATACTGAACCC
>NC_066540.1:8051321-8111321 GCF_024679095.1 Eriocheir sinensis | reverse complement strand
GTTAATAATCACTCAGACTCTCACGCTTCCCACTCGCCTTGCTCCTCACTTCCTGCAGGTAGTAATCTACGAGTAAATGATGAACAAGTGATTAAATGAACGACCTGTTTCCCGTGACTCCCTCCTTCTGCATGTAACATTCCAGGATTTAAAGATTAACAAATAACAATGAATGAATAAATGATGTGCTTCCCGGAACACCATTAGTCCTTGGTACGGCGGAATGTTGCACATTACTATGTATATTCTGTTCAAACGAAATGTTCCTCTGGTGCTTTGGCTGCTTTTGTCAGGCCTCTCCTGAATGGCCGAGCTCCTCGCTAGCTATGATGGAGGTATATTTCTATATTATTTGCCCTTGTAACTCGGCTCTTATGCAAGACAGACAGATGTGTTTGGCACCTTTGGATCCATCAGTGATTGTAGAACACATGTAGGTTTGTCAGATTTCATTACAAAGAAATAAAAAAAAATATGACCAGGATTACTGAAAATACTGCTCCGAAATCTTTCCACCACTTTTTTCGTACAGCCTTGTGCGTCACTGAATCAGTACAGAAATAAGTAATTTCACCGTCTGAAGAAAATTCTAACGAACACGATGGTATAACCTAATAATAGATGAAATGTCATACAAGCGAAAAATTTAATCATTCTTAAGAACATGTCGCATCCTCCTTCAGAGCAGAACGCGCCTGGGCGTGGGGAGAGCCGTTGCCTGCTGGCGCCGGCGTGGGTGCTGCCACATATATTTTTGCTTTCGGGTTTACCATGAAAAAAATACTAATTTGCCTCACCTCTCTCATCCTTCGTTTTGATATGGTTTCTATGCGAATGTGAACAAATACAAATTAGCACAAAACCTAATTGTAAGCAAATAAACTAAAACTGCAGAAATTTAGTTTTCCCCCAACGCTGTTGTAATAAACTCACCTTCACATACTCACTGTAACATGACTGATTAATTTATAGGCAAACTTTACCTAATCTGAGTTTCCAAACTCAAATAATCGCCAAGGAAGAGTTGCAACCTCTTTTGATGTCGTTCCTCTTACGTTTATGACAGACCACTCAGATTGGACCATTGGGACTGTGGTCTGAATATTTATGAAAATCTCTCCTTTCTCTCTATATCTGTCTATCTGTCTATCTGTCTATCTATCTGCCCACATTCACGACACAGTAACCTTGAACACACAACATTCGCCAGTGTCGGTGCCTCGCGCTTCACACACCTGTTGGTCTGTTTCCAGGTGAGGCTTGCGGCCACGTCAGTCTGTGGGAGGCAGCACAGCTGGCGGGCGGCTGGGGCGGGAGAGGAGGCTGATGCCGTGAGCTTAGCACTGAAGGGAGGGGCGTGTTGTGACTGTCAGGGGACTCGTGCTCGTGTGTCTGGCGGGTGTGTGACGTGTTTAGAGGCGCCGAGGGAAGGGAAGGAGGGAGTAACTTGGGGCCATATTCTTAAACATTTCGGCGCCCAACAACACGTAATTTACTTGGCTTTCGTGGGAGTTAAGGGCATTTCCAGGGGTAGTTTTATGACCCTGGTGGTAGTCGGAGCCTTCTTCTGTACCGTGAACCTAAAAGGACACTCATTAGGACTCGATTAACCTCCTTTTTGGCCTTTGGAAATAGTTGGTGTGAGGGGCGGGAGCATCTGACAATACCGAACTTGGGCCCGTCGTGGTCGTCTCGGTTCGCCGCTGTTGCGTGTCATGTTGTAAATCGCTTCGTTGGCATCCATTGAACTGTGAGATGATGCAATAACAATCTGTATATAAGCACATTATGAAGAAAAGTCGGTGTTCCTGGACGCTACTTTCGCCTCTCATATCAACTAATTTCAAAAGCCGTAAAGGAGATCAACCGGGTTCTAATGACATTTTTTAGATTCGTGGTACAGAAGAAAGGTCAAACTACCAAAGGGGTCATAAAGCTACACCTGGAAATTCCCAAAACTCTTACGAAAGCCTTATCAAAAATGTGTACTTGGGCGCTGAAGTGTTTAACAATATGGCCCTCAGCATCCACCCTTTGTGCTCTTCCTCCTCCTCTCTCCTCCACCTCTTTCTCCTCCTCCTCCTCCCCCCCTTCCCCACTTCACACACTGGGTAAAGAGAGGCCGACGACGAGAAGTTGGACTCATTTTTCTTTGCTTTGGCCATCGTTTGTTACCATCAGTGCACCAAGGGGCCCCGCGAGGCTGCCGGGAGAACAGAGTAAAGAAAGGCGGGGAGGGTGCGGTGGTATGGGGGGACGGGGCGTGGACAGGGGAAAGGGGGGATGGGGGAGTGTGGTAGAAGGGAGGGTGGATTGATAGATGGATGGAAGGGAGGTAGGGAGGGAGGAAGGGTAAACGGATGGAAAGAAGGGATGGAGTAAGGGGGTGGGGGGCAAGGGCTGCTGAAGGGAACTAGAGACTGGAAAATAAATGAAGGAATGAGGTAAAAAGTGAGAAAGAAAGGAAGAGAAGAATGAAGTAAAGATTCGGGCATGGAAGAAAAGAAGTAAGGATGCAATGAAGTAAGAAAGGAAGGAATAAAGTAAAGAATAAAAAAAATGGAAGGAATGGAGGAGGGAAGAAAGAAATGAATGAAGGAAAGAAGTAAATAAGGATAAATGTAGAAGGGAAAGAATATGGGAAATAAAGGAGAGAAAGAAGGGAAGAAGCACGACCCACCTCTTCAGAAAGACTTGAAGGGAGAAAGGGAATGGTTGTTGTGGCCACAATGGGGAGGAGGCGGGTGGTCATCTCTTCCTCTCTCGACTTATCGGGTGCTGTGGCGGTGGTGGTGGTGGTAGTAGTAAAAGTAGTAGCAGGGTTGGGTCCAAGTACATGTACTTATACTTGTACTTGGACTTAAGTACAGATTTTCATGTACTTGTACTTGTACTTGGAGTTTGAAAACTCAATTGTACTTGTACTTGTACTTATACTTGGAATTTAAAAAACTCAATTGTACTTGTACTTGTACTTAGCCCCATGGTACTTGAAAAATACCAAGTACATTCAAGTACAAACATTACATTTACATTGTATTTAAACAAAAGTTATATACTGCATATAGATTCTAGTGAACTTTGTGATGATACTGTTGGGTAAATAAGTACACGAGTGTTACGATATTGTAGCGTAATGTTATTATGTCTCATTAATGTGTATATACGAAAACTAATAACTTTCGTGCCTTATGAATCTGTGACAAGAACTTTTTATATCACATAAAGTCCTTTTACTTAAGTACAATGACATGTACTTGGACTTGGACTGAAGTACATAGCAAAGTGACTGTACTTGTACTTGTACTTGAAAACTATCCAGGTACTTGGGCTTGGACTCAAGTACAGTCGCCTGTACTTGAACCCAATCATGAGTAGCAACGGTAGTTATAGTAGTAGTAGTGACAGGGTGTTTTTTTCTCATTCTGTCATTTCTCTCTCTCTCTCTCTCTCTCTCTCTCTCCCATCCACCACCACCACACGGTCAGATAAACACCAAACTTTCCCTCTCATGGACCTTCGCGGCACCAAATCCATAAATCTTTCGCTGGAATATTGCAAAACTTCCAAAACTTCGGCCGCGAGAAGCAGACTGGGAGGGGGGAGGGACGGGGAGGGGGGGAGGTTGACGTGGGTGGGGATGGGTATGGGAGAAAAAGATAGAGGGATGGGTTGGATGGCTGGTGGGGGAGGGTGGAGGAAGGGTCTGATGGGTGGGTTTAGACTTCAGAGAATATAGGAGGTTGTGTGAGGGTGAGGGTTGATGGGCGAAGAAGGGTAAGGGGGCTGGGGGGGTGAAACGGAGGGTTGTGGTGGGCTTAGAGAATATACTGTGGGAGGGCGGTTAGGGTGATGGGTTGAGTGGGTGTGGGGTGGTAGAAGGAGAAGGCAGTGGGGGAAGGGAGTGATGGGGAGATTAGAGAATACAGTATCCTGTGTGATTGAGGGTGATGGAGTTCAATGGGTGTGGGTTGGTAAAGGGAGAGCGGTGTGGTGCTGGGTGGCTAATGGGGCTGTGGTAAGGGACGGTGTGATGGGAGGGGCTTAGAGGATATAGAAGGATGGTTGAGTGGGTGAGGGCTGGTAAGGGGAGAAGGTCAGGAGAGGAAAATAAAGGGGAGGAGGGTACAGTTATGAAATATAGGAATTTTGGCAAGTTTTTTATAGTGGCGCCCTCTGCTTGGCTCATGCTGCCCCCCGGAGCTCATCTTTGAGCCTCTCTTTTTAACGTCCGGGTTGATAGGTGGTCTTCAGGGTAGCAAGTGGGTAGTCTTAGGCCACTCGGCGGTAACTGAAAGATCCCAGCTGTGCGGCGGTCAGGACTCGAACCCTCTTTGAATTTCATGGCTATATATGTGACTGTAGAGGTGAACAGAGAGATTTGTGAGAGATGAGGAATAGGAAGGGGGTTGTGGGGGGAATATTTCTGGCATGGACGTATAGATATTCCTCTGAAGGTGTGTCTGATTTATTTTCTAGTTAGTATTACATGTGTGTGTATTTATGTGGCCGTCTCTGTATGTATGCCTTTCCTTCTCTTTGTTGTATGCTGCAAGCTTTCTTTTTTTTTTCATTTTTATTCTGAATACTGTATTTCATTTTCTGTTTTATTGTCTGTATATTTTGTTTCCCTTTGTCTTCTCTGTAACTCTAGGCTACGTTTTTTTTTTGTCTTTTTCTTTCCATGTCCGTCTTTGTCTCTTTGTTTTTTGTACCTAAGTCTTTTCCAGTATTTCTATTTCTGTCTTCCTGATAGAGGAGAATGGACGCGGATCAGATATCTTTGTCCATGGATATACCTGTCTGTCTTTTTGTCTGTCAATCCGTCTGTCCGTCTGTCCGTCTGTCTGTCAGTCGCCGCACCGCTTCTTCCGGCGAGCCTCCTGCATCTGATCTGGGTCCGTTCTCGTGTTTCAGCCTTCTTACTCGGTGGTGCCTTCAGTATCAGCCTGTCTGTGTGTATGTCCATCTCTTGTGTGCGTGCGTGCGTCCCTGTGTGTGGGTGGGTGTGATACAAGCTGCCCCGGCCTTTCCGCATGCTGCTGTGACGTGCACCTCTTAGGATGGAAAATGTCTGTATGTGTGTGTGTCTGTGTGTGTGTGTGTGGGTGTGTGTGTGGGTGTGTTTTGGGCAAGGTCGTGTTTGTGGTCTTAGTTGTCGTTGTAGCACTTATCTGACCCTAAAACACGACCTAAAAGTGCTCAACATGTTATGGCGGGAGTGAAGTGTTAAGGGGCTATTACACTGGGCAAATTTTCCGTGGATCTTCACTCGAACCACGATTTCCGCTGGCGTGGTTCTCATTTGTTTCTTGTTATTGGTGCTGCTGATGATGGTGAGCTATACCGTCGTCCTTTGGTGAAATCTACCGTAGCTTTGGAAGATCGTGGACAAGTCAGAAAACCACGGAAATATGAGAACCACGCCAGCGGAAATCGTGGTTTGACTGAAGATCCACGGAACATTTGCCCAGTGTAATAACCCCTTTACGGTGACGATGAAAAGGTGTGTGCAAACAGTGAAATAACGGTAACAAGTGTGAAGCGGGTGATACGCTGGTGGAGGATACAACGTAAGAAGCTTTGGCTGTTGCTGGTTCTCCTTTAGCCGCTGTTATTTTGTTATTGCTGTTGCTCTCTCTCTCTCTCTCTCTCTCTCTCTCTCTCTCTCTCTCTCTCTCTCTCTCTCTCTCTCTCTCTCTCTCTCTCTCTCTCTCTCTCTCTCTCTCTCTCTCTCTCTCTCTCTCTCTCTCTCTCTCTCTCTATCCCTCCTTTCCTCTCCTCCCTCCCCCCTCCCCCCTCCCTTCCTCCCAGGTCGTAACACTCTCCAGTCTATCTCCCAAAGCCTTGTAATACTGTCATTGCTAAGATAACGGAGTGTTCGTAAGTCTGTCCATGTGTTTGTTGAACTCGCGCACACACACACACACACACACACACACACACACACACACACACACACACACACACACACACACACACACACACACACACAAAGGAGGTTAGTCGTGTCAGATTGGTGTGAATAGTTAGAAAGGACATGATTTTTTTTTTTCTCTCATCGCCTATTCATATTTAGACGTATTATTGTTATTGTCCTTTTTACCCTACTACTGTTTATATCGTTTTTTGTTACTTGAGCTTCTTTTATGATTATTTGTATTTTCTTATCTATGCTATTACTGTTTTTTTTTCTCTTTCCTTCCCTTCTTCCCTTCCCTCACTTCATCATTTCATCTCTCTCAGTCCAATTATCCTTTCAAATTTCAATGAGAGAGAGAGAGAGAGAGAGAGAGAGAGAGAGAGAGAGAGAGAGAGAGAGAGAGAGAGAGAGAGAGAGAGAGAGAGAGAGAGAGAGAGAGAGAGAGAGAGAGAGAGAGAGAGAGAGAGAGAGAGAGAGAGAGAGAGAGAGAGAGAGAGAGAGAGATCAACGGGAAGGAAGTTAGTCACGAAGGCTCTAATATATTTGCAGAAAGAGAAGTGAAAGTTGCATGCACGTGTAGCTGCTATGTTTTGTTTCCTCTCGTCGTCGTCTGTTCATGATGATGGGAAGAGAAGGAAAAAGTGCATATCATCATCATCATCATCATCATCATCAGCCTATATCATCTGCTCCTGGTTTCTAGTGTTCTTGGCTGCCTTCTCTCATGGTGTGGTGATCGGGTGATGGGAAGGCCAAGGTACATAATCACAATTCATTTCGTATTCCTTCCTCGTCCTATATTGTAGTTTTATGTCCTTTGTTTACCTTCTGTTACTCCTGCGTTTTTAAAAAAAAAATTTATTTACGTTTCCGCCTTTGGCGCCGGTAGGCTTTCTTGGTGGGGCCTGATGGTCAGCCCGTTTTGGCACAGGCAAGTGTTTATAGCGGCGCCATCTTACTTGGCTCATGCTGTCCCCCGGAGCTCATTATTGCTGCTCTTTTTTAGAGAGAGAATCTAGAGTCCAGGTTGATAGGTGGTCGTCTGGACAGCATGTGGGTAGTCTGAAGCCACTCAGCGGTGACTGAAAAATCCCAGCTTATAGCACGCATACAGGAGGACGCGGCGCCGTCACGCTATCCTCTCACCCACCGCGTGTGATGAGAGATGAAAGTGTTGGGTTCTTTCTTGTTTTCCAGTGCCATTGTTTGCTTTTGTGTCCTAATGCTGTTTATTGTCTGGTATCTACGTCTGATGCCGCTCTTTGCTGCTGCCGCCCTTCCCTGTCGTGTTGTGTTTGTCTGTAATGAACACCACTGGGTGCCGGGAATCGAACCCGAGCCTTCCGAGGAGAAGCCAGGTAGCATACCAACTAGGCCAACGATAAGCTCAAAAGATCACCGCGCCAGAAGCCGGCAGATTCCCGGCACTCAGTGGTGTTCATTGCGGATATTTTCACTGTGTTATTGCAGTATCTCTATATAGTGTTTGTCTGTCCTTGATGTTTTCTCCTGCTGTCACCTGCTCTCGTTTTCTAATTCCCTTTTGCTGTTTAGTCTCTCGTTCTCCTGCCTTCCTTTCGTGCTGCCTGCTTTGGGTACTTTCACTTGCAACATTTTCCAGTAAGTATATATACTTGCACCTTGTTTTCCGTGTGTCACCATTTTCTTTGCACTTAAATACGTTTTCCTTGTTTGAATACATTTGCTCCTCTCCTTTGAGGCAGGCGACTTTTAATGTTGTGCTTCGCAAGCTTTGAGATTTGTGAACCTTTTGTCGCCTCATTACGATTCTGCAGCGATGAGAGGAAAATGTCCACAGAGGACATGTCGGTGGTCCTTCCCTTGCATCAGCCGGCTTTTAGTGATGTCATTCGCGCCCTGTGACGATTCTTAACTTTCCGGATATTCACCAAGACCGTTCAGGAATTTATATACACGAAAACATGTTGGTGATGCCTTCCATTGATGCTGGTGACTTTGGCCTTATATTCAAGCGTTGTATTAGTCATCAACAATGTTGTGGCTCACTTTTCAAGACATGGTCAGTATGTTTTGTTGATTTTTTTGTATCACGTTTTACAGCAGAGTCTGTCGACTTAACTGTATAAAAATCATATTAATTAAATTATATGATATTAACTGTCCCAAAAAAATGGAATGAAGAAGCCAAACTATCCACATAACTTCATAAATAATAATACGACGTTTAAAGATAATCTTGTGTTAGTGTTGTTTTTCGTGAGTCATGATAACTCCTCAACTCTGTAGACTCAGTGTAGCGCCTCATTAAAATCACGTAAGAATACATTTCACAAGAAAATGAGTCGGTGCTGCTCTCCTTTGCATCTGACGGCTTTTGGTGTTTTCTTTCGTGGCCTGTCACAATTTCCTAAACTTTCAGAAGCTTCATTTAAACCCTTGCCACAAAAAGTTCCACAAGCGTTTGTTTTGTCTCCTTTGCTATTGTCGCCTTTAGGTGTTGTATTTCACCGGCTGTCCTGATTCCTGAAGTTTTACAGCCTTGTTCAGCGCTTCCTAGAATGGACTCCACAAGAGGATAAGTTCGTGGTCGTGTTAATGTGATACAAGTGTTAATGTGATACAAGTGTTTCTAAAAGTCGAGTGGCGCTTGTATGTTTTGTTAACGTGAGAACCCTCGTGTTGCATTGCCATTGTCCTCACCCTCGGGCTCTCGTCATGCAGGCTTTCCAGGCAGCTCTCTGGGTCTGAGGAGGGGCGAGGAGGTGTGGCTAAGCGGGCTGGTGAGCGGGTGAGGACACTCGGCCAAGGACATGAGGAGGCTGCAGCAGGCCCTGGTTCCAGAGGGTTGAGTCAACTCCGCCTCGTGTCCTTCTTGTTTGGAGTGTGGCGAGGCTTTTGAGCAGGAAGAGACCACCACCATCACCACCACCAACAACAACATAACAGCCAATACAACCACTACCACAACCACCACCACAATAATCACCAAAACCACCACAATAACCACCACAACCACCGTAACCATATCGTGAACCGCCAACACTACCATCACTACATGTGTGTGTGTGTGTGTGTGTGTGTGTGTGTGTGTGTGTGTGTGTGTGTGTGTGTGTGTGTGTAAGTAATTTGGTTCAGTAATGACAGGCCTGGACAGCGAGTTTGGCCTCCTTATTACAAGTGTGTGTGTGTGTGTGTGTGTGTGTGTGTGTGTGTTTCAGTATTACACATGGCATGCATTATACAGCCAATCACGTCGTTGTCTCCGCTTATGAGTCCGTGCAATGTTTCTGGCACGCTGTTACTCTTTTTTTCCTGACTTTCGCTTTTTTTCCTTCTCTTTCTTAATGCCTGATGTGTCTACTCTTTTTTTTACTACCCAGCTGCTTGGCATTCCTTCCTCTTGCTTTACCTTATTTTCCTAACTTATGTCATATTCATGTTTCTCTCTTTTTTTTTTTTTTACCTTCGTACCTTTGCTTCGTGTTCTTTTTTGCTCTTAGTTCTCTCCCTTTCTTTACTGCCTCCATTACCACCTTCCTCTTATTTTCTTCCTCCTCCGTCTCCTCCTTATTGGCGTTTTATTACTTCTCTTTAGATTTTCACATTTTTTTCACTTTCTTCCTTCTCTTTAGATTTTCACATTTTTTTCACTTTCTTCCTTCTCTTTAGATTTGTCACATTTTTTCTTACTTTTCCTGGTCCTCATCTCCTTGAAGTTTAACATCTCTTCCTCCTATTTCTCATCAATGTCCGTCTTTGTGTCCTGTTCCTTATCCTCCCTCGCGTTCTTCCTCCTTTTTCTTATTTATCTTTCTTTTCTCTCCATTCCTCCTCTTCCTCCTCCTCCTTTCTCTCCTCATCCTCTTTCTCATTTTCCACTTCCTTTCCCACTTTCTCCACCTTATTTGTCCTTTCGTTTTCCATTTTATTAGGCTGCCAGTGGCTGAGTGGTCAGCGTGCGGGCGCAGTGTCTTGAAGGACCTGGGTGCAATTCCCGCCCGTCGCTACAAGCTGACATTTTTAATCATCGCTGAGTGGCCTAAGACTACCCACATTCTGTTATGGTGACCACTTTAGCGGAATTCTGATTAAGATTAAGTGGAGCTCCGGAGTCGTAGCATGAGGCAAACAAGATGGCGCCTCTATAAAACACTTGCCTGCCCTTTTAACAGGGCTGGGGCCGACCAACAGGCCCCATGATGAAAGCTTATCTTCACTATAGAGTATAGACCGAACGTTAAAAAAAAGTAAAAGAAAACCCCCCAGCATATTTAATGATATTTGCTAGTTACGGAAGCATAAACGACACACACACACACACACACACATACACACACACTCAATGATAGGTAGGTAGCGAGAGAGAGAGAGAGAGAGAGAGAGAGAGAGAGAGAGAGAGAGAGACGGGGGAGCAGATATGATGTTAATGGAGTAAAAAAAAAAGAAAGAAAGGGATTTAATGAGGTATGTTTTTTTATGTATACTTCTTCTTCTTCTTCTTCTTCAGCTTCTTCTTCTTCTGCTTCTTCTTCATCTTCTGCCTCTGCTTCTTGTTGTTGTTGTTGTTTTTGTTGTTGTTGTTGTTGTTGTTGTTGTTGTTGTTGTTGTTGTTGTTGTTGTTGTTGTTGTTGTTGTTGTTGTTGTTGTTGTTGTTCTTCTTCTTCTTCTTCTTCTTCTTCTTCTTCTTCTTCTTCTTCTTCTTCTTCATTTTCTTTTTCTTTTTCTTCTTCTTCTTCTTCTTCTGCATCTTCTTCTTACTCGTCCTTCTCATCGCCCCTCGCACCGTGCCTCTCACACCCTCGCCTGGACTACATCACAAGAAGGATCTGGAATTCAATAAAACTAAGAATGCTGAGGCGGAAGCTGAGGTCACGTGGTTGTGTGAGGACCTGGATGCTGGAGTGACGGGCTGCGCGGGGGGAAGGGGGGTGGTGGTGTTTTTAGGGAGCGGAGAAAGATGAAGAGAAAGGAGGGAGTATAGCTTATGGGCTGGAAGGAGGAGATAGTAAGGGGGGGCGAAAGGGGAAAAAGGAGGGAGTTTTAGGCTGTGGGGAGATGAGAAGGCGAACAAAAAAGAGTGAATATGGTTTATGAAAGGCTAGGATGAAGATAGAAAGGGGGAGGAGGGGGTAATGGGGTGGGGGGAGATGAAGGGATGAAGAAAAAAAACAAGAGAAAGAGAAGATATGGCTCATGATCTGCAAGGATGTTAGGGGAGAGAGGGGGATTTTGGGGAAGAAGGGGAGGTAAAAATGTTTTGTAATCCTTATGGGGAGATAGGTGTGAGATGGGGAGGAGAAAGTGCAAGTAATCAGAGTACGTAGAGTTTATGACTGGGGAGAAGGGAGGGATTTAGGTGTGCGTTTTGGGGAAGGGGGGATGCTGTGGGGAAAAAGGGAGTGTGTCTTGAAGGGAGGAAAGAAATAAAGGATTGGGCGTGTGGGTATAAAGGGGGAGAGGGAGAGAGGGGGAGAGGGAGGTAAAGGGAAGGTGAGGAATGTGAGGCAAACGAAGGATAGAGTACGAAGAGAGAGAGAGAGAGAGAGAGAGAGAGAGAGAGAGAGAGAGAGAGAGAGAGAGAGAGAGAGAGAGAGAGAGAGAGAGAGAGAGAGAGAGAGAGAGAGAGAGAGAGAGAGAGAGAGAGAGACTTCACCCCACAGACTAAATTATGGATGCTAAGTTCATTTTGAGGAATATTCTCTTATTTCTACTGATGGAGAAAGAGGAGGAGGAAGAGGAGGAGGAAGAGGAGGAGGAGGAGGAGGAGGAGGAGAAGGAGGAGGAGGAGGAGGAGGAGGAGGAGGAGGAGGAGGAGGAGGAGGAGGAGGAGGAGGAGGAGGAGGAGGAGGAGGAGGAGGAGAAGAAGGAGAAGAAGGAGAAGGAGAAGGAGGAGGAGGAGGAGGAGGAGGAAGAGGAGGAGGAGGAGGAGGAGGAGGAGGAGGAGGAGGAGGAGGAGGAGGAGGAGGAGGAGGAGGAGGAGTTAGTAAACGAATAACCATAAAGAAAGAACATTAAGAAGATACAAGGAGGAACCGAAGAAGTAAAGTGAGGTTCAGTGACTCTTAAGAATGACGGAGGAAGAGAGACGAGGCGCTGCAGTAACCCAGATAACGCGGCATCCCGGGACCGTGGCGGCGCAAGGGAGTCGGATGCTGTGTTTGTCCTCGAGTCTTTCCCGTCGACTTTTGCGGCGCGAGGGACTGAAGGGAAGGGAGGACGAAAAACGCGATAGAGTGTCTGAACCAATGATTATGTGATTACTTGGGCGTCTTAGTTTAGCCTTTGTGATTTATGTGCATGATATTGTATTTACTCCTTCTGGTACTCTCTGTCTTACTCTCTATATTTTTTGGTCGGTATTTTAACTTGCAGACAATTTTCTCCAGTTTTCTTTATTCATTTATTCAGTAACTTATTTAGTTTTTTTATTGTTTTGCTCCACGTCTCTACATATTTATTATAACTAACTTGAGTTCAGCAGGCCCCGTCATGAAAGCCTACCGGCGATGTAGTACCAACGTGAAAAAATGACGATAAATGATTAAAATAATAAATAAGAAAATCAGTTATATAAAAAAATCTACTAGTGAAGCTATTTCGATATATTTTTGCCATATATTTGCGTTAATTAACGTTTGTTCTTCTATTTAACGAAAAAAAACCACAACGTTGATCTTCAAGTCGCTCGTGATCCCTGCCGTACTCTGTGACTGAGACATGAACACTAAATACCTCTTCAAGTCAATATTAAAGAGGGACTTAAGGAGGTCTTTGGTCATAAAAGTCCACGCAGCATCATGGGATATTACTGAAATGACTTTGTGTTAAATCGGCGATTACTCCGAGACTGAATCGAGTCCTGCATTGTTCGTGATTGTTTAATGCGGCCATATCCTGCAATTGGGGAGGCGGTGGCTGAGTCGTCAAAGTAACGGCCTCGTGTTCAGGAGGACGCGAGTTCAATCCCCGAGTGCTTAAAATGTGTGTGGAAGACCACCTATCAACCCGCACTCTAGATTCAAGGATCAAAATGAGCTCTGGAGCTCTGGGAGGCAGCATGAGCCAATGCAAGATGGCGAACACTCGCCTGCGCCAGAACGACCATCAGGACCCACCGGAATGAAGCCTTGGACCGACCATCAGGATCCACAATGTAAAAAAAAAAAAAAAAGAGGAGAGGGAAAAAAGGGAATTGTGTGTGTGTGTGTGTGTGTGTTTTCTTAGCTATTCGTTCTTTCCATCTATCTATCTCTTAGTCTGTCTGTCTGTGTTTGTGTACATACTTGGGATGGGAAAGGGGCCTGCGGGAAGACTTGCTCGGACTGAACCCTTTCTTTGAATTAGCCGATTGTAATGCGGCGCGCTTCCCAGCCTATGACATACTTATTGTTAGAAATGACACGTAAATAGTCTTATATAATGAGGAGAAATTGTAATACTAAAAAAACATTCCTATCATTAACTATCATTAACTTTATTTTCTCATTAAGCTAAACACTGAATCGGCTAATTTGATCTTGTATAACGTGTCGCCTTTCACCCCGTCAGTCCACCTTCCCGCCGTGCCTTTGTTTGTCATCCCCTCGTGGTTTTTTTCCTTCCTTTCAAGCTTTGGACTTTTTCTTCTTCATTTACGTTCTTCGCCTTTCAAAGTGTCGCCGCTCTCCCTTCATCTCCTCTGCTCAGTCACCTTTTCTCTCATCTCATCTCCCTTTCTCCTCCATTTAATTTTCTCATTCCTGCCTCTTCTCTCCCATTTGCGCTCAACATTCATCATTTATCTCCCTTCCGAACCTCCCTTCTCTCCTCCCTTCTCTCTCTGTAGCCCTTCCCTTCTTTCTTTGTTCCCCTTTCTCTCTTTTCCTCCACTTTTTTTTTAACTATTTGGTCCTCCTCTCCACTCTTTTCTCTCCACTTTAAATCTTTTCTCCCTCCTTTTCATATGCCTTCCCTCCTCCATGCTCCCTTACTCTCCACCTTTCTGCTTCCTTCACTATTCATAATCCAACCTTTCTTCCTCTCCATTCCCTTCTTACCTCCACCTCCACAGCCTTCATTTCTATCTCTTTCGCTCTTTCCTCTCCATCTCTTCTTTGTTCCTCCTTCCTCTCTAGCCTTCCTCTTTCCCCTCTGCACTTCTCTCCATATTTATTTCTTCCTATCATCTCTTCAGTTAGTCAGGTCTTCTTACCTCCCTCCATTTTCTTATCCTCTTCATTTCTCTTCTTCCTCCTTCATTATATTCGCCTCTCCTGTCTACCCTTCTCCCTCCTTTCCTCCGCCTTCCCTTCCACTATGTTCTTCCCACAATTCCTCTTCCACCCCCTCCCTTCCACCTCCATACAGTTCCTCTTCCATCCCCTCCCTTCCATCTCCTTACAGCTCCTCTTCCACCCCCTCCCTTCCACCTCCTTACAGTTCCTCTTCCATCCCCTCCCTTCCACCTCCTTACAGTTCCTCTTTCACCCCCTTCCTTCCACCCTCATACAGTTCCTCTTCCACCCCTTCCCCTCATGCTGTCCCTTTAGCCCGGCAAAGTGTGTTGAGGCTTGGCGTTGGGAATAGCCGAGCAATATTTTAGCCTGAGAGCCGCCACTACGGAATGCCAACAAGCAGAAGGCGGGGCAGGGCGGCGAGGGGTGGGGGTGGGTGGGGGTGTGGGGGGGTGTGGGTCATGCCTCGCCCTTGCCTTTTATTTCGCTTTGCTGGGAGAATGGGAATTGATGGCGTATGAGAAGTAGGTAAAGATATAGCCTCTGCTGTTCTTCCGCCTCCTCCTCCCTCTCTCCCTCCCTCCCTCCCTCCCTCCCTGCCGGGCACTGTTTATTCCTTTGTGTTTTGTTTGTGGTAGCCATGACGTGATGTATTATTTCATTACTGGTAGGTCATATTTTTCTTTACACTGTCAGGTTCAAAGACGATATTTTTGTCCATTTTGTCGGGAGAGTTGTGGAGTTAAGGTAACAATCGCATTTAAGGATCGCTTTCACGTTCATCAGTACGTATCCTTTTATATGATAGTTTCAAGAGGTAAACTTTTTAGTGATGAAGCTAAGAACATGGTTTGTGATACCATTGACTTTTTTTTATGAAGGGACTGAGAAGCAAGAACTTTCTCTAACTTTTTTTCCTCGACTCTGACTTGATTATATTTCGTCGGTCTGAGAATTTCTTACACACACACACACACACACACACACACACACACACACACACACACACACAGCTGAATCTGCCCACCCTTCAGGACCGATACCACATAAACTTTACCAAATTCGGCAAGTCCCTCCTCCACAACCCCCGCCATAGAGACCTACTCCCCCCCCGCCCCCCCGTCCCCACAATACACCACAATATTCTCGTCTCGGCCAGAGCTCGCACGGACAGATACCGACTGAGCACAATACCGGCACTTGTAAAGGCCATAAATACCTCCGTGATCACATGACCCCTCCACCCCCAACACACACACACACACACACACACACACACACACACACACACACACACACACACATGCACCCCCTCCCCTCCCCACACACACATAAGCACACACGCGGATTCTTTCTTCACCATTTACATGTGAAAAAAAAAAAAAAATCCTCTAAGTCAAGGAAACCAAATAATCAACACTTTGCTACTCAACATTCAGTACACATTGTCTAACCTCCAGCGTGGGACTTTGGTGAATATTCGAACTTTCAATGACATCTTCTCTATCTATTTCATAAAAAGTCCATTATGTATATTCTGTAGAGGGTGTATTAAAAGATAATGGTGCCAGTGTAGTAATATTGTGTATGAGTTTAGTACACAGCCCTTGCATACGTTTTCCCGGTGGTTGTAATTAAGATACACACGCTGAGGTATATTGCAGAGAGAGAGGGAGGGAGAGGGAGGGAGAGGGAAGGAGAGAAGGAGAGAAGGAGAGAAGGAGAGAAGGAGAGAAGGAGAGAAGGAGAGAAGGAGAGAAGGAGAGAAGGAGAGAAGGAGAGAGAGAAGGAGAGAGAGAGAGAGAGAGAGAGAGAGAGAGAGAGAGAGAGAGAGAGAGAGAGAGAGAGAGAGAGAGAGAGAAGGTGAAGGAAAAAATTAAAACATGGTTGAGGTAACTAAGAAGAGAAAGGAGGGAGAAGTAAATAAAGACCCAGAATGAGGAAGATAAATAAGTTAAGGAAAAAAATACCAGTGTTCGAAAGAGTGCAAGGAGGAAGAATATGTGGATGAGGCGGGAGGCGGAGAGAGTAAACGAAAGGAAAAGAAATAGGAAGAAGGAAGAAAGGAGGAAACCAAGTGGAAGCTAACGTAAGGAAGGAAAAGAAGAGAAGGCAGGGAGGAAGCAAAGGAAGGCAAGGAGAGAGTTAGGTGAAGGAGAAAAAGGGGTGGGAGGTTAAAGGAGAGAGAAAGGAGACAGGAAGGAAGAGAAAAGAGAGAAGCAAATGGGTTGGAAGTTAATCGGAGAGAGAGAGAGAGAGAGAGAGAGAGAGAGAGAGAGAGAGAGAGAGAGAGAGAGAGAGAGAGAGAGAGAGAGAGAGAGAGAGAGAGAGAGAGAGAGTGTGAGAGAGAGAGAGAGAGAGAGAGAGAGAGAGAGAGAGAGAGAGAGAGAGAGTAAAAAGGTGGGAAAGGAAGCAATAGCTGTGATGTGCTGCAAAGTGAAAGAGGAGGAGGAGGAGGTGGAGGAGGAGGAGGAGGAGGAGGAGGAGGAGGTTTTTTACACATGTGATTTCCAAGCCTGACATCACCTAATTTCCAGGTTGTGATATTTACTCATCAGTGTGTGTGTGTGTGTGTGTGTGTGTGTGTGTGTGTGTGTGTGTGTGTGTGTGTGTGCACGCATTAACGTATAATTAGTAGGCTGATTATTTTTTCTGCACCACATGCTTTGCCGATAATGGTGTGTAAAATGGTTTCCAGGCAGCAAACTTTAAAAGCTTATTGTGTTGTGTTAAAAGAAGCGAGGTAATAACGTGTGTCCCCGCGGCGACACTGCCACGCCGTGATGGTTTGGGCGAACACGAGGGGAAGGGAGGGACGGGAAAATTTAGGAGGAGAGTTGAAGAGACGGAAAAGTTGACGGGCGAGGAAATTAAAGTGGAGACTGAGGACAAGGAAACCCCGGATGAAGAGTACTAGGAAAACTGAATTTGATTAAGGGTAAAATAACGAGGAAAAGAAGGAGAGGTCTGAAGAAAAGAGGTAGAGAAAGCTAAGGCAGAGAAGTCAATTTGACGAAGGAATGGAAGAGAAGCGGTGGAGATGTGGGAGAAGAACAGGATTAGGAGAATAAGGATAAGAACACACACACACACACACACACACACACACACACACACACACACACACACACACACACAAATAACCGTTTTTCGGCTCGTGTCTCCGTTAAGTGCCTCAAATTTACGTCCTGCTGCCCGGCCTCGAGACAAATGCTGCTCGGGGCGGACCACAGAGGAGGAGGAGGAAGAAGAAGAAGAAGAAGGAGAAGAAGAAGAAGAAGAAGAAGAAGAAACAGATTAACAAGAAGATCAACAAAAAGAAACGAAAACAGAATCAAAGTAGAAGTAAAGAATGGGATGAAGAGTCTGAGGAGTGGACCGCTTTTCCTTCTTCAGACTAAGAGGGAGGAGGAGGAAGAGGAGGAGGAGGAAGAAGAGAAGAACAAGAAGAAACTGATTAACAAGAATGTTAACAAAAAGAAACAAGAGCAATATCAAAGAAGTAGTAAAGAATGAGATGAAGAGTCCTAGGAGAGGACCGCTTTGCCTTCTTCAGACTAAGAGGGAGGAGGAAGAAGAGGAGGAGGAGGAAGAAGAGAAGAACAAGAAGAAACTAATTAACAAGAAGATCAAGAAAAAGAAACAAGAACAGAATCAAAGTAGAAATAAAGAACGGGATGAAGAGTCTGAGGAGAGGACCGCTTTGCCTTCTTCAGACTAAGAGGGAAGAGGAAGAAGAGGAGGAGGAGGAAGAAGAGAAGAACAAGAAGAAACTGATTAACAAGAAGATCAACAAAATGAAACAAAGCAATATCAAAGAAGAAGTAAAATATGGGATGAAGAGTCAGTGGTGGAATCATTGATTGAGTGGACTGGTAACGCTTCTTAAGTAAAATACAGAAATAAATTTAGAGAGAATAAAAGGAGACAGTAACGACATTAAGATTAAATACAGCGAAGAGAGGCCTCCAGATTTGTACAAAAAGGGATGGATCAAGGGAGCTGTGGATAATGACATGCTGGAGGCGATGAAGGTGATGGTGTATGGAGCAAGGAGGGAGAGGAGGGAGGAAAGTTAGGGTTAGAATATTAGAGACTATTTTCCGTCTGTCTGTCTGTCTGCCTGTCTCTTTCCCTCCTCCCTTTGGAGAGAGAGAGAGAGAGAGAGAGAGAGAGAGAGAGAGAGAGAGAGAGAGAGAGAGAGAGAGAGAGAGAGAGAGTATTTGTTATCATCTCAAACGACGCGTCTTGATATGAAATGAGGTGTTTAGCGTGTTTTTATGTCGTTTTTATATCCTGTTTTACCACTCGCGTTTTCTTTACCATTTTTTTATCACTTTTTAGGCTGCCTTCATATCTTTTTATGCTTTTGCTTCTTTTTTATTTTTTTCTGTAGGTGTGAGCCATGTGTTTACCTTTATAATGATTTGGATTTTCTTTCCAGGTAAGAACACGTCTCGGAGAATTTGCGTCACCTGTCACCTTGTACGGTAAGACTTTATAACTCATTATCACTGTTTAACCTTAATTACTTAACCAGCATCACGTTTATCACTGTTTAAGAGTTGAAAATGGATTGGAGATTTTCATAGTGACTTGCAAAAATATACTGAAAACTAGTGATACGTGCGTCTCTAATTGTGGGCCTTCCAGGTGCCGCAAGACGCCACTTTCCGAATGAAAGATGTAAAAAATGAATGAAAGATGTAAAAAATGAATGAAAGATGTAAAAAATGAATGAAAGATGTAAAAATTGAATGAAAGATGTAAAAAATGAATGAAAGATGTAAAAATTGAATGAAAGATGTAAAAAATGAATGAAAGATGTAAAAAATGAATGAAAGATGTAAAAATTGAATGAAAGATGTAAAAAATGAATGAAAGATGTAAAAAATGAATGAAAGATGTAAAAAAGATTCTAAAACGGAGGTAAAAATAATTTGATTGCCTTTGTGTACCTTGGCAACTTTCGTAAAATTACATTCTTTTACGCGTCAGCCTGTGATTCTACTTTGACTGCATTACTTGAATCCATGCGCGGAGAAGCCA
This sequence comes from Eriocheir sinensis, assembly GCF_024679095.1. Classification (NCBI taxonomy): domain Eukaryota; kingdom Metazoa; phylum Arthropoda; class Malacostraca; order Decapoda; family Varunidae; genus Eriocheir; species Eriocheir sinensis. Next base: position 8,092,154 of record NC_066540.1, on the reverse strand, counting down.
TCGAATACAGCATTGATAGCGACATTGTTCCTGAGAGCCCGTAAAGCATGTCAGACTTTCATAATAATGCAACAATTGACAAAATCTTATTCCATTTACTAGACGTGGGTCAAATTTATTTCTACCTTAATGCAGGTATTTTGAATCTTTACTGCTATGCGTAGCTTATCAATCTTAGTTTACAGTTTCACATTTCCGTCTGTATCATATACGACAACCTGTCTAACCATTATAAAAACTACTACTACTACTACTACTACTACTACTACTACTACTACTACTATTACTGCTGCTACTACTACTACTACTACTACTACTACTACTACTACTACTACTACTACTACTACTGCTGCTGCTGCTGCTTTCTCTACATCACCACCTGTTTCCTGTCTTCAACTTGCAACTTTCTTTTTCTTCTGAATAAGAGGAAACAATAGTTACTGTAGCTTTGTCCTTCCCTCAGGCTGTTAGTTTGCCTCCTCCTCCTCCTCCTCCTCCTCCTCCTTCTCCTCCTCCTCCTTTTCTTCCTACTCCTTTTTCTTTTCCTCTTCGTCCTCCTCCTCCTCGCTCCTGCCAAGAATACGAAGCACACGTCCACACCAAGTTTCTGTGACAACGTTTACTCTCTTCTTAAACTTACCGCCGCCTCCTTTGAAAGTGTTCGTGCTGCTCGAAGGACGAAAAGGCTAGAGACGGCGGGGAGAGGGAGGCAGGGGGGCAGGAGGGCTATAATTGGCTGGTTGAGGAATAACGTCTGAAAGAGCAGGATATAAGCGAAATAGAAGGAGCCATAAATGTGTGTAATGGTGGAAAGGGATGAATGGAAGGGATGTTAGAGGCAAGATGGAAGGAAGGAAGTGAAAAGAAAACAACCCAGTAGTAAATATAGAGGGAACTGAAAGAAGAGGCAACGAGAGGAGAAGAAAAGAGGGGAGAAGATAAGAGGTGATTGGAGGGGAGTGTGAGAGAAGAGGGAAGAGAAAGATAGAGGATAAAAGAGGAGAGGAGAGAAGAGGAGAAAATAAATCTTGGGCATTGCGTGTACAGGTAAAGAGTAGAGATTAAGTGTAAAAGGAGGAAGAGATTAAGAATGAGAGAGGAGGAAGAGAAAAGAGGAGAGACGGAAGGAGCCGTTGACAAATAGCCCGCTCAACCGTGGACTCGGCGAAGCAGCTTATTTCCATGCATAACCTTGTTCTCTGTGTGTTGGGGGGGGGGTATGTGCGTGTGTTTGTGTGTTTGTCTGTCTGTCTTTGTCTGTCTGTCTGGAAAGAAAAGAAGAGAGGAAGATCCGAATATGGAAGAGGGAAGAGAACGATGGGAGAGATTGAAACATGGAAGGCGCTGATAAAGAAACTGACACAGAAGAAATGATGCAAAGAAATACCAAGAAAACACGGCAGCGTGGGAACCGTTACAAAGACATATTCCGCCCACCGTCATTATGGGCGTGGCTTTGCTTTTGTAAACACAACTCAATCTCGTATATTGTATTTACTCAGTTTGTCTGTGTGATCGCATCCTGTCTTTGTGGGCTGGACATGGCTTTTGCAAACATAACTCTAATGATTGGACTGTCTCTGGGTTACCAATTTCCAACATCCTTAATACACTTACATGGTCACCTTTGCATCATATTTATAAAAAGCAATAAGAAATCGGGCGTCCTGGTTAGCAGCATTAGAGCTTTGTTTTTGCAAGAAATAAAGCGAGGTAGGTAATATTTTCTTCTCTGCTATATTTTCAAATGATTTTTTCTTATATTAAAATATCATTGTCCTTTAAGAGAGGTAAAGGAGAGGTGTGGCTATTCCGGCTTTTTTTTACGCCGAGGGACCGGGTACAACGCTACTCAGTGCAAAATTCCGGCCCTGCATATTAGTTTGTTTAAATTAATTTTTGGTGCAGAGAGTCTCGTGCCAGCGGGCGCCTGGGTCGCAGTCGTGTGGTGGCGATGTGTTTCCTTCTCAAGTTACTATTAGCTACATAACACAGAAGTTTGGAGTTTAACGAGAGAGAGAGAGATCGTTTGTTTCTCTTTTTCTTTAAGTCACTGTTCATTCTAAGTGCTGGCGTCGGAAGGTCACCAAGGCACAAGCTGGTTGTTAGGCGCTAATATTTTTCATTCTGTTTTTTTCATTTCCCGCGAGTCGTTCAGCGGACGTTCGAATATTGCAGTTTTTCGTTCCTTCGCTGTCTGTCTGTTTTCTTTGTCACTTTGGTTGATTGTCGCCAATCTGTGTGATTACCTATTTTGTGCGTGTCTCGCTTTGTATTTCTTTTTGTGCGTGTCTCGCTTTGTATTTCTTTTTGTGCGTGTCTCGCTTTGTATTTCTTTTTGTGCGTGTCTCGCTTTGTATTTCTTTTTGTGCGTGTCTCGCTTTGTATTTCTTTTTGTGCGTGTCTCGCTTGGATTTCTGTTTGTGCGTGTCTCGCTTTGTATTTCTTTTTGTGCGTGTCTCGCTTTGTATTTCTTTTTGTGCGTGTCTCGCTTGGATTTCTGTTTGTGTGTGTCTCGCTTTGTATTTCTTTTTGTGCGTGTCTCGCTTTGTATTTCTTTTTGTGCGTGTCTCGCTTTGTATTTATTTTTGCATGTGTATGTCTGTCATTTTATCGATCTTTCTTAGTAACTTCTTTCTGTCCATCTATGTACGTATGTATGCATATATATATATATATATATATATATATATATATATATATATATATATATATATATATATATATATATATATATATATATATATATATATGTATATATATATGTTTCATTTATCTATATATATCTTTGCATATATATATCAATGATTCTTAAAATAACGCGATCTCTGGGTGAAGAGTTGGAATTTCTGTTGGAATATTTGTATTATCTTGACAAGAGCGTGGGCGAATATGCAAGTGGGGCGTCGAGAGGAAGTCCCATTCATAGAGAGGGTGTGGTAGTAAAAAGTTTAGGAACCACTGGTCTTAATTTATGTATGTGTGTGTGCATATATATATATATATATATATATATATATATATATATATATATATATATATATATATATATATATATATATATATATATGTGTGTGTGTGTGTGTGTGTGTGTGTGTGTGTGTGTGTGTGTGTGTGTGTGTGTGTGTGTGTGTGTGTGTGTGTGTGTGTATATATTATATATATATATATATATATATATATATATATATATATATATATATATATATATATATATATATATATATATATATATATATATATATATATATATATATATATATATATATATATATATATATATATATATATATATATATATATATATATATATATATATATATATATATATATATATATATATATATATATATATATATATATATATATATATATATATATATATATATATATATATATATATATATATGTGTGTGTGTGTGTGTGTGTGTGTGTGTGTGTGTATATTCATTCATCTATCTTCATTTATCTATCTATCTTTCTCTCTGTCTGTCTGTCTTTCTGTCTCTCTCTCACTATATCTATCTACCTATCTCTCTCTCTCTCTACGTATATATCTATATGTATCTATATGTAAGTAGGAGATCCTTAATAAATGCACTTTTCTTCGGAGTGCAGAGATTTTTTCAGGTGATCAAATGCTTGATGTTTCAACATTCAAGCTGCATGTCAGGCCAAGAGGAATTTCAAGATGTAGCTATTCTCTGTTTAATCTTGAGACTAAAAGCCATCCCATAGTATGGTAATGAGTGACAGGTTTATATATTTTCACTGTGAACCCTGTAGAACTGTGGGATACCATCAAACGTGAAACTTTAAGCTGCAAAGGAGTTCACTGGAGAACGTCCAAATCCAGAAATGGTTTTGCCTCTTGCCTTTAGAGAATATCAAGAAAAATCTACAACTATCACGGTGTTACACTGTTCAGTGTGCCAGGCAAGGTGCTTGCCCATCTATTGCTCATGCGGATTCGCAGCCAACTGCAGAGGGTTCAGACCTGACCAGTTCGTGTTCACGCCTGGTAAGTCGACAACAAAAAAGAGATGCTTGCAGCCTGAGTTGATCTCAAGAAGGCGCTTGCTGCAGTGCATCGCAAGGCACTCTTGGATCTGCAATCCCGTGGGATTTCTCGAAGGATTGTTGGTCCGTTGTACTCTGGGACTGAGGGTTTTGGGAGTTGTGGGCGGGAGGCGTTGCCAGATTTTCTGTGGATACGAGTGAGTTAGGGCTGTGAGTTTGTCCCATCACTTTTGAACACGTGTGGACTGGGTTTGAGACAGAGTTTTGGAATAAAGCCATTAAAGTTCTTTTGCTGTATATTTCTAATCATTTTTCCCATTAACAACTTTCCGTGCATGATTTCACATATATCTTTTCTCTATTACCACTTGTATCAAAAAGCTTGCGGATTAAAACTCTTAATCTATTATATGTCTCGAATCCTCTCTGCTACACATAACTATACATCGCATCTCATATCCCTTCTCTGTTATATCTCGCACCTTTAAACACATCACCACTTTTTTTTTTTATCTATACCACCACTTACAACTTTCACAACAGGCTGCCATGAACCACCACGGACAAAATTCACTGCCTCGCTTCACACATTGTTTCTTATCTTTGGTGCCTTTTGCAACTTTCTTCTCGTCGTGTTACTACTTTGAAACAACTTTGTGGATAAGAGGAAACAAAAGTCACTGTGTAGCTTATTTCTCTCTTAGCCCCCAGATGTGCCTTCTCCTCCTCCCCTCCTCCTCCTCCTCCTCCAACAAAGCACACGTCCTCGCCAAGTTTCTGTGACAACCCTTACTCTCCTTGAACTTATCGTCGCCTCCGCCTCCTGTGGGAATGTTCGTACTCTTGCAAGGGGGAGGAGGTTAGGCATTGCGAGGGTAGGAGAGACATGGGCTGCGTGTAGTGGAGACGCAAAGAGGTGGTAATGGAAGTGTTGGAGGGGAAAGGAGAAAAGACAGGAGAAAGGAACTGCGGATGTGCGTAATTGGAGTAACAAATTAAGCGTAAAGAATAGTTTGCTCGGGGGTAGGAGAAAAAAATAGACAAAATTGTGACAGAGATGGATGTGTATAATTGCGATGTGGGGAGGAGGGAGAGGAGTGTTGGAGGGGAATTGAGAGGAGAGAGTCAGATAATCTTGTGTAGAAAGAATGTGTAATGAGAAGAGAGTGTGCAAGAAAATAAAAGAAGGAAGGGAGCGGGAGAGAAGTAAAGAAAAATAAGATGGAATTGTAATAAAGACAAGAAAAAGAAACAAGAAGAGAAAAGAGGTGGAAAGAAAAAGCGAAGAGGGTGAGAAGAATAAAAACACAGGCAGCCATTTGTTAAGAGAATGCATGAATAGAGCTTAGAGGTAAATGGAGAGGAAAAGAGAGGAGAAAAGACGAGAAGACGAGACGTAAAGAAAGGAAAGGAAAGGAGGAGGAGGAGGAGGAGGAGGAGGAGACCCGGTGACAAATGGGCCAGCTCAGCCTTGGTCTCGGCGGAAGCAACTTATTTCCTTGCATAACCTTGTCCGTCCGTCTGTGTGTGTGTGTGTGTGTGTGTGTGTGTGTGTGTGTGTGTGTGTGGGGGGGTCTGAGTCTTATATGTTCACATTTTACCTTTTTTACCTTAAAACAAACAAACAATATGTGATAGAGCGCTTCCCTTTACATCCTTCCCCTCTTGTAAGGTGTTACACAATTTGTTTTGATAATTTTCAGTCACTTATTTATTGAATTATCATATTAATGCTTTTTATCGATGTGTGTGTGTGTGTGTGTGTGTGTGTGTGTGTGTGTGTGTGTGTGTGTGTGTGTGTTGATAGAAGCTTAGCCTGTCTGACTATTCCCCTCTCTCCTCTTCTCTCCCTCCTCCCTCCCCATATAAAAGTAAGTGTAAAAAAAACACGCCCGGAGTAAGGAGAATGAGACGGCTGGTCATATTACATACTTCCTTGAGTTAACTGGAAGATGAAGAAGGAGGAGGAGGAGGAGGTAGGGCGTTGTGGTAATGGTGGGGGAAATGGGAAATGGTGCAAGTATCATGAGCCCGATATATATGAATAGGAGAGGGTTGTCGTGGAAGGGGAAGGGGAAGTGTGTATAACGTGCCCTCTGAGTCGAGTGAGTGAGAGCATTGCGGCCAGTCCAGAGGGTTGTAAGTTGGGGAGGTGAAGTTTGTGTATTTACCTGTATTTACCTGTTTTGTTATGTAGATACTTCGTTGGACTATTTTGTTTATTTTATTGGTTCATTTTAGGTATTCTTTTCTTTTTTTGTGTGTCAATTTTTTTGGAAAGGTTTTGAGTTACGAGGATGAGTTCGGTTGTATGAGATTTTTTTTTTTTTACAGCAGAGGAGACAGTGCAAGGGCGTAAAAAAATAGAAAACAATAATGAAAATAAAAAGCCCTCTACTTAGTGCTCCTAAACTAGAGTAAAGAGTAGAGTGTAGAATTATTTTTTTTTTTATCTTTTCCTAAGTGGTTGCTAAGTCTAAAACATTCATGGTTCGATATTTGCGACATTGGGAGAGATAGATAGATAGATATAGAGAGATTAATTGATAGAGATAAAATAGAGGGGCAATTTCCTACTATTAGCTGAAGTCTAATAAAGTTTACAATTTAGTACAATAGTAGGCTTTATTTATTTTATTCCTTCCTAGTATTTATGTAATGTTCATGTCAGGCTTTTTTATTAGTTTTTCCTCGTGCTATGACTGTTTTTTTTTCGTGTACATGTTTTACGTGTCCTTTTTTCTGTCAGCTGCTGTCTGTCTGTCTTTGTCTCTGTGTCAGTCAGTCGCAGTTTGTTTCTACGTGTTTTCTCTTTGTGTTCCTTTGTCTGTGTGAGTTGAGTGTTTGTTTCTTTGTTTATGTGTGTGTGTGTGTGTGTGTGTGTGTGTGTGTGTGTGTGTGTGTGTGTGTCAACTTGTTTGCTTATCTTTTTGTTTATCTTCCTCTCTCTCTCTCTCTCTCTCTCTCATTCCAGGCACGTTCCGTCATTTTATCTTGGGCTTGTGAACGCATCCTTATGTATTATTCCCCGAGAGAGAGAGAGAGAGAGAGAGAGAGAGAGAGAGAGAGAGAGAGAGAGAGAGAGAGAGAGAGAGAGAGAGAGAGGGAGAAAGGAACATACCTCCTCTTCTTTCTCCTCCTTTTCCTTCCTCATCTCTTTCTCCTTTTCCTCCTCCTCCTCCTCCTTTTCCTCCACTGGCCGGGTCTCCTTGCCCTGCGTTCCCAGTCTCCACAAGGCAAGGAAAGGGAGGAGAAAATGTGAGATTAGAGAGAGAAATGGAGGAGAGAGACGGGAAGGAGGGAGATAAGTGAGGCTGATGAGCGGGAGATGAGGGCTGGGAGGAAATGAGGAAATGAGAAAGGGAGAATGATGGAGATGAAGAAAGGAAGGGAAAGGAAAGCTGGAGATGAGGTAACGAGATGAAAGACGAAGGAGGTGGGGAAGTGGAAGGGAGAAAATGATAAATGGAAGTGAGAAGAATGGGGATTGATGGAAGGATTAAAATGAGTGGAAGAGACGGAGAGAGGAACAGTGGAGGAGGGGGTTGGAGGAGGGGTAATGGCGGTGGAGATGAAGGAGATTGACTTCTGGGATTACTCACCTCCGTCATCAGTCCTCATTACCTGCTCCCTGGTGGGCTTGTTATCTGCACCACCCATCATCATCATCATCATCATTATCACCACTACTACGAGTACCACCATCACCACCACGACCACCACCGCCATCACTACCAGCACCACCACCAAGAACAAAACAAAAACCTCTGTTCGTGTATGTCGTTGTAGTCAGCATGTGTTCAGAGGCAAAGTGTAGGTTTTATGTGTTTCAGTATTTAGTATTATGGTTATTTATGTATAATTATTTTATCTTTATGAATAGAATTTAATCTGAACGAAACATGAATATAAACAATGAAAATAATGCTCTCTCTCTCTCTCTCTCTCTCTCGCACACACACACACACACACACACTCGGCGAGGTTATTTACTGTGGACAGAATTACGTCAGCAATAATTTACACGCTCGGACAAATGCGTTGCCGCGACAGTTTTACCGCCGGCCTGCAAATTGTATCTTATGAATTTTTAGCCGCGATGATTGTGCGGCACGGCGATGCGGAAGCGCTGGCAATGTAATGTTTTTAATGAATATTCGTGTGTATGTGTGTGTGTGTGTGTTCACCGTCGACACACACAGCCTCTTAGCACCTTGCCATGTCTACAGCGTTAGCCACTCCGGTTGAGACACATACTCCTGAATTTTTAAACCTCATATTAGCCTTTACTGGCAATAATACCGCTGGTTTATCTTTTATGGCCCGTTTTTCAAGGCGTGGTTTGTTGGTTTTGTTTATTTTTTATACTACGCTTTACGACTGAGTTTGCAATATGTCGACTCTGTGAAAATCCAGCATAATTAACTACGTCCCAAAAAAAGGTATTGAAAAGCCAAACTAGCCTCATAACAGTTAATAAATAATAATATGACGTCACCTACCTTTCGTGTCCTATAGTGGGCGACCTTCGTGCCTGCAGTGTGTGGAGGTTGGACTGAACACAAGCCAGCAAGAATGAGTATTATTGTGGGTATTGTGGGAGTGTTATGGCAGCCTCAAATAATACAACCCGAAAACTGATTCTCTCTCTCTCTCTCTCTCTCTCTCTCTCTCTCTCGGCGGCTTTATTAAACATTTTTTGACACACACACACACACACACACACACACACACACACACACACACACACACACACACACACAGGCTATATCGTCTACCCATCACATTAATGTCATGACCGATAAACATTGAGTCATCCCACTGCCATTTTTCCCTCCTCCCCCTTCCCCCACGTTATCAGCCCCCTCCTCTCCCTTGCCATTCCTCCCGCTTTCCTCCTGCCCTTTGCCTCCCTCTCCCCTTGCCATGAGTCTCCGGGATAACTCTTCAGGATCACGCCGCCCACCTCCCCTACATGCTTCTCCCCCCTCCCGACAAGCAACTCACATACATGAAACACATCCTCGTCCACGCGTCTGCTTCTCTCTCGTTCTCTTCCCGCTTCATCTGTATCACCCCTCCATCCACAGTGCCTCCACACCCCCTACAGTGCCTACACCTCCCTTTCCCACACTTCCACAATAGTGCGTTTCATTCCGTCTGTCCACTCGCGAACGTAGATGTGGCACCTGCGCATTGTGGGTTCGTGATTGCGTGAAGATCAACTTTATATTTTCAGTGATATATTTGAATGTTTGTTTATACAAAAAACTCTCAAGCCCTCTTATATGAACCGCAAACATGCCGTTTTGCATCGATAATCTACCATACAAGCACACGAAAGAACAACTTGTATATCAAACAGTATGGTATGATCCTACTCGAACGATTTATAGCCTTTCAGATACCCATATTTCATCTCATTCGAGTACATAAAGTGATAGCTGGCTCTGCAAGTGTCTATACATAAGGAATTTTGATGTGTTGCATGTAAATAACATGGGTAGCCTAATATTCGAAATAGCCTACCAGCATTCAACAGTTATTATTTACTGTTTCATGTTATTTCGATTATTAATCGTTATTTACATGCAGTAAATCATTAAAATACCCTTTATTTGCACTTGCAGAGCCAGATGTCTTTTAATATACCTGAAATGAGCTATCAATCAATGAATTTGAAAAAAACATAGATCGTTCGTGCATGACGTGACTATGTTATTTGATACAAGCTTGTCTTTTCGTGTGCTTGTGTGTTAGCTTATCGACGTAAACGACTGAGTTGTTTTTTGTATACATAAACATTCAAATATGTTAGTGAAAAATAAAGTTGAATGTCTATCACAACAGTTGATTTTCACGTATTCAGGAACTAGAAATGCACAGGTGCCACATCCATCGAAATTCCCGCTTTGTTGGTGGACAGATGAAATGAAACAGACTATGGCACCTGGAACTGATGACGCGCACCCTCGCCCCCCTGCTACTGCCCCGCCTCGTTTCCATCCTTCGTCCCGTCTGCATCACCCTTCCATCCACAACACCCCTCACTCCACACCCTCGCCCCCCTGCCTCCCCACCCCTCTCCTCCCCCCTTCCCCACACCCCCACAAACACCGCATAAAACGCATCCTCGCCCACGCGTCTGCATAACCCTCGTTCACCCTTCCATCCACAGCATCCTTCCCCTATACCCTCGCTCCCCCTCTGTACACTGTAAATGGTGGGGTGCCGGAAGGTCGGAACAGCAAACTATATTTTCTTTAGTTAAAAAAAAGTTGAATAATCGCCATCCTTGGAACCCAGTTGCCACACCTGTCTTTGGGGAGGGGCAGGTGTGGGTGGGGTGAAAGAGGCTATGCAGAGTGAGGAAATATGAAGGACGTAATAGGAAGAAACTGCAAAGGAGATTAAAAAAGTCCGTGTTGGAATTTTTTTTTTTTTCACGACTCTTCCCCTCCCGTTTAATACTCTCTCAATACATTTAATTATAGATATTTTTCCTCTGGGTTCCTTTACCGTAACCATTACTGCAATTGGACGAGGAAAAGGAAGAGGATGAGAGGGAATGTGAGGGAAGGGAAAAGGTGAGCGAGGAGAGGGAAGTCGAAGGAGTAGAAGCATTGTGATTTTATTTTTTTACAGTTAAGGAGACAGTTCAAGGGCGTAAAGAAAAATATTTAAAAAAGCCCGCTACTTACTGCTCCTGAATAGAGGTCAAAGGAGTGTCCAAAAAGAGAGGTCAATTTTGGGATGTTGCAAATATTCCTCAATTCCAAAAAAAAGCAGGTGTTGTTTGTATGCCGGGCAGTGTATGTGGGTGTTTCTAGCTGTCGAGACCTTAAAACATACCTACTAGGCTCAAATTATCAAGCATGTCCGAACTTACACACCCACATTTAATAAGGCATTCGTAGAGGTTTTATTAGTATTTTCATGAGTAATTTTATGAGACAGGTGATGGTTTGACAACGCTTCTGCACCGTGAACGTGAAAAACAGTCATGAGAACTCGACTAATCTTATCTGTGGCCTCTGAGAATACATGCCCTGGCTGGTGGGGAGTCTGGCGCGCGGAACATCAGCGTTGAGACCACCAGGAGGAGAAATATGTTAATTCGTCTGTCTTCGCACAAACAACACAGCCAAGGCCATCACGAAGGAGGGAGAGGAGAAGGAAAAGAAAGAGGATCAGGAGGAAGAGTAGGATATAGAAGGAAGATGAGAAGAGGAGGGAGAGGAGGAGGAGAACGAGGAGTAAGCATAGGAATAAAAAGAAAACGAAAAGGAGGAGGAGGAGGAGGAAGAGAAGCAGTAGGAGGGAGACTAGGAATAGAAGAAAGGTGAGAGGAGGAGGAGGATAAAAAAAAGGAGGAAGATGTAGAGGAAGAGTAGGCAAAGGAGGAGGAGGAGGAGGAGCTAGGAGGAGGGAGAGAGGGGGGGGTCAAGGAGGTGGTTGGTGAGTATTTATTGGGCAGATAAACGCTCGCGGCAGCCTCCTGAAACCTGCTTGAGTGGCCACGGCTTCGGCTTCCTCCTGTGTGTGTGTGTGTGTGTGTGTGTGTGTGTGTGTGTGTGTGTGTGTGTGTTATAGAGGCTGCCGTAAATTTTCTCTTCACACAACACTGGAAATAGTTACACCCTCTCTTCACTCATTTTCGTCTCTGCGTTTCTCTTTACATACTTTGCTTTGATTTTGTTTCCTCTCCTGTCGTTATCTTTATTTATGTTTCCATTCTTCCTTGATCCCTTTCGTCTCTTCACTTGTCTCTTCTCCATTTTTGCTGTTTCTCTCTTTTCTCTCCACTTGTCTCTGCTCCATTTTTGCTGTTTCTCTCTTTTCTCTCCACTTGTCTCTGCTCCATTTTTGCTGTTTCTCTCTTTTCTCTCCTCTTGCCTCTGCACCATTTTTGCTGTTTCTTTTTTGCATGATTCCCTCAGGTTCTTCTCTTCACTCGTCTCTGCTTTATTTTTTTCCCATTTCTCTTTCCTTTGTATTTATCTTGTTTGCTTTCTACTCGCTCCTCGATTTTTTTTCCAGTAATCTTTCTTTCATGTCTCTTCAATCTCCTTTCCCTCTTTTTCAGCGTCTCATTTACTTTGTTTCTCCATCTCTTCCCTCCCTTTGCTTCTCATGCAGTTTTCCTTTTCCTTCTCTCTTCCTCCTCCTCCTTTCTCCCTTTCATTCTTTTTCCCTTTCTGTTTTCTTCTTTCCTTCTAACTCCTTGCCTTCATTTCCCATCTTGGTTCCTGGCCTTTCCCTCCCCTCTCCGCCCCTTTTCTCTCTTCTCTCTCTCTCTCTCTCTCTCCCTCCCTCCATCCCTCCCTATCCTGTCCTACGTAATCACCTTCCTTCCATCTAATTAATTACACTTAATGAAAACGGTAGATAATGGATCATTCTACGAGGCCCCAAGTTTCCCGTGTAGGCGCCGTTACTTAGGGGGTGTAATAATGGTACAATAATGGTATAATAGTCACAGGCCTTTAACTTGCCTATGGTGGTAGACGTGTCCCAAGGCGCTCACAAGAACCGCTCCTGTTTTATTTTTAGGGATTGTTTAATTTTGACATAGCTGGGATTTGAGTTAAAGGTAGGACACGTTAGCGGCTCATACGGAGGGAAGGATGTTTGTAGGTGGTTTAAGAGGTCGGTTTGTTTTGTTTTGTTGTCTTTTTTTCTTTTCTTTTTACAACAAAGGAGACAGCTCAAGGGCACAAAAAAGGAAACAATAATAAAAAAAGCCCGCTACTCGCTGCTCCTACAAAAAAGAATCATAAGAGGTGGCCGAAAGAGAGGTCAATTTCGGGAGGAGCTAAGGAGCTAAGGTGAGGGAGGAGAGGACAGAAGAAGCTATGGATCAGTACAATAACATACAACACAAACAACAACAGCAACAACAACAACAACAACAACAACAACTAAGAATACAAGAGAGAGTGTTTCTTTTGTGACTGTCTCGTTGGTTGTCACTGCCACCATATTAGAGGTAAATGTGTTGTTACTAAAGTGTTCCAGTGTTGTGAACTTGTAAATGACTGCTACAACTTACAAGGCCAGGAGTGTTGCAGTGTTACCATGTGTGTGTGTTTCTCTCTCTCTCTCTCTCTCTCTCTCTCTCTCCATCATCACAACCTGTACACACTAAGGAAGATTTTTGAATACTTGACGGAGGAAAGTGTAAATGACCTTAGAGAGAGAGAGAGAGAGAGAGAGAGAGAGAGAGAGAGAGAGAGAGAGAGAGAGAGAGAGAGAGAGAATAAAGGAATAAAGGAGGGAAGGAATAAAGGAAGCATAAGTTGTTACATGAGCTGCGTACTTAATTAACGAGCAGCGCCGCCTCGTTCCCGCCCGCCATTGCCCAGACACTCCTCCTCATTTGCTTCGCTCAACGCTAAAGTTAATTCCCCTCTCGCTCGCTCACGCCGCCGCCCCCGAGAACGTGTATATTTTTCCTCCTCACATTCTCACCTCTCGTTTTTCTTTTCTTTTCTCACCCTCTTTCTTTTCCATGTCATTATTCCCCTACGTCATTGGATTTAAGGAACATATCTCACTGTTGAAGTTTGGGTTAGTAAGTGTTGAAGTTTAGTAGTAGTAGTTGTAGTAGTAGTAGTAGTAGTAGTAGTAGTAGTAGTACACAAGAACATAAAGAACATAAGAAGTTTAGGGTAGTACGTAAGTGTTGAAGTTCAGTAGTAGTAGTTGAAGTAGTAGTAGTAGTAGTAGTAGTAGTAAGTGGTGGTGGTGGTGGTGGTGGCAGTAGAAGTAGCAGTAGAAGTAGTAGTAGTAGTAGTAGTAGTAGTATCAGCAGTAAAATGTTCCACTCGAGAAGAAAAGGAGAAAATGCTTGTTTGATTATTTCTTTATTTTCATCCTTTAAGTCTCGAGGAAACTCCCGCGAGTCTCCATTGGCTCTCGCGGGGAATTATTTTCTTCCTCAATGTTTTCTGCGCCCGTCTGCTGCTGGAGGACTGGAATTACGCCAGGGAGGAGAAAGAGGAGGAGGTGTGAATGTGAGAGGAGTGGCTGACGAAGTGGAAGGAGTTGAGGGAGTTGAGAATATGAGGGAGGGAGTGAGTGACGAAGGGAGAAGAGAAGTTGATGGAGGGAAAGGAGGTGTGAATGTGAGGGAGGGAGTGGCTGACGAAGGGAGAAAAGGAAGGAGTTGAGGGAGGAGAGGGAAGTGTGAATGTGAGGAAGGGAGAAGAGCAAGGAGTTGAAGGAGGAAAAGGAGTGAATGTGAGGGAGGGATTGGGTGAGGAAGGGAGAAGAGGAAGGAGTTGAGGGAGGGAAAGGAAGTGGCTGACTAATAAGGGAGAAGAAGAGTTGAAGAAAGGAAAGGAGAATGACTGAGGAAAAGAAGAGCTGAGAAAAACGTGCAGAAAAGAAGAATAGGTAAGGGAAAGGAATGGAAGAAGAGGATTTGACGACAGAAAAGAGAAGAGATAAGAGTTGAGGAGGGAGGAAAGGAGAACTACAGCAAACTACTGGCGCACGGTATCTCGGGTAACATTCACAATTGGCTTGCGGACTGGCTCTCTGAGCGGAAACAGAGAGTAGTTCTAAACGGTGTTACATCTAACTGGCTCGATGTCAAAAGCGGCGTACCTCAAGGATCAGTGCTTGGCCCCATGCTCTTCTTAATTTATGTTAATGATATCGATGATGGGCTCACTTGCAAAGTATCAAAATTTGCTGATGACACAAAAATTGCTAGTAAAGTAACTGCGATACTCGACGAAGAAGCTTTACAATCAGATCTAGATCGACTTGCACGTTGGGCCAATCAATGGCAAATGAAATTTAACGTTGAGAAATGTAAAGTGTTGCACATCGGAAAAAATAACAATCGCGTTCGGTACGTAATGAATGGCCAACAACTTTCTGCAGTAAGTAAAGAAAAGGATCTTGGAATCACTATATCAAGCGATTTAAAGCCCGGTCAGCATTGTTCAGAGGTAGTTAAAACTGCAAACAAATTGGTTGGCTTCATCGGACGAGTCTTTAATAATAAATCGGAAAAGTAATATTAAACTGTATAATTCGTTGGTTCGACCGTCTAGAGTACTGTGTACAGTTTTGGTCTCCTACTACAGAAAAGACATAGAAAAGTTGGAACGGTCCAACGAAGAGTAACAAAGATGATTCCTAGGTTGAGAAATTTGTCATATGAACAAAGGCTTAAAGAAGTAAATTTATTCAGCCTATCAAAACGAAGAATGCGAGGCGATCTAATAGAAGTGTTTAAAATGTTCAAAGGATTCAGTGATATTAATGCGAAAGATTACTTTACAATTGATCGCTCAAATAGAACAAGAAGAAATCACAATTTCAAGATAAGTGGTAAAGATCTCGTCGCACGAAGCTAAACACTTCTTCTTCAATCGAGTTGTTAATGTTTGGAACTCTCTACCTTGTGATGTCGTTGATAGTACAACAGTTACGGCCTTCAAGAATAGATTAGACAAGTGTTTTGAATCCAACCAGCAACTTAGATATTACTCATTGTCGTAATAACGTTAAGTTCTTTCGAATACTGGTGTCCTTGTCCGCTTTTATCGCCCGGTTAGTGGTAGCAGTAATGGTAGTTCTTTCCTCTTTCCTACATAAATTCCATGCTGTTTTTCCATGCTGCATGGTTCTTTTTCCTTTCCTGCCAGCTTTGGCTGGAGGGATGGGTGGGGAGGTTTCGCCTTGCTGTCCTTCATCTTCCACCTTTGATTAGATAGTTAGTGTAGCTTGTCACAAACAACCTCGTAAGGACCAGCAGGTCTGCTGTTGTTTGTTCTTCCTTTGTGTTCCTTTGTGAAGTTAGAAGAAAGAGGAAGGGAGGTTGACAGATTGAGGGAGAAGAAGGAGGAAGAGTTAGGAAAAGAAGATAAGAGAAAGGTAGCAAAGAAGAATAAGTAAGGGAGAGAAAGGAAGGAGGAGAGAGATGATTACGGTAAGGGAGGAAAAGAGAGAACAGGGGAGACTAATTTAGAAAGAAGGAAATGAGATAAGGGAAGAAATGGAGAGAGAGAGAGAGAGAGAGAGAGAGAGAGAGAGAGAGAGAGAGAGAGAGAGAGAGAGAGAGAGAGAGAGAGGGGTGCAGGCAGGTCGTAAAGAGAAGACGGAAGACAAAATTAGAAGAAAAGAAGCAAGAAATAAGTGTGACGAAGGAAAAGAGAAAGAAAAAAGTAGGAAAATTTAGAGAGAGGGGTTTAAGGTTTAGTAAGAAAAAAGATCAGAAAAAGGAGGGAAAAGTAAGAGAGAAAGAGAAGGAAGGAAGAAGAGGAGGAGGAGGAGGAGAGGAAGAGAAGGCAAGTGGTGGTGAGGGTCAGTAAATAGTCACCTCCTCCTCCTCCTCCTCTTCCTCCTCCTCCTCCTCTTCTCCTTCTCACTGTACTGTTGTCAATATTGCTTTTCCTTCCTCTTTATTTTAGCTAAGAAAATTCACCCGCGCATGCGTCTTGACGTATATTCTCTCTCTCTCTCTCTCTCTCTCTCTCTCTCTCTCTCTCTCTCTCTCTCTCTCTCTCTCTCTCTCTCTCTCTCTCTCTCTCTCTCTCCTCCTCCTCGTCCTCCCTCCTTCTCTCTCTCCTACTTTCTTTTCTTCTCTCTCTCCTCTCTCTCTCCTTCACGCCCTCCGCTCCTAGCTTCTCTCCTCCTCCTCTCTCTTCCTCCGTTTCCTCTTCTATTCCCTCCTCCTCCCTTCCTCTATGTTCTCCTCATGTTCCTCCCTTCTCCCTTGTTGTTTACTTGCAACAATAAACTATCAATCAATCAATGTTGCTACTCTTCTTCTATATGGTCTTCCTCCTCCTCCTCCTCCTCCTCCTCCTCCTCCTCTTCTAATATTTATTTAATTATTGCTCCTACCCTGTTCGCCCGTCTGTATCCTGTTACCCCCCCCCCCTCTCTCTCTCTCTCTCTCTCTCTCTCTCTCCCCCTTAGCTTTTTATCTCCCTCTCCCCCTCTCGCCCTCCGTCTCCCCCGAACTTTATCTCCCCGGGTGAGGACAACACACAGGCCTAATGGGAAAACTTTGCGCCCACAATTGTTTTCATTACACACACACACACACACACACACACACACACACACACACACACACACACACACAGGTTTCGTCATGTCATCCACTCAGTCAAAGGAATAGTAAAACCAGGGGAGAGATACTTGATTGCATGTACTACCAGATTATTATTATTATTATTATTTTGGTTATATAAGTGTTCATATGTTGGATAGTTGGAGCAGTGAATATATAAAGTCATTTGTTTAAGTTTTCTGTAATTGGAATATCGTTTGTGTGATTTTGCTTCTTTGTATAGTATTTTGTCTGTCTTTTATATGTATGTTTCGTTGTAGTAAATATCTTGATCTCACTGTTTTTCTTTCTTTTCTCTTTCTAGACTCAACTATTTTGTCTCCTCTTGTTTTCCTTGTCCTCTTAAAATGTGTTCCTTTTTTTTTTCCTTGTAAGTGTCCTTGCTTTAATACATTCTTTCTCACATAAGGTAATGTTTTTTTTCTCCTTCTTCCTCTTCGTTTCCTTTTTTTCACTCCCGTCCTTTACCTGGTCATCCCTTCATCATCCCTTCCTTCACCTCCTCCTTCACTCCTGTCCTTTACCAAGCCATCCCTCCATCATCCCTTCCTTCACCTCCTCCTTCACTCCCGTCCGTTACCTGGCCACATCTTAATCATCCCTTCCTTCACCCCCTCCTTCACTGCCGTCCTGTACCTGGCCATCCCTTCACCATTCCTTCCTTCACCTCCTCCTTCACTCCCGTCCTTTACCTGGCCGTCCCTTCATCACCCCTTCCTTCACCTCCTCCTTCACTCCCGTCCTTTACCTGGCCGTCCCTTCATCACTCCTTCCTTCACCTCCTCCTTCACTCCCGTCCTTTACCTGGCCGTCCCTTCATCACCCCTTCCTTCACCTCCTCCTTCACTCCCGTCCTTTACCTGGCCGTCCCTTCATCACCCCTTCCTTCACCTCCTCCTTCACTCCCGTCCTCTACCTGGCCGTCCCTTCATCATCCCTTCCTTCACCTCCTCCTTCACTCCCGTCCTTTACCTGGCCACATCTTCATCATCCCCTCCTTCACCCCCTCCTTCACTGCCGTCCTGTACCTTTCCATCCCTTCATCATCCCTTCTTTCACCTACTCCTTCACCCCCGTCCTGTACCTGGCCATCCCTTCATCATCCCTTCCTTCACCTCCTCCTTCTTCCTGCCCGCCTTTGTATTTCACTCCCGCCGTCATTCATTTTCTCTTCACGTCCTTTTCAATCATACTTACTTTTCTTCACCTCCAGCGCTTCCTCCACTCAACTTCATGCTCGCTGTTTCATTTTTTTCACTTCTTCATTTTTTCTATCCCTCAAATTCTTTTTACTTTTTTTTCTGTTTTCTTTTCTTATTTTAGAGTTTCCTCATTCTCTTTTTCTGCCCATCAGTGTCTCTCCCTTCATTCTCTGCCCATTCCAAGTGCTTTTTTTTATACCCATCAATGCTTTTCTTTTTACTTTGTTAATTTTTTACATATTTTTTATTGTAAGTTTTTTTTTTTACAGATCAGTTTCCTCATTCACTTTTTCTGCCCATCAGTGTCTCTCCTTCCATTCTCTGCCGATTTCACTTGCTCATTTTTTTTTCTAGCAATCAAATCATGTTCTTTTTCTTCTATACTTTTTACACATTTCTTTTTTTTCTTTTTTTACAGTTTTCTCATTCACTTTTTCAACCCATCAATGTCTTTCCCTCCATTCTCCGCCCTTGCTCATTTTTTCTAGCCATCAAATCATTTTCTTTTTACTTTTTATATTTTTTTTTTTTTTTTTTTTACATCATTCTCAGTTTTTCCACCCATTAGTCTTTTTCCTTTCATGCTCCTTCTTTTTTCATATAGTTCGCCTCCCTTCACCCATCCTTCATTCCTTTTCTATTCTCCAACGCCTTAAACAAACACCGCTGATCCGTCTATGTAAGAGTTTATGTATATTTTTTACCCTTCATCATCCCCCGCACCCCCCCCCCCCCTCCACCGAAACCCCACTCCCCACCCCACGGGAAGGGCTCGTCACCTCACTTTAGGGGAACTTCACCCATTAATGTGTGCATCGGGACTTTACTGCTCTCTCTCTCTCTCTCTCTCTCTCTCTCTCTCTCATCATCATCATCATCATCATCATCATCATCATCATTCGTTCCTCTACTCTTCCTCCCTCCTCTCCCTGTCTGTCCCTGCCTCCCCCTGCTCCCCGCGGTCATAACTGGCGTGGCCGAGGCAGGGGCGGCAGGGTTGTGGCATATTGGCTCCTACGTTACAGGGGCGGCAGAGTGATGCGCTTGGTCGTGGCGGGCTGAGTGCTGCTCGGCGGGGAGGAGGAGGAGGAGGAGGTGGAGATGGTGGTGATGGTGGTGGTGGTGGTGTTGGTGGTGCTATGGGGTGGTGGTGAAGTTTGTATGTTAGGATGGAGGCTGATAACATAACGAGAATATGAAAATGCTAGTGACTCTACTACTACTGCTGCTACTACTACTACTACTACTACTACTACTACTACTACTACTACTACTAAAAAAAAAAATAATAATAATAATAATAATAATAATAATAATAATAATAATGAGAAGAAGAAAAAGATGAAAAAGAAGACAAGTTTATGATAACAGTGATAATTATAATGACAACAATAATGATAATGTTGATAATAAGAGCAAATTGTAGTTTTAATTGACAGCCGCACATCAAATCTTCCTCACCATCATGTAATTGTACTAAACGCCGGCAGCCATAATTTCTTGACGCCATTTATGTTATTGCTCGTACTGTCACCGTAAGTTTTGTGGCACGCACGCACGCACGCACGCAGGCCGCCGGCGCCGCCAGTAACTATAATAACCGCCGGCAGCCATTACCTAATTGTTGTGTTCGTCAGTCATATTATTTCATTATTCACGCGGCTTCTTCTCTTATAGAAATTTCTTATTTATGTATCCATTTATATTTTAAGAGTCCAACCAGAGAGAGAAAGAGAGAGATGGATTGATGGATAGATGGATGGATATATATAGATTAATAGATTGATAGACAGATTGGTACATTGATAGATAGATGAACACGAAGATAGATAAATACGTAGATAGATAAATACGTAGATAGATAGATAAATACGTAGATAGATAGATAGATAAATACGTAGATAGATAGATAGATAGATAGAAAGATAGATAGATAGATACATAGATACAGATAGATAAACACGTAGATAGATAGATAGATACGAAGAGAGAGAGAGAGAGAGAGAGAGAGAGAGAGAGAGAGAGAGAGAGAGAGAGAGAGAGAGAGAGAGAGAGAGAGAGAGAGAGAGAGAGAGAGAGAGAGAGAGAGAGAGAGAGAGAGAGAGAGAGATTCAAACGTGGGTTTTTATGGCGGCAGTAATGGGTGTTAGCACAGGTAAGTGTAATGGTAATGAACTTTGCTTTGGCAGGTAAGTGTGAAGAGGGAGGGAGGGAGGGAGGGAGGGAGGAGAGGGAGGAATGGAGGGAGGGTGGGGGATGAGGGGGTAGGATGAGATACAGACGAGAATATGGAGGAGAATTTTTTTGGAAGCGAGGGAGATAGAAAAAAAAAGGAAAGTGAATGTAAGGAGAGAAAGAAAAAAGAAAGATAATGCAAGGGGAAAAAGAGAAAGAGAGAGTGAAGCGAGGGAGAAAAATAAAAGACTGAATTTAAGGGAGGATAAGGAAAAAATAACACCATTAGGAAGGGTAAGAAGAGAGTGAGAGTGAGAGTGAGAGAGGGAGAGAGAGAGAGAGAGGGAGAGAAAGAGGGAAAGAGAGAGGGAGAGAGAAAGGGAGAGAGAAAGGGAGAGAGAAAGGGAGTGAGAGGGAGTAAGAGGGAGTAAGAGGGAGTGAGACAGAGAGTGAGACAGAGAGAGACAGAGAGAGAGACAGAGAGAGAGACAGAGAGGGAGACAGAGAGAGGGAGACAGAGAGAGGGAGACAAAGAGAGGGAGACAGAAAGAGGGAGACAGAAAGAGGGAGACAGAGAGAGAGAGGCAGAGAGAGAGAGGCAGAGAGAGAGGCAGAGAGAGAGGCAGAAAGTGAGACAGAGAGCGAGAGCGAGAGCGAGAGGGAGAGCGAGAGGGAGAGGGAGAGGGAGAGGAGGAGAGAGAAGGGAGAGGGAGAGGGAGAGAGGAGAGGAGAGAGGAGAGAGGAGAGAGGAGAGAGAAGAGAGAGGAGAGAGAGAAGAGAGAGAAGGGAGAGAGGAGAGAGAGGAGAGAGAGGAGAGAGTGAGAAGAGAGAGAAGAGAGAGAAGAGAGAGAATAGAGAGAGAGAGATAGAGAGAGATAGATATAGAGAGAGAGAAGAGAAGAGAAGAGGAGAGGAGAGGAGAGGAGAGTAGAGAGAGAGAGAGAGGCAGAGAGCGAGAGAGGCAGAGAGCGAGAGAGGCAGAGAGCGAGAGAGGCAGAGAGCGAGAGAGGCAGAGAGCGAGAGAGGCAGAGAGCGAGAGCGAGAGCGAGAGCGCGAGCGAGAGCGCGAGCGAGAAGAGAGAAGAGAGAAGAGAGAAGAGAGAAGAGAGAGAAGAGAGAAGAGAGAAGAGAGAAGAGAGAAGAGAGAAGAGAGAGAGAGAGAGAGAGAGAGAGAGAGAGAGAGAGAGAGAGAGAGAGAGAGAGAGAGAGAGAGAGAGAGAGAGAGAGAGAGAGAGAGAGAGAGAGAGAGAGAGAGAGAGAGAGAGAGAGAGAGAGAGAGAGAGAGAGAGAGAGAGAGAGAGAGTCAGAGAGAGACAGAGACAGAGAGAGAGAGAGTCACAGAGAGCGAGACGCAGAGAGAGAGAGAGACAGAGAGAGAGGAGAGGAGAGAGGCAGAGAGAGAGAGGAGCAGAGAAGAGAGAGGAGAGAGAGGAGGAGAGAGACAGACACAGAGAGAGAGAGAGAGAGAGAGAGAGAGAGAGAGAGAGAGAGAGAGAGAAGATGACCCCCAAAAGTATTAGTTCTTATTTTTCTTCTCTTTATCCAATCCTCCTCCTCCTCCTCCTTCTCCACATTCCTTTCCTTTCTCTCTTCCCACCATCAGCTCTTCACTCCACGCCATTCATTTCCCTGACTGTCTCTTTCCCCTTCATCTGTTTTCCTTTAGCTTCTTTTCCCGCCCCTCATATATATCCCCTCCTCCTCCTCGTCCTCTTGTGGCCTTCCTCCTCTCTCTCTTCCCTCCTCACTTCCTCCCATTGATTCGCCCCATTTGCCTCTCCCGCTATTTTACCTCCTTCCTCTCACACACACTTACTCTCCTCTCCTTTCTTCCTCTCACGCTCATTTAACTTTCCTCCCCTTTCTTTCTCGCGCACTCGCCCTCTTCTCTCCTCTTCCTCCATCAGCCCTGAAGCCTTTGTAACCTCCTGTTCTCATCAATTCTCCTTCTTCCACCTTTACATTCCCTTCTTCCTTCTCCTCCTTTTCCTTGGTGCATATACTCTCTTTCTCTTTCTCAGCCCATCCCTCGCACCTCTCATTCAGGGCCCAGAGCGTCAATAGGCGAGGTGTCATTTAGTCGCCTTACACGTCTTCGCAAGTGTATTCCTTTTCTCAGTCTTCCTTGTGTTTGTTCCCAAGACTACCGCTGAATCACGCCCTCAGGTCCCTTCATTGCTGTCACCTCCTTTCTTTCCCGTCTCTTTCCCTTTGCGTTGGCTGCGAGGGTGTGGCTTGGGTCTCGGTGAGGTGGTGAGGCTTGGTGACGACGGGGCAGGGAGTGGGAGTGATGAGAGTCAGTGGAGGTCAAATCCAGTCCTTTGGTCAGCTGCCAGTCTGTGTCCGTCTGTCTTTGTTTAGATACCCCAAGTTAATTTTTACACACACCTTACCATAATCAAATTTGCGATGCTTTAATAATTATTGTGTAAAAAAAGTTGAGTAAAGCAATCACTTCTTTCTGGAAATTGTGACACGAAGAGGAAAAGTCTCTCAGTGCGCGATGATCAAAGGGAAATATGAGCAAGTGCTTAAATTACCTCTTGATGGAAATTACGACGCGGACGGAAAAGAAAAAAAATACTGAAAGTGCTAAATTACAATATTTTTATTTATAACGCTGATGTAAAAAAAATATATAGTTTAATCACGCCCTGCTGGAAAATATGACATCAAGGATTTACATAATGAACTGAGTGTGTTTGAAGGAGAACATTTTTGTCTTGCAAGGTAGTGAGAGTCCTCGGGGTGCCTTCCGCGGAGCCTTGGCAGTGTGTGTACTTGACTGACCCTGGTGACGAGGAGTTGGACGTGGCCGTGACAGGGGAGAGTGTCCGTGGTGGTGACTGATGGTGGAGGAAAGTGTGGAGAGAGAGAGAGAGAGAGAGAAAAAAAAAAAAAACGTGCTTGGCAGTGACGATGATGCAGAGGGAAAAAAGTGTGAAAAAAAGAGTCTTTGATGGTGACAGTTATGCAGAAATAAAAAAAAAAGTGTAAAGGTAAAAAAAAGAAACGTGAAAAATATTAGAGTAAAAAGTCCTTAACGGTGACAGTAATGCAGAAGTAAAAAAAAAAAATATATATATAATAAAAAAATGTAAAAAAAAGTTGAAAAAAAACCCCGATGTCCTTGACGGTGACGGTGATGCGGAAAAAAGTTGAAAGAGGAAAGAATTCTTGACGCCGAGGAGGGAAAAAAGTGTGTTAAAAGAAAGCCAAAAAAAGCTCGTTGGATCAAGGACCTAATGAAGGTGTCAGATAGAAGACCTCCGAGATGAGGGTATTATATAAGAGGATTTTTCTCTCTCTCTCTCTCTCTCTCTCTCTCTCTCTCTCTCTCTCTCTCGTTTTATCTAAGCCTTTAAAATAGTTTCCCTCTTAAATATGTGTGTGTGTGTATTTTCTCGCCTTCACGTGTGTGGGAAATATATTAGTTGTGTCGTTTATTTCTTATTTTTTATTTCACATTTTTTTTCGCTATTCAATGTATTCTTTATTCGTGTACAGCTTATAATGGGACAGAGCCTTAAATGGACAGACTATCAATTTTAAACTATTAACATAGATATTAAATAAATTAGAAATAACTATTAAAAGGAAAAAGCCAACAGTGAAAAGGAGGAAGCTTGGTCTCTGAAAAGGAGGAGGAAGGCTCGTGCGCTGAGGGCCCCGAGTATGTAGCTAACACATGGACGTCCTCGCCTCCTGGAAGGAAAAGGATGAAGCCGTTTCTCTTTGTCCCGACTCTTCCCCCCCCTAAAAAAAAATGGAGGAGGAAACTTTGTCCGTGAAAGGAGGAGGGCCTGTCCTCTGTGGGCCGCGGGAACTTACCTAACTAACTCATGGAGAACCTCACCTCCTGGGAAAGGTATAGGAAGTCTTGCTCCTCTAGTGCCTCCTAAAGAAGAAAGAAGATTTGAACCGCAAAAAAGAAGAGGTGGGAAAGCGTGTCCTTTGTGGGCCTCGAGGACGTAACTAACACGCGAGGAGCCGCACTTCCTAAAGAGAAAGGAGGACGCCCTGCGCCTACACCTCCTGGAAAAGTATAAAGCCTTGTCCCCGGAAAGATTACTAGTAATAAGAGGAGGAAAGTCCGTCCCAGATCCTGAAGACGGAGGTGACGCTGCGCGGGGTGGGGGAACACTCCTCCAGTAAGCCTCAGGATAAAGAAACACTCCGTCCCGAGAGAAGTGTATGATGAAGTTATAAAGTCACAAAGCACAGACTTATAACACTGCGTGGCTCCCTCGGGGCTCGGACCGCTAGCAGCGTCGCAACATCATGTCGTAGGGCAGACATCCATGAAAGGGTAGTGACCCGGTCTGACCTGCAGTTACTTCACTCGGCAACTTGCAAGAGCAGTAGAATAGCTAAATATTATAAATTTGATGTTTAGAATAAATATTTGGCAATTTCCGCATTCTTTATAGTCTTAGCCGACTGCACTCAAAGTTCCCTAAAATGGCTGGACTATTTTTTTTTTTTTTACAACAAAGGAGGCAGCTCAAGGGCACAAAGTAAAACAAAAGGTGGCGAAGATCAAATACAGGAGGAGAGGTGTCCTGATACCCTCTTGAAAGAGTTCAAGTCGTAGGCAGGAGGAAATACAGATGAAGGAAGCAGAGTTTACCAGCGTGTTGCATAAGGAGCATGAGTAAGCCCAAAGGCATATACATAACTTGTCAGGAGTCACGGAATGAAGAAGTGATTGATAGCATTATCAGGAAGCTTCAGGAGGGCTTTACACTCTAAAAGGGCACCCTAGAACGGACTGAGTGAGTAGGTATGTTACGTGATCGAGGGATGTGTCGAGTGTCTGGTACCTGCGATATCCCGCACACAAGAGAGGAAGGGCGGCAGGGAATGAAAGTTAAGGCGCATAAAATACAAGAGCAGCAGATGATCGATGATTGTGCCGACAAGGAGAGGCGGGAAAGTACGGACCATGGTAGGTGGATAAAGAAAAAAAGCACGTACACTGTCATCAGGATGAACACACACACACACACACACACACACACACACACACACACACACACACACACACACACACACACACACACACATGCTCTCACTCACACAAGATGCAGGAGGCAGTTCAAGTCACAAAAATACACATCATAAAAAAAATACCCTGCCACTAGACCTCAGAAGGAACACACATCCATCGCAAAGGCCCCGAGAGTCACGCGAGAGGAAGGATGAATCACAAAATACGTCATAAAAGCACTGCCAATGAGCCTCCGGAGCAACATACACACATGGACTCTAAAACCCCAAGAGTTGAGAGATGAAAAAATGATGGAGGCCGCCACGTCAGCAGCGCCTCGACCTCTCCTAGCGGCTTGAGGAGTGGCGTTCATGCGGGTGTTTGGGTGAATATGCAGCCCCGCAGGACCCTCACGGCCGGGTTGTGGCTGTCAGGGGCCTCGTGCCGGTGTGTCTGGCGTGTGTGTGGCTTGTTTATAGGCGCCGAGGGGAGGGAAAGGGAGAAGGAAAGGAGTCATCTGGGGCCACCTGTGCCTGTTCGTCATCGTGTGCGGTGCCGCGTTTTCTGTCTCTGAGTTGTTAGGTGACGTAACACCCGCCGTCTGTCTGTGTGTGGAGTGTGAGGTGACGTAACAACCACCGTCTGTCTGTGTGTGGAGTGTGAGGTGACGTAACAACCACCGTCTGTCTGTGTGTGGAGTGTGAGGTGATGTAACAACCACCGTCTGTCTGTGTCTGTCTGTGTATTGTGAGGTGATGTAACAACCACCGTCTGTGTCTTTTTTTTTTACAACACAGGAGACAGCTCAAGGGCACAAAAAAAAGGAAACAATAATACAAAAAAAAAAGCCCGCTACTTGCTGCTCCTAGTCTATGAGATGATGTAATAACCTCCGTCTGTATGTGTCTGTGTAGTGTGAGGTGATGTAACAACCACTGTCTGTATGTGTCTGTCTGTCTGGGAGATGATGTAACACCACCGCCTCTATGTAAGGGCAATTTGTCCACAGCAATAACTCCCGGATTCTTTATTACGACAGCAAGTTTTTTCAATACAATAACTCCTCTATATGTCAGCACACATATACAAGTCTCTGGGTATGAATTGTCTGGCCGGGTTCACTCACATTCACTGCCTGTATTTCTGTCTGGCTTTGGTCGTTCCAGCGAGATCACAGTGACTGAAAAAAAGAATAGAGAGTTTCAGCTTGTCTTATATATATCTGTCTTTTTACCTCGTACTGCAGAAAGTCTTTGTGTGCAGGGAAGCATTATTCTCTTTGTGTAACATTCATTATTTTAAAGCATTGTGTTTATTTCCTGCAGTCTTGTGTCCCCGAGGTGGTTTAAGTGAGAATATTTTAATGAGTGTTCACATTTTATCGCTAATGAGTGAGCATTCTCTCTCTCTCTCTCTCTCTCTCTCTCTCTCTCTCTCTCTCTCTCCTTCTTCTTCTTCTTTTTCATCATCATCATCATCATCATCATCATCATCATCATCATCATCTTGTTCCCTCTTCTGTTGTCTTTCATCATCATCATCATCATCATCATCATCATCATCATCATCATCTTGTTCCCTCTTCTGTTGTCTTTCATCATCATCATCATCATCTTGATCCCTCTTCTGTTGTTTTTAATCATCATCATCATCATCATCATCATCATCATCATCATTTAGTTCTCTCTTCTGTTGTCTTTTTCCGTCTTCCCCATCTTTCCTTCTTCGTCTTTTCAGTATTATTATTATTTTTATTCATCCACATTCTCAGGGTTCTCTTAATCATGCCCAGCTCCACCCCTTTAACCCCCTCCCCCTGACCCTTCACCTAATTCTTCCTCCTGACTTCCTCCTCCTCCTCCTCCTCCTCCTCCTCCTCCTGCATCCAGAAACAAATGGGCGACAACAGCAACAATAAGGAAAGAATTAAGTGGAGAAAAGACAATTAAAAAGCGAGAGGGAAACAGAGAGGGAGAGAGAGAGAGGTTCCTGTACTTCCATGTCTTTCTGTGTTTAACTTTAATAATGTTTTCCTTCTCCCCTGTACTTCCCCTTTTGTCTCCGTAAGTAGTGTGCTAATGTGTGCTTTGTCGGCCTTGTTTGCAGGTAAATGTTGATCCGCGTGTCCGGTGACGCTGAAAGGTGAACCCAGCCCGAAAGTTGTGATAGGCGTGTTGTGAAGAGAAACAGAGATAATAGGTGAGTGTGATGGTGGTGCTGATGATGGTGCTGATGATGGTGCTGATATGTATGTGTGTGTGTGTGTGTGTGTGAGAGAGAGAGAGAGAGAGAGAG
This sequence comes from Eriocheir sinensis, assembly GCF_024679095.1. Classification (NCBI taxonomy): domain Eukaryota; kingdom Metazoa; phylum Arthropoda; class Malacostraca; order Decapoda; family Varunidae; genus Eriocheir; species Eriocheir sinensis. The sequence goes on along the minus strand of NC_066540.1, from coordinate 8,064,377 downwards.
AGAGAGAGAGAGAGAGAGAGAGAGAGAGAGAGAGATTAGAAAGGATCAGCAGAAGGGGGACAAGTAACATAAAGAAGGAAGAAAAAGAAAGAGAAAAAAATAATAATGCGAAGGACTTTTCGGAGGGGAGCGAGCAAGATGAGGCAACTAAAAGGGAAGGAGGAATAATGTTATAGGACACGAGGGGAAGGAGGGGGAGGAGGGGAGGAGAGGGACGGGGGGAAGGAAGGAAGGGAAAGAGTGGACGCGTGGGGTAAGAGAATGAGGGAACAAGGAAAAATGGAAGGAGGAAAGGAAGGAAGGAAGGAAGGAAGAATGGACGCGTGAGGTAAGAGAATGCGGGAACAAGGAAAAATGGAAGGAAGGAAGGAAGGAAGGAAAGAAGGATGGAAGAAAGGGAGAGAGAATGAGGGAACAAGGAGAGAGGGAAGAGAAGAAGAACCAGGGGAAAAGAAACGAATAGAGGAAAGAAGGAAAAATGGAAGGAAGAAAGGAAGGAAGGAAGGAAAGAAGGAAGGAAGGAAGGAAGGAAGAAAGTGAGAGTGGACGCGTAGGGTAAGAGAATGAGGGAATAAGGAGAGAGGGAAGAGAAGAAGACCCAGGGGAAAGAAACGAATAGGGGAAAGAAGGAAAAATGGAAGGAAGAAAGGAGGGAAGGGAGAGTGGACGCGTGGATTAGAAGAATGAGGGGACAAGGAGAAAGAAAGGAGAAGTAAATAAAAATAGAGGGTAATGAGGAAGAAAGGGATGGAAGAGAGTGAGAAAGGAAGGAAGGAAGGAATGGAGAGTGGACGCTATGAGTTGGAAAGTGACGGAACAAGTAGAGAAGGTAGAGAGGACTAAGAGGAGAGTTCAGGGAAAAAATGAGGGTAAGGAGGAAGGAGGGAAGGAAGGAAGGAAGGAAGGGAGAGTAGACGGGTGAAGTAAGAAAGGGAGGGGACAGGGAGAGAGGGAAGAGACGACCCAAAGGAGAGTGAAAAAAAAAAGAAGAATAGAGAATAAGGATAAAGAAAGGGAGGTGAAGTGAGGGACGAAGGGAAGAGAGAGGAAGGAGGAAAGGAAGAAAGGGAGGAAGGAAGGAAGGGAGAGTGGACGGAAGTGGAGGAAGAGAATGGGTGAACCATGAGAGAGAGGGGAGAGAAGATCCAAAGGAGAGTTTCAAGAAGGAACAGAAGGTGAGGAGGAAGGAGTGAAGAAAGAAAGGAAGGAAGGAAGGAAGGAGAGAACAAGGAGTTGACACGTTCAGTAGAAGAGTGGTGGAGGTTGGAGAGAGGAGGAAGAGAGGACCGAGAGGAGAGTTCAAAAGAAAGAAGAGAGGGTACGCATTGAAGAGGAAGGGGGAGAAGGGAGGGACGAAGAGAGGGAGAGGTGACGCAGGAGGATTGGAGGGAGGAAGGAGGCAGGAAGGAAAAAAAACAAGGACATTGAAGGGGGAGGCAGGAGAGATGAGACGTACGGGGAAAAAAATGATAAGGGCAAAAAAGGGAGAATAGGGAAGAGGGAGGAAAGAAAAGAAGATGTAAGGGGTCGGGGAAAGAGGAAGGAGGGAGGAAAGGAAAGGTCATGTAGGAGAGAGGAGAGAAAGGAGAAAGAAGAGAGGAGAGGAAAGGGAAAGTAGGAGAGAGGAAAGGAAAGGTTATGTAAAAGAGGGAAAAAGAGGAAAATGAAGAGAGGAGAGGAAAGGGGGAAGTAGGAGAGAGGAAAGGAAAGTCGATGCAGGAGAAGGAGGAGAGAAAGGAGAGGAAAGGTGAGAGAGGAAATGAAAGGTAGTGTATTGGAGGGAAGGAGAGAAAAGAGAGAGGAAAGGTGATTTGAGGGAGGGAAGGAGAGGAAGGAGAGAGGGAAGGGATAGGTGACGTAAAAGAGGGAAGGGAGGGAAGGAGAGGAAAGAGAGAGGAAAAGTGATTTAACGGAGGAAAGGAGAGAAAAGGAAAGGTGTTATACAAGAGGGAAGGGAGGGAAGAAGGGAAGAAGGAAGGGAAGGAAGGAGAGAAAATAAAAGGTGTTATAAAAGAGGGGAGAGGGGAAGAAGGGAAGAAGGGAAGAAGGGAGGGAGGGAGGGAGGGAGGAAGGGAGGGAGGGAGGGAGGCAGGAAGGAAGGGATGGATAAAGGCATCATCATAGCCTTTTGTCTCCCTTTGGTGGTCTTTTCCTTGTTATCTTTTTGACCCCAGAGTGATGACACGGCTTGGGAGGAGGAGGAGGAGGAGGAGGAGGAGGAGGAGGAGGAGGAGGAGGAGGAGGAGGAGGGGTTTATTGCTGCTCTTCCAATCGACAGGCGTAACACACACACACACACACACACACACACACACACACACACACACACACACACACACACACATTGCTGCTACTACTACTACTACTACTACTACTACTACTACAACCACCACAGTCTCTTCCTTCCACTTCCGTCCCCTTCTTCCCTCTCCTTCCCTCCTCTTCCTTCCTCTTCCGCCTCCTCCAGTCTCCACTTCTCTTTCCTGGACCGTCACCCTCTGCCACTCTTGCATCCCTCACCTTCCCTCCTCCTCCTCCTCCTCCTCCTGCTCCTTTCCCCTCTCCCACCCACCCCTCTACCCCTTGCCTCCCACACCAAGGTGATACACAGCCGCGTCTAAGCCGTGTTTGTGCCGCCAATCCGTGTTTACGAAGGGCTCTACCTCTGGCCCCTGCTCCTTCCCCCTGCCTCTCTGCTCCTCCCCTCTGCACCATAGGCGTGACAAGACCCCGCGTGTCCTCTTTTATTTTATTTATTTATTTATCTATTTACTTTAATCGAGGGTATAGTAAGAAGAGTAAATCCCCACACCTCCTCACCCTGCTTCATCCTCAAAGTTCCTCTCCCGTACCCTGCTATCAGCTTATCCTCTGCAACTGCCCCTGCCTCCTAACATCTGCCTCCTCAACCCCCCCAACCCCCTTTCTCTCTACCGACCCTAGTTTTTTTGCTTTTATTGAGGCATTTATTAAGGCCTTCCTCTGCCACCCTCCTGCATCGCTCTTTCTCCTACCCCTTCCGTCATTCCTCTTCCTTCCTCTGTTCCCTTTCCCGTAATGGTTAGGGGATAGAGCCTAACCCCTGCCGATATCTCCTGTCCCCCACTTTACCTAGGTCCCATGGGCTCTCCAACCTTTCCCCCTCCTCTTCCCCTTGTTGTCCTTCTCCCTTTGCCTTTCACCCTGCTCATATCGCTTAGCACTGGCGTAACTTGCGATGTGTTGAATCTGAGGGCCATTTACTGAAAGTTTCTTGGAACTCGAGAAAGAGGAGGAGGAAGAAGAAGAAATGGAAGGAAAAAGAAGAAGAAGAAGAAGAAGAAGAAGAAGAAAATGAAAAAGAAAAAGAAGAAGAAGAAGAGGAAGAAGAAGAAGAAGAAAAAGAAGAAATATAAAAAACATAAACGTGTAGGAGAAGGAGGAGAAACATAAACGTAAGAACGTAAGGAGTCTGCAAGAGGCTGGTAGGCCTGTACACAGCAGCTCCTGTGATCCTAACCCCACCAAACATCACTGTCCATGAACTTATTTAATCTACTATTTTAATGTGACTCGCATTGGCACTCACAACTTGACTGCCCAGCCTGTTCCACTCATCTAACACTCTGATGGTAAACAAATTTTTGCCCATGTCTTTGTTGAAGCTGAATTTATCCAGTTTCTAAAGTTTAAAACTACGTGACCTACCGGTTTCTTTACCATCCACTTTATTATTAAACTTTATTTATTTAAGGAACAAGCCCCTTCATCCAGGAGGAGGAGGAGGAGGAGGAGGAGGAGGAGGAGGAGATAAATGACAATAATTAAAAGAGCACAATAACTGATTACATGTTGGGAGAGGAGGAAGATAAGCCTTAGGAAGAGGAGGAGGAGGAGGAGGAGGAGGAGGAGGAAATAAAAAAAGGAAATAAAACACGAAGCTACACAATGGCCAGCCCAAGCCTCCAGAAAGGTTAATCTGGCAACTTCTCTCTCACAAACCACCCTCCTCCTCCCCCTACTCCACCTCCTCCTGCTCCTTTTTTTTGTCCTTGTCATTTTTCTTCTTACGGGTATCTTTCTGCTTCTTTTCATCTTCTTCATTTTTTCTTTCTTCTTTTTCTTCTTCTTCTTCTTCTTCTTTTGCTTTTTCTTCTTTTTTTCTTCAATTTCTCCTCCTCCTCCTCCTCCTTCTTCTTCTTCTTCTTCTTCTTCTTCTTCTTCTTCTTCTTCTTCTTCTTCTTCTTCTTCTTCTTCTTCTTCTTCTTCTTCTTCTTCTTCTTCTTCTTCTTCTTCTTCTTCTTCTTCTTCTTCTTCTTCTCCTCCTCCTTCTTCTTCTTCTTCTTCTTCTTCTTCTTCTTCTTCTTCTTCTTCTTCTTCTTCTTCTCCTCCTCCTCCTCCTCCTCCTCCTCCTCCTCCTCCTCCCACCCACTGCCTTTTTACACCCTACAAGAATCCCTCCTCGTCCCCCTTCTTCTCCTCCCACACCTTCCTGCAACTTCTGTGCTCTCTCTCGCTTTGCCTCGTTGATTCTCAGTTGGGAAAGAAAGATGGCGAGGAAGTAAATACCCCTCCAGATGTGTTTGTGAGTGTTTAAGAGAGAGAGAGAGAGAGAGAGAGAGAGAGAGAGAGAGAGAGAGAGAGAGAGAGAGAGAGAGAGAGAGAGAGAGAGAGAGAGAATAAAATACTTAACACAGGATCAAACGTCATTAGGAGAGAAACAAAATAAATAACACAGAATCAAACGTCATTAGCTCTTACTCGTTTTCACCAGCTTACTCCCTCACCACTCACTCCCACGACTCTCTTTGTTCATGTGGCGTTCAATTATTTATATCTTGAGGTCGATATCTTTCTTAATTAATGATAAATGGTAAAATAATGTTAAAGTTTCGAGTTAAATTGGAAACCGCTGGAAGAGGAGGAGGTAGTAGTAGTAGTAGTAGTGGTGGTGGAAGTAGTAGTAGTAATAGTAGTGGTAGTGGTGGTAGTAGTAGTAGTAGTAGTAGAAGTAGTAGTAGTAGTAGCAGTAGCAGTAGTGGTATTATTATTATTATTATTATTATTATTATTATTATTATTATTATTATTATTATTATTATTATTATTAGTAGTAGTAGTAGTAGTAGGAGGAGGAGGAGGAGGAGGAGGCGGGGAGGAGGTGACCGAGTGTTTAGCGTGCGGGCGTGGTGAGCCTGGACATAGGTTCGAGTCCCACCGAAACGCACTGACTTTTCAAACCATCGCCGAGTGGCGGAAGATACTGCCCAGATCTTCAATCAACCCTAACTCATCGACTTCGTTCAAGAGGAGCACCGGGGGACAGCATGGGTTAAGCAAGAGTCATATACCACGCCAGCCACTATAAACAAAATTCGCCTGCGCCACTACCGGGCTAGGGTCGCCCAAGAGGCCCCTCAAGAAAGCCTACTGCTCTGTTTGTAGCACGTAAAAAAAAGTAGTTGTAATGTTTACCTCTCATTGTGTCAGTAGTAGCATTAGGAAGGACACGAACGAGAGATATATATATTTTTTTACAGCAAAGGAGACAGTTCAAGGGCATAAAAAAAAGAAAACAATAAAAAAAGGCCCGCTACTTACTGCTCCTAAAAAGAGTGCAGAGGAGTGGCCGAAAGAGAGGTCAATTTCGGGATGAGAGGTGTCCTGATGAATAAAACAACAATATAAAATGCACAGAAAGAGCAAAGGAAATAACAAACCAAAGGACTTCTAGGGATTTTGAAGTAGTAATAGTAGCAGTAGCAGCAGTAGAAGTAGTTGTCTCGAGCGTGAGGAACCCAAACCCTGATGATTACCCTCCGTGCTCCACCGTTGTCAGATTATCGTACCCAGAGCATAGTATTTACCGGTTTCTGACGTATAACTATTGGCAAGAAACATCAGGAATTAACTATTTTTACGATAAGTATGAATGAATCTCGTTATTGGGGCCCAGGAGACACTTTTGGGGGTCAGAAATCGATAAAAATAAGGGGCTGAGTACGACAATATGGTAACGCTGCTGTGTGCTTCCCTCTGTCTCCCTTCCCTCCCTTATCTCCTCCCCTTGCATTTTATCCCTTCATCCTCTCCTCCCTCCTCCTCTTCCTCCTCGTCGTCGTCGTCCTCCATCTTTTCCTTTCCCATTCCCCCTCCTTATTCCTTCCTTAATTATGTCCTTCCCCTTCAGTTCTTCGTTATCCCTTTATCCTCTTTATTACCTCCTCTTTGTCCTCAGCCTCCTCCTTCCTTTCTCTCTCTCTCTCTGTTCATTCATTTCCTCTTCTTCATCTTTCTCCATTTTTCCTTCATACACCCTTTTCTTCTTTTCTTATGCACTCCCTCCTCCTCCTCCTCCTCCTCCTCTGCCTCCTCCTCCTCTGCCTCCTCCTCCTCCTCCTCCTCCTCCTCCTCCTCCTCTGCCTCGTCAATCAGAGGTAATTAATGAGCGTGCGGCGCCACCTGACGGCCGCCCTCACGCACACACCTGCAGAAGGGGACAAAAAAGAGAGAGAGAGAGAGAGAGAGAGAGAGAGAGAGAGACTCGGCACTACTCTCCGCTTCCCCCTCCCTCACTCTCTCTCTCTCTCTCTCTCTCTCTCTCTCTCTCTTCTCTCTTCTCTTCTTTCAAGTAATGACTGTTTTTTTACAAGGGTTCTTACTTTATTTGCTCACGGATGGTCTGACCGCACGCTCTCTCTCTCTTTTTGTATTTTGCTTCTTTTACCTCTATCGCAATTTTTGGCTTTTTTTTTTTACGGTTCTTCATCAACATTTTTTTTATACATTCTCCTCCTTTTCCTCCTCCTCCTATCTCCTCCTCCTCCTCCTCCTCCTCCTCCTCCTCCTCCTCCTCCTCCTCCTCCTCCTTGTCTTCCTCCATTGTTCAACCTTTTATTCCCCTCTAACACTACATTATCAGAGGCAATTAATTCAACTTCTAATAAAGGTAATTTTATCTTTCCCTACCACCCTCGTCCCCTCCTTCCCACCCACTCTATTCTCTCCTCTGTATTCCCTCTTACCTTCCTACTCTTCCCTTCCTTTTCATCCCTTCCCTCTCTTTCTCTCTCCTTCCCTTCCCTTCCTTTCCCTTCCCTTCTCTTTCTTTCCTTCCATTTCCTTCCCTTCCCATCCCATCCCTCTCCTTCTCTTTCTTCCCTTCCCTTCCCTTCCCTTCCCTTCCCTTCCCTTCCCATCCCATCCCTTTCCTACTCTTTCTTCCCTTCCCTTCCCTTCCTTCCTTCCTTCCTTCCCTTTCTTCCTTTCCTTCCTTCCCTTCCTTCCTTCCTTCCTTCCCTTCCTTCCCTTTCCTTCCCTTCCCTTCCCTTCCCTTCCCTTTCCTTCCCTTTCCTTCTCTTTCTTTCCTTCCCTTCCTTCCTTCCTTCCTTCCTTCCTTCCTTCTCCTTCTTCCTTCCTTCCTCCCTTCCCTTCCTTTCCCTTCCTTCCCTCCTCTGTTTCATACACGTTCCTCGAAATATTGACACGCACACAGACGCAAATAGACACGCGCGCGCGCACACACACACACACACACACACACACACACACACACACACACACACACACACACGCCGTCCTTCTCCTAACTAGATTCACGCTTGCACGCACGCACGCACGCACGCACATATTCACGCATTCATGCACACTTGTTCAATATGGTTTAAATCAGAGAGAGAGAGAGAGAGAGAGAGAGAGAGAGAGAGAGAGAGAGAGAGAGAGAGAGAGAGAGAGATGGGACCACAACCGGGAAAAATCGATTACACGTGGAGGATGAGCGGTCGCGACCCTCCTCCTCCTCCTCCTCCTCCTCCTCCTCCCCTGGAACCCGTGCATGGAGGACACTATCCGTAATTGGAGGAGGCCCTTTTTTACATAGGAATAATTTGAATCAAGGTGTGTGTGTGTGTGTGTGTGTGTGTGTGTGTGTGTGTGTGTGTGTGTGTGTGTGTGTGTGTGTGTGTGTGTGTGTGTACCCTTGTTCTTTATATTGGGAATTTCACGTCCGTCAGAATCAACCGGCCCGAATTTTGAACAGCTTACCCTGATAGGCTGTTTGATTTTCTCATTCATTCATTCATTATTCATTTCCAGAGCCAGGCAGACAGTCAGTCAGTTAGTCAGTCACTCACTAACTCAGCCAGCCAGTCAACTATTCATTTAATCAGTCATTCAGTTTGTCTATCATGCATCTTTTCCATTGTCAGTCAGTCAATCAGTCAGTCAGTCAGTTAGTAAGTGTGCCAAAAAGTATCCCTCTGTCAGTCAATCACTCTGCCATTCATTCATATATTCATTCATTCATTTAGTCAGTTGGTCAGTCAGTCCGTCAGTCAGTCAGTTAACCAGCAAACCAGTCAATCAGCCAGTCACTCAGTTAGTTAGGCCTTCAGTCAATCAGTCAGTCAGTGAGGCTGTTTATTAATCAGTCAGTCAGTCAGTCAGTCAGTCAGTCAGTCAGTTAGTGAATCAACCAATCAACCAATAAACCAATCAGCCAATCAGTCAGTTAGTCGATCAGTCAGTCAGTCAGCCAGGCCGTCATTCAATCATTCCTTAATTAATTCACTCGGTCATTCAGTCAGTTAGTCGGTCATTTGTCCAATCAATCAGCGTCTCTCTCTCTCTCTCTCTCTCTCTCTCGTTCACCACTTTTTCCGCACTGACGTCGAGTTTATTAAAATATTAAAAGAGCGAGTGGCGCCTTTTTCCCAAGAATTTATTAATACTGCAGTTCACGATGAAGGAAATATTGAACAAAAGGGGGAGCGCAGGAGCGGTGTGTAGGTGCAACTTTTTTTTATAATTAATTTCAGTCCATGATTACCAAAAGAGAGCAGGAGGCGGCGTGCTACAAACTTGATAACTCCTCTTCGTCATTATTGAAGGAAAATGAGCAGGTTGATCATAAGGACAGGAACAGGAGGAGGCGGCGCTGAAGGACAAGTCTCCGCGCGTGCTCTTCATATTTTGCTTCAGTGCTTAACGATGGGAAGCTTTTATAAATGTGTATGACGTGGGAGGTCGGGATGGGAAAGGGCGGGGACAGGGATGGATAAGGGGTGACAGAGGGGAGAGAGAATGGTGATGTGTGACGCAAGGGATGGGAGGAGGAGGGTAGGGGATGAGATCAGCACGAATGAGAGGTGACAGGAAATGGGAAGGGAAAGGGGATGAGGGGATAAGGGGAAGACGATGGAGGAAGAATGATGAAGGGGTGATGCATGATATGAGGAAGGGCTAGGCATGGATGAAGGGCTACAAAGAGAAAGTGAAGGGAAAGGGGAGCAGCAACAGAGGGTGGCGATGGGAGGGGAGGAACGATTGAGGGGTGATGTAGTAGTAGTAGTAGTAGTAGTAGTAGTAGTAGTAGTAGTAGTAGTAGTAGTAGTAGTAGTAGTAGTAGTAGTAGTCAGGTTGGAGTGAATACAATGTGTGACGTGAATTAAAGGGGGCTGAGGAAGAGGATTGGCATGCATGAGGGTGACAGAGGGAAGGGGGAGGGAAAAAAGGGAGAGGTAAAGAAGGGAGAATGATGGAGGGGTGATGTGTGTCCTGAGTGAGAGGAGAAGGGGAGACGAAGGAACAGGCAGCGTGAGAGTGACAGAGGGAAGGGGAAGAGGAAGGGGGAGAAGTAATAGAAGGCAGGTGATGCGAGGGGAGAAAATAATGTAGGGGAGATGTATTATTTTAAAGAGGGGGAAGGGAGAGGGAAAGGGAAGAGATAAGGGGAGGTGATGGAAGGGTAGAGAATGATGGAGGGATGATATATAACTTTAAAGAGAGGGGAGGGGGAGGGAAAGAGAGGTGTGATAGAGGGAAAGGGAAGAGATAAGGGGAGGTGATGGGAGGGAGAGAGGTGTGATAGAGGGAAAGGGAAGAGATAAGGGGAGGTGATGGGAGGGGAGAGAATAATGGAGGGGTGATATATGACTTTAAAGAGGGGGAAGGGGGAGGGAAATGGAGGGGTGATAGAGAGAAAGGGGAGGTGATGGGAGAGGAGAGATGGGAGGGGAGATGTATTATTTTAAAGAGGGGGGAGAGGGGAGGGAAAGGGAGGGGTGATACAGGGAAAAGGAAGAGAAAATGGGAGATGATGGGAGGGGAGAGAAAGATGAAGGTGCGATATTTGTATAACGTGATGGGGGAGGGGCAATAATGAGGGTAAACAGAGGAAGAGAGAGAGAGAGAGAGAGAGAGAGAGAGAGAGAGAGAGAGAGAGAGAGAGAGAGAGAGAGAGAGAGAGAGAGAGAGAGAGAGAGAGAGAGAGAGAGAGAGAGAGAGAGAGAGAGAGAGAGAGAGAGTTTTTTTCCTGGCCTTGTCCACAGTGTCAGGCATGAAAAAGGTCGCGTGGGTGTTATTATGAGAGAGAGAGAGAGAGAGAGAGAGAGAGAGAGAGAGAGAGAGAGAGAGAGAGAGAGAGAGAGAGAGAGAGAGAGAGAGAGAGAGAGAGAGAGAGAGAGAGAGAGAGAGAGAGAGAGAGAGAGAGAGAGAGAGAGAGAGATTATTTTTTCCCCGGCTTTGTCAACTCTGAAGCATAGGAACGCCTGCGCACTACGTTATCCTACCTCCGCCACCTCACCCACCCGCTCATCCACCTCACTCACACGTCTCACCTTTGCTCCCGTCACTCATCCACACTATCACCACCACAACATCCACTTCCTCCTCCACCTCCTGGGTTTCCATCTCTTACCTCTCCTACGGCTTCCTTTCTCCGCGTCCAACCCTTCGCTCACTGTCCTTCCCCGCTGTTACCTTCCTTTCTTCATTCAGTCGTCTCTGGCACACTCCATCTGTTCCTCCGTTACTAAAATCCTTGATGGTGTCTCGTCTGTTCTGCCGTGTGTCCAGTCGGCCCATAACAACACACTTTAGGCTGTTTTATGGGTGTGGATCAGCGGCGGTGAACTATGTGGACAAAAGAGTGAATTTCCGATAGATACATCACCTTAAGTACCGCAAGAGAAGCCGAGATGGAGAGGGAGTGTATACAGGGTCCTCGGGTTGCTTTACACGGCTCCGTCAATGGCTGGCTGGCTGCTACTGGAAAGTCCGAGTAATGCTTCCTCTTTCTTGAACTTTCACTCAGCATGTAACAATAGATCTCTCACCAGGTAAATGAAGCCGGATTGATGTCAGTAAGGACTTAAGTGAAAAAAGGACGATGGTTTCAGGATAGTATCACAGTTTAAGGACACCAGACGAAGCAGAAAAGAGAGAGACAAAGGGAATGATTGAACGTTTTTAGGTGATCTTAAACACAGCTCAGGCAGGGGATGGTTTTGTCAGCCTAAGAGGAGAGACAAAGAGCGGAGACTTGTTTTGTAATACACGCCTGTAGCCTCCTGACACGCAGCCGCCTGAACGGTAACACAAAGAGTGAAACACGTCTTGTCGACAATGCACTCGCCATACAGCCATCCCTTGCGTCTTATCCCCCTTCCTCCCTTCCTTCCACTTCACGTAGTTTTCTCACCCACTCGGCCACACTCAGACACCACCACTGCAATAACCATTTGAACCACCACAACCCCACACACCTCCACAAGCACCAGCACCAGTAGCACCACCAGCACAGCCACCGCCAGCACCAGTAGCCATCGCAGGGGCTGGCGTGAGGAAGGAAGTGATCCGCGGATTTAGGGAGGCATTCTCGGGGGAGACGTGATTACTGGAGGAGGGGGAGTGGAAGGGGGAGGATAGGCGATAGAAAGGCAAGGAGGAGGAGGAGGAGGAGGAGGAACAGGTGAAAAAAGGAAGGGGAGGTGAAATAAGTAGAGGATTTAACATTATAAGGAAAGCACGAGAGAGAGAGAGAGATTATCCGGTCTGAATTATGAAATGGAAAGGATCGGTATGAAAAGAAAACGTACACACACACACACACACACACACACACACACACACACACACACACACACACACACACACACACACACACACACACACACACACACACACACACACACACGAGAGAAGACTGGAGAAAGACTGGCCGTATAGAGAAGGGAGAGAGTGAGCCCTTCCTCTCCTCCTTCTGTAGGAATTATTCCCCCCCCCCCCTCTCTCTCTCTCTCTCTCTCTCTCTCTCTCTCTCGTTCCCTTTCCCTTTCATTCTTCTTTAATTCAGTTCTTCCGCGCTGTTTGTCTTTCCTTACGCCCATCTCGCCTTCCCTTCCCTGCCCCCCTTCTTTATCTCTCTCCCCTGCTAACGCTCATCTCTCCCTCTTCTCCCTTTCCTTGCCTTCTTCCCTACCCTCCTTCCTCTGCCAAGCCTCCCCTTCCCTCCCCTTCTCCCTCAAAACTCCCCTTCCCTGCCCTTTCCCAACCCTCTCCTTTCCTTCCCAAGCCTTCCCTTCCCTGCCTCCTTCTATCACTCTTTTCCCCTGCCAACGCTCATCTCTCCCTCTTCTCCCCTTCCCTGCCTTCTTCCTTCCCCTCCTTCCTCTGCCAACGCTTACCTCTCTCTCCCAACCCTCCCTTTCCCTTCCCTTCTCTCCTTCTTTCCCCTGCCAACACTCCCCTTCCCTCTCCTTCATTCCCCTTCCCTGCCTTCTTCCATCGCCATCTTCCTCTGCCAACGCTCGCCTCTCCCTACCAAACCTCCCTTTCCCTTCCCTCTTCCTCCTAACCCTCCCTTTCCCTCTCCTCCTTCCTTCCCTCTGTCCCCTGCCAACACTCCCATTCCCTCTCCTTCATTCCCTTTCCCTGCCTTCTTCCGTCCCCTCCTTCCTCTGCCAACGCTCACCTCTTCCTCCCAACCCTCTTTTTCCCTCCCCTTCTTCAGTCTTTCTTTCCCCTGCCATCGCTCTCCTACCCTCCCTTCCTTCATTTCCTTTTTTCCCTGGCAACGCTCACCTCTCCTTCAGCCTCACTTTCCCTCCCGTCCTTCATTCCCTCTTTCCTCCTCCCATCCCTCATCTCTCCCTCCTTAGCCTGGTTTCCTTTCTTGTTATTCAGTACGTGTTTAGCCAATTATTTTTTTCTTACATTTTTTTCTTCTTTTTTCTAGTTCTATATTCTGTTGACAAGTTTGCGTGGAATGACTTTACTTCCTGTTTTGTTTTGTTTTTC
>NC_066540.1:7996321-8048821 GCF_024679095.1 Eriocheir sinensis | reverse complement strand
TTTTCTCCCTCCTCTCCTTTTTCTCTCTTTTCCCTCGTTCTTCTCCTTCACTCCCCTCTTTTAACCTCGTCCTATCGAGATCTCCCCTTCCTGTTCCCTCTTCGTCACCTAATCTCTTCTCGTTTCGTGTCTATTTCCTCCCTCTCTCCTCCTCTCTTCTATTCCACTCCTTTCCCTTTCTCTCCTCCTTTTATTTTACTAATCTTTCTTACTATCTTCTTTTAGGTTCTTCCTCTCGAGAGCTTCCCTTTCCTGTTCCCTCTTCCTCATCTAATCTCTTCTCGTTTAGTGTCTATTTCCTCCCTCTATCCTCCTCTCTTCTATTCCACTCTTTTCCCTTCCTTTCCTCCTTTCATTTTGCTAATCTTTCTTACTCTCTTCTTTTAGCTTCTTCCCCCTTTTGCCCCCTCTTCCTCACCTAATCCTTTCTCGTTTTGTGTCTATTTCTCCTTTTTTCCTCCCCTCTCCTATCCCAGTACTTTCCCTTCATTTTTTTTAACTACTTTTTCCTCCCATCTCTTATCCCAGTCCCTTTCATTCCCTTTTACTTTTTTATCAACCCTTTATTTTCCAACCCTCTTTTACAATACTTTACCTCACTGCCTTCTTCAATTCCTCGTTTTCTTTCAATCCTTCGCTTCTTGTCTCCTTCTATACTTTCATTTCTTTATCCAGTCCCCCTCTCCTCCATTTTCTCCTTCCGTTCCTCCCTCGTCTCATCTCCTTCACCAGTCTTTTATAATATCTCAGCCTTTTCAGTTCTTCCATAATTCTTCTCTCAATACCTCTTTCCCTCTGTTATTATTTCCTGTCTTAGTTCTTCTCTTCACCTTCCTCAGTGTGTCCAGTTCTACCTCTTCTTATATATTCCATCATCCCTCTTCTTGGAGTCTCTTTCCTCTGTCTCTACTCCTCTGTCTTTCCTTTTATCTTCTCTTCTCCTTCTTACACAGTCCCTCTTCTTCCATTCCTCTCTCCTCTCCCAGTCTCTATTCTATCTCTCCTTTTATCTTTTATATTCTTTCTTGCACTCCCTCCTTTTCCATTCCTCTCTCCTCTCCCAGTCTCTATTCTATCTCTCCTTTTATCTTCTATATTCTTTCTTGTAGAGTTCCTCCTCTTTCATTCCCCGCTCCTCTCCCGTTCCCTTCCTTCCGCCCCTTTCTTCCGTGTGTGCGTAACCCTTGCGGCGGCGGGGCGGGCCGTAACAGCCACTTGAGCCATTACAGCCACCAATATAATGGCTGGCGATGGGCCTGGCGCGTGTTACCGGCCCGTAAGACACACACGGCTAGGCAAGCTTCCCATAGACGTCCCCTCAGTGCCTCGTCCACACAGGTGCGCGGCATTACCTTCCCCATCACCTGCTTACCTTTATACGCGTCGTATTGCCTTCCCTCTGTGCCGGACGGCGTGAAGGAGGTCGTATAGGTTACCTTGCTGAACGCTCTCCAAGTCAAGAAAATATACAAAGCTCCCCCATTCTCACTCCCACAAGACTTATATAGCTATTTCACTCTTGGGATATATAAATTTGGAAGGAAGGAGGGCTTACACATACGGCTGCGAGAATGTGGGAGTGAGGTAAGTGAGTGTGTTGGTGTGTTTGACAAGACTGAGAGGGGGAAGGAGGGATTGAAAAAGAGGGATGTAAGGGTGATAGGACGAAGGGGAGGAAGGAGGAAGAAGGAAGGAAGGAAGGGTAAGGTGAGAGAGAGAGAGAGAGAGAGAGAGAGAGAGAGAGAGAGAGAGAGAGAGAGAGAGAGAGAGAGAGAGAGAGAGAGAGAGAGAGAGAGAGAGAGAGAGAGAGAGAGAGAGAGAGAGAGAGAGAAGGAGGGGGGCGGTGGATCACAGGAAAGTTTCGATCTTTTTTCCCCCTTTCTTTCCGGGGCGGGAAATGGATGAGCTTCCTCTTCCTTTTCCTCCTCGTCGCCTTTTTCTTTTTCATTTCACTTTTTCCCCATCCGTTGTTTATGTTCGAGCTTGGCGCTAAACAAAGTATGTTCTCCTATGTTGATGTTGCTGTTGCTGCTGTTGAACCTTCTACTACTACTACTACTACTACTACTACTACTACTACTACTACTGATAATAATGATAATAATAGCAACAACAACAACAACAACATCAACAACAACAACAAAAGCAACAAGAACAAAAAGATAATAATAGACTATTGTTTGAAGTACACACACACACACACACACACACACACACACACACACACACACACACACACACACACACACACACACACACACAATAATTACTATATATATGGGTGATGGCTGGAATGGTTAATGTGACGCATTGTGTGATTAACAGACCCAGGGGAATGTGGTGGTGGTGGTGGTGGTGGTGGAGGGTTGTTTGTTGATTTTATTGTTGTTGTTGTTGTTGCTGTGGTGGTGGTGGTGGTGGTGGTGGTTGTGGTGGTGGGCTGGCCAGACCTACGCATCACCATTACTTAGCCAAACACACCACCACTCACAAACACGCCACTCTTAAATTTCTATTCTGTGATAACACTGAAATCATTCCCCCCTCTAACCCCTTCTCTTTCCTCCTTTCCTCCCTTCCCTCTTGCCTCTTCCTTTCCCCCTTCTCTTTCCTCCCTTACTCCCTTCCCTAAGCACTCCCCTCTTCCCCCTTCTCTTTCCTCCCTTACTCCCTTCCCTAATCACTCCCCCTTACTCCTTCTTCTTCCTCTCTTACTCCCTTCCCTAATCACTCCTTACCCCTTCTCATTTCTCCCTTACTCCCTTCCCTAATCACTCCTTCCCTACCCCTTCTCTTTCCTCCCTTACTCCCTTCCCTAATCACTCCCCCTTACTCCTTCTTCTTCCTCTCTTACTCCCTTCCCTAATCACTCCCCCCCTACCCCTTCTCTTTCCTCTCTTACTCCCTTCCTTCTTGCCTCTTCCCTTCCCCCTGCCTATCTCTCTCTCGTCTCCCCTCTTCAACCCATCACTATTTCTCCCTCTTTTCCTTATCTTCTTTTTTCCCTTTACCTTTCTCTATACACCCCTTTATTTTATTTCCCTTTTTCCCCTCTTTCTCCTCTATCTCCTTGCCTCTCTCCTTGCTCCTCCCTCCCCCTCTTCAACCCATCACTATTTCTCACCTTTCCCTCTCCATCTTTATTTTCTTTTTTCCCTTCACCTTCATCTCTATTCCCCTTTATTTTACTTACTTTCTTCCCTTCTTTCTCCACTTCAGTCTCCGATATTATACTCTTCCATATCCGCGTTCCCTTATCATCATCATCATCATCATCATCATCATCATCATTATTGACCATCATATAAAAAAAAATATCTTCACCCATCATTCCGTATTCGCCTCCACCATCCCCTTTCAATCCGTCTGTCCGTCCGTCCGTCTGTCTGTCTTTAATTGCGTTTTGGATTTTCTTTCTTTTACCAATTCCCGGAACGCACGTGTCGTTTTCTGTTGATGAGACGGAGATGAGAGTTTTCGAATGCAAGAAAAAGAAAAGGGAGAAAAGTCACGGTCCTTTTACTTCCTGGTTTTTATTGCCTCCTCCTCCTCGTCGAGAAGAATGAGAAAAGAAAAAAGAGAAGGAAGGAAAAAAAGTCACGTTCCAATTAGTTTAGTGTTTTATTGCTTCGTCCGTGTGGAGACAAAAAGCACAAGAATTGAGGGAGGAGGAGAGGGAGGAGGCTGTGGTGATGGTGGTCGTGGGTCGGTGGCTGCAGAAAAAAAAAAACATTTATCTTGGGTATTAGGACAGGGGAGAGGAGGCGGTGGTGGTGGTGGTGGTGGTGGTTAGGTGAGTGCGGAGAAACATTTTTGGGGTGATTTAAACCCGAACTAAAGAAGGTGACCAAAGAATCCCTCGAGGTAGGCAGCCAACACATCTAGGTCCTCCCGAAATTGACCCCTCTTTCGGCCACCTCTTTTGATTCTTTTTAGGAGCAGCGAGTAGCGGGCTTTTTTTTTATTATTGTTTCCTTTTTTTGTGCCCTTGAGGTGTCTCCTTTGTTGTAAAAAAAAAAAAAAAAAAAAAAAAGTCAGACGCTGCCTCCTATCACGTCAACAATTTCCAAAGGCCAAAGAGATCAGTCGGGTTCTTATGAGTGGTATTTTAGATTCACGGTACAGAAGAAGCGTCAAACTACCACTTTAGATTTACGGTACAGAAGAAGGGTCAAACTACCACTTTAGATTTACGGTACAGAAGAAGGGTCAAACTACCACTTTAGATTAACGGTACAGAAGAAGCGTCAAACTACCACTTTAGATTTACGGTACAGAAGAAGCGTCAAACTACCACTTTAGATTTACGGTACAGAAGAAGCGTCAAACTACCACTTTAGATTCACGGTACAGAAGAAGCGTCAAACTACCACTTTAGATTCACGGTACAGAAGAAGCGTCAAACTACCACTTTAGATTTACGGTACAGAAGAAGCGTCAAACTACCACTTTAGATTTACGGTACAGAAGAAGCGTCAAACTACCACTTTAGATTTACGGTACAGAAGAAGCGTCAAACTACCAAATTAGATTTACGGTGCAGAAGAAGCGTCAAACTACCACTTTAGATTTACGGTACAGAAGAAGCGTCAAACTACCAAATTAGATTTACGGTACAGAAGAAGCGTCAAACTACCAAATTAGATTTACGGTACAGAAGAAGCGTCAAACTACCACTTTAGATTTACGGTACAGAAGAAGCGTCAAACTACCACTTTAGATTTACGGTACAGAAGAAGCGTCAAACTACCACTTTAGATTTACGGTACAGAAGAAGCGTCAAACTACTACTTTAGATTTACGGTGCAGAAGAAGCGTCAAACTACCAAATTAGATTTACGGTACAGAAGAAGCGTCAAACTACTACTTTAGATTTACGGTACAGAAGAAGCGTCAAACTACCACTTTAGATTTACGGTACAGAAGAAGCGTCAAACTACTACTTTAGATTTACGGTGCAGAAGAAGCGTCAAACTACCAAATTAGATTTACGGTACAGAAGAAGCGTCAAACTACTACTTTAGATTTACGGTGCAGAAGAAGCGTCAAACTACCAAATTAGATTTACGGTACAGAAGAAGCGTCAAACTACTACTTTAGATTTACGGTACAGAAGAAGCGTCAAACTACCACTTTAGATTTACGGTACAGAAGAAGCGTCAAACTACCACTTTAGATTTACGGTACAGAAGAAGCGTCAAACTACCACTTTAGATTTACGGTACAGAAGAAGCGTCAAACTACCACTTTAGATTTACGGTACAGAAGAAGCGTCAAACTACCACTTTAGATTCACGGTACAGAAGAAGCGTCAAACTACCACTTTAGATTTACGGTACAGAAGAAGCGTCAAACTACCACTTTAGATTCACGGTACAGAAGAAGCGTCAAACTACCACTTTAGATTTACGGTGCAGAAGAAGCGTCAAACTACCACTTTAGATTTACGGTACAGAAGAAGCGTCAAACTACCACTTTAGATTTACGGTACAGAAGAAGCGTCAAACTACCACTTTAGATTTACGGTACAGAAGAAGCGTCAAACTACCACTTTAGATTTACGGTACAGAAGAAGCGTCAAACTACCACTTTAGATTTACGGTACAGAAGAAGCGTCAAACTACCAAATTAGATTTACGGTACAGAAGAAGCGTCAAACTACTACTTTAGATTTACGGTACAGAAGAAGCGTCAAACTACCACTTTAGATTTACGGTACAGAAGAAGCGTCAAACTACTACTTTAGATTTACGGTACAGAAGAAGGGTCATACTACCACCAGGGTCAGAAAAAATTACTCCTGGAAAGCCTTGTTAAATGTGTGTGCTTGGGCGTTGAAGTGTTTTGGAATACGGTCGATACACATCTCTGGGAGGGCTAGAAGGGAGACCTACCTCTCACCCACATCCTGCCGTGAACCGGGATCGAACTCTCAATCTCGCGGCGGCAAACTAAGCAGGCAAGCACCATACCCACCATGCAGTCACCCGCCACCCTCTGTTTGTGGGGTGTCGAGACAGGGCGCAGGAGTCTGTAATGGTGGTAGTGATGGTGATGGTAGTGTTAGTGATGCTGGCATAATGGGGAATAGCAAGGTGTAGGGGACAGTGTGCAGGAGGCTTTGGTGGTGACGATGGTGATGGTAGTGATGGTGATGGTAGTGTCATTGATGGTGGCATGATGGTGGAATAGTAAGGTGTAGGGACAGTGTGCAAGAGGCTTTCTTTGGTGGTAATGATGATGATGGTAGTGGTGATGGTGGTGGTAGTGTTATTGATGGTGGCATGATGGTGGAATAGTAAGGTGTAGGGGAAAGTGTGCAGGAGGCTTTGGTGGTGATGATGGTGGTGGTGGTGGTGATGATGGTGGTGTGTAGGGGTGGTTTAACTCCTCCAGTATGGTGAGAGGGTGGGTATGTCGGGGGTGGGGGGGGGGCGTCAAGGGCGGGGAAGTCATGTTGTGTGCATTTGTGTGTATTTCCTCACCACTGTTTGACTTTCCCTGAGTCTATACAACAGAGACTCAAGAAGGTGAGTCCCAAGTGCTGCGGAATGTCAACCAAGAGCAGTGTGTTCAGAAAAAGATGTGATAATCCCTGCAATAGCTAGACTCTCTGCTTGAATCGTCACTAATAATAATTGAAACCAACATTGCACTGGAGGCATGAAGAGAAAACGGAGGGAGGAACAGGGGCGAGAAGGAAGGGAGGATGGAAGGAAGGAAGGAAGGGAGGAAGGAAGACGATAATGCTGTTTGGAGTTTCCTTGGCGTGTCGGCGGGACGTAATATTGGATCGGGAGGGCGAGGTGATGGAAGCAGGAGGAGGATAGAGGAAGGCAGGAGGGGGCGAAGAGAGAGGTGGGGCAGGGGGAGAGCACGACTTGTAAATGCAATCCGTGTTATCTCCTTATGTTTTAGGCGGTGTGTGTTGTGCAGGGAGGGAGGGAAGGGAAGGAGATGGGGTGAGCAGGAGTGGGAGAAGTGTTGTGCAGAGTGGCAGAGTGGGGGAGGGGGGAGAGGATGGGCTGAGCAAGAGTGGAAGAAGGTAGGCAAATGAGAGAATGGAGATGAGATGGGAAAAGCTTGCGAGCCTGGTAATGCGTGAGGAAGTCGGTGGGGAAAGGATCGGGTGAGAAGCGGGAAGGAGAGGAAAAGACTGGTCGAAGAAACAGAATGAAGTCTCGAAAAGGAAGGAAGGAAGAGGCAGTATGTAGAAGGGGTAGGAGGAAGGGACAGGGAAATTTATAAGAAACAGAATGAAGTCTCTAAAAGGAAGGAAGGAAGGGAGAGGCAGTATGTAGAAGGCGTAGGAGGAAGGGACAGGGAAATTTATAAGAAACAGAATGAAGTCTCGAAAAGGAAGAAAGGGAGAAGCAGTATACAGAAGGCTTAGGAGGAAGGGACAGGGAAATTTAGGAAAGCATAGGAGTAACAGGAGGTAGAGAGAGAGGGGAAGAGGAAAACAAGAGAAAAGCATAGGATGAAATGAGAAGGGTAGAGAAAGGACGATAGAAATGTTAGGGATTCAACAATAGATAGCGAGGAAAAGGAAGAAGGAAGAGAGAAAGGGGAAAGAGAGCAGATTGTGTAGAAAACAGAGGAAGTGTCGGATGAGAGAAGGAGAATGAATGAATGAAAGCAAGGATGGAAAAAGGTGTAGAATGAAGATTGAGGGAGAAGTGGGTGAAAAAGGAATGTTAGGAAAAGAGAACCACAACACACTACCACCCACTACCCCCAACGCACCCACTACATGCCCAGCAGCACCACCCCATCCTTCACCTGTCCACCCACCCCACTGATCTCCAACCCACCCAACTACCAACCATCCAAAACATCACCTCCTTACCCACCTTACTACCCACCCATCCACCCATCTTACCTCCACTCCTCTTGTCCTCCGACCCACTGCAAACCAAACCACCCTAATATTAACCTACCACCCACTACCCCCCAAAAAACTTCCACACCCACCTTACTACCCCCCTTTCCCCCTCCTCCAGTGCGCCCCGAGGCAAGACGCTGGGGCAGACAAACACTTTTGCTCCCTTGGCGAAGAGAGTCAACAGTGCAGCTAATTTCGATATGACGGTGTACACAGCGACCAGAGACGAGTGTTTGCCGCAGCCCCGGAGATGTGTTGACACGCTGCGCTTACCTCAAGGCGACCGAGGGCTGAGGAAGATAAAAAGAGGGTTAAAGTGGGAAGGGTTGCCGGGGGAGAAGGAAAAGCGCTGACCTCAAGGCGGGCGAGGGTTGAGGGAGATAAAAAAAAGGGGGGAGTGGGAGAGTTCGAAGGATTGCCGGGGGAGAGGGAAGAGTGGAAGGGGTAGAAAATAAGAAAAATAAATGTTTGCACCGGTGTTGATATGCTGCGCTGCGGAGGGAGGAATGAGAGAAAAGGGGATCCGAAGGGGAAGAGATGGATAGGGAAGAGAGAGAAGAAAAAGAGGGAAAAAATATAGAGTGACTTAGAAAATAGATATCAAGAATGAATTGGGATTGGAAAGGAAAATAAGGTCAACATGAGAAAGGAAAGAAGGAAAAAAGGAAGGAAGGAAGGAGAGAAAGAAGAAGGGGAGTCAAGTTGTGTGTCTATCAGGAGAAGAAAAAAAAAAAAAGGGATGGAAAAGTCAATCGGCTTAAAACAAAAAGAATAGGAAGAAGGGGAGTGGAAATGGCGGTGATGTGTGTGTTTGTGTGTGTGTGTGTGTGTGTGTGTGTGTGTGTGTGTGTGTGTGTGTGTGTGTGTGTGTGTGTGTGTGTGTATGTAGTTCATCGTGATCTGGCCAAACGTTGAACTCCAGATCGCCAGCATGAAATAAGATCTGGTAATTCTCTCTCTCTCTCTCTCTCTCTCTCTCTCTCTCTCTCTCTCTCTCTCTCCATTCCCATCTTCATCTTTTTCCTTTTCTTTCCTTCCTCCTTTTCTCCCACTCTTCCTTCTTCCTTCCCTTCTACTTTTTACTTTTCTTCTTTCCATTTTTATTCATTCCCTTCTTCCTCCTTTTGTCCCTCCATTCCTTCTCTTTTGTCTCTTATCCTTAGTTTTTTCTCTCCCATTTTACTTTTCTTCCCACCTCCTTCCCTTACCCCCCTTTGCTCTCTTGCCCTCCTCCTCTTCTTCCTCCTCCTCCTCCTCGTCCTCCTCCTCTTCCTCCTCTCTTCTTCCCTTCCTTACCTCTCCCCCACCCCAAATTCCCTCCATCCTTCCCTTTTCTTACCTCTTGCCCTCCGTTAAAAAGTCCAGGTATAGAGTGTAGAAGGAGGTGGAGGAGGGGTAGAGGGTGAAGGTGATGACGGTGGTGATGGTGGTGAAGAAACAGAACAAATGATGAAATAGAAGAAAAAGACAAATACGTGAGGTGATGATGGTGAAAGAAGATTAGAGGAGGTGAGGGAGCATGTGGAGGAAGGGGAATAGAGGATAGAGGTAGGTGGAACATAGGTAGAAAGAAGGTGGTGGCGGTGGTGGTGGTGGTGAAAGAATAGGAGAGGAGGTGATGGAGGAGGGAGGTATGGTGGAGGTATGTGGAGGAGGGGGTATAGAAGATAGGGGGAGGTGAAAAAAAGAGGTGGAAAGAATTAAACGATGGTCATGGTGGTGGCGGTGGTGGTGGTGATGGTGGTGGTGGAAGCAGAGGAAAGGAGTACAGAGGATAGGGCTAGGTGGAAGGTTTGTAGAAGAAGAAAAAAGATGGTGATGGTGGTAGTGATTGTGGTGAAGGATGGAGGATGTTGTGTAGAGGATAGGGTTAGGTGGAAGAAGAATGAATGAAGGAAAAGATGGTGGTGGTGGTGGTGGTGGTGGTGGTGGTGAAGGAAGGGGAAGGCGACGGAAGAGGTGAGGGAGTAGAGAGAAGCAGTGGGAGGGAGGAAGCAGCGACTGGTATTGACACCTTGTTATGGACGATCAACCTTTAATGACCTGACTGTCTTAATTGCTCCCTTAACCTGGCACGGCGGCGAGGAGGAGGAGGAGGAGAAGGAGGAGGAGGAGGAGAAGGAGGAGGAGGAGGAGGAGGATATGGAGCTTAAAAAATGTAAATTACTCAATTGGCAATATTTTCCAGAAACTATAATGAGATTCTGATGGAAATTTCGGTTCTCGTGGGAGGAGGAGGAGGAGGAGGAGGAGGAGGAGGAGGAGGAGGAGGAGGAGGAGGAGGAGGAGGAGGAGGAGGAGGAGGAGGAGGAGGGTTAAAAGGAAGGGAAGTGCTGTTTATTATTTTTTATTGGGTGTTTGTATTATGTAATGATTTCCGAACGATTTTCAGTCTATTAAGAGTTAAGATTAAATCAGTAATGGTTTTATTTTGTATCCAGGTCATTGGGTAGTCAGCGTTTGAAGAAAAAAATAGCGTGCTTAGAATTAATGATACACCCGCTTTTATTTCATGAGTTGCGAGAAGTGTGTTTTAATAAGTTATGTGTTTGTTTCACCGTCGTTCGCGTGTTTTAAGTTGTTCTTTTTGTTTGCCTCATCATCGTCCGCGTGTTTTAATATGTTGTGTGTTTGCCTGGCAGTCGTTCGGGTGTAATAATGTGTTGTGTGTTTGCCTGTCCGTCGTTTGCGTGGTTAAATTTGTGTGTTTAGTTTGTTTTGTGCTGCTAAACAACTTCCTGTGGGCCTCCATAAAGTTGTGCTTAAAGCTGGTGACATGCTTGCTCTGCCTCCGCTGTTGTTGCCAGGGTGTTGTTTTGTTTGTTGTGTGTTCAGTGTGCTCGGGTTCGCGTGTCCAGGGCAGCTTAACGTTGCAAAATATTTATTGATTTTCCTGAATGACAAAACCACCTCCACGGGTGTTGTTTATGGTGCCTCGGGAGCACTCCGTTTCTTACCATTGTGTGTGCTGGGGTTTGCTTTCCATCGGGCGCAGAGGCAAAGAATGAACAGATTTTGGTAAGCTTAAAGTAAATAAAGGCATAACTAATATTGTGAGAAGCATGTCATTGATTGATAATGGATTTTGTTCTAAGGTTACATCGAAAAATATAGATTTTAGACAAGTGTGCTGTCAGTTAACGTTAAGCTCGTGAATAGATAATTTTATGATGGGCTTTTGATCTGTAAAGCATAAAGAAAATGGCAAGATTAATATATGTACACCGAAGTTTTTTTTGACAAACCTATATATATTTATTGGCCCACGGAAACTGTTAACCACGCCATTTAAATGCACACTTTGCAAAGGTATTTTGATATGCTGAGGGAACATAGATAGAATAT
Source organism: Eriocheir sinensis (assembly GCF_024679095.1). Lineage (NCBI taxonomy): Eukaryota > Metazoa > Arthropoda > Malacostraca > Decapoda > Varunidae > Eriocheir > Eriocheir sinensis. The sequence goes on along the minus strand of NC_066540.1, from coordinate 8,037,591 downwards.
CCAATGTTGACAGCTAGAGAGACACAGACAAGAGTATACTAGCAGGTGGTCAGGTATTGAGGCAGGGAGGACTTAAGGCAGACAGACAAAATTTTAAATAGGTAGTCAGGTATGGACGACAGAAAGACAGACAGACTAACACAATCATACAAGCCGGTAGTCAGGTATGGAGACAGGGAGGATCAAAGAAAGACAGACAGACATACACAATCATACAAACAGCTAGCCAAGTATACAGAGTGAGAGGAATACAAACAGCCAGAGAGACAGACAGACATACATAATCATACACATAAGTAGTCAGGTATGGAGGCTGGGAGGAATACAGGCAGACAGAATCATATAAACAGATAGTGAGGCATGGAGGCAGGGAAAAATACCGTCAGCCAGCCTGAATCATAAAAGCAGGAGGATAATCAGGCGTGAGGCAGGAGGAAGACGGAGGAACGGGTAAGAAGATAAGAGAGACATGCAGATCAAGACACAAAGGTAAAACATGCCAGATTTAACAAGCACCAGAAGCAGATACAGACAAACGCCTCCTTCAGACAAAAGACAAATATAGGGACAGTAAAGGAAATTGACTTCTCACTTTGGCCACTCCTTTGACCTCTATTCAGGAGCAGTAAGTAGCGGGTTTTTTTTTAATATTTTTCTTTACGCCCTTAAACCGTCTCCTTAGCTGTAAAAAAATAATGAAACAAGGAAGTAAACAAGACAAATGGAAATACAAAATAGCAATGAGAAAACCCGAAAATAGAGACGTGGAGATAAAGACACAGACAAAGACACAGAGACGGAAAGGAAGCTGGAGACAGACGTTCAGACAGACAGACAGACAGACCAAAAGCCAGACGGAAAAGCAATAATCGTCTGCATCTCTTTCCCATTTGCATTATAATTTCCACACATTGTGCCGACCTGAGCGTGGAGAGAGAGAGAGAGAGAGAGAGAGAGAGAGAGAGAGAGAGAGAGAGAGAGCGAGAGCGAGAGAGAGAAAGAGAGACCGAGCAAAAACAGGTAAACCGACAGATAAGGTAGATGGAGGTAGATAAGTAGGTAAAAAAAAATAGGTAGAAAAGGCCACAGACAAGGCCAAAGACGGACAGACAGACACACACAGACACGGGCAGACAGGTGATGAAAACAAAGGAGCACAATTTGGTCATCATTGGCCCGAACTTCGCCCGTTGGTGCAGGTAAAAATAAATTAATTGAGGCACCAGGTGGGCGTGTGTGTCTGGACGTGTGTGGGGTGGTGGCGTATATAGGGGGGGGGGGGTGAAGCAGATGTGTCGGTGGGTGGGAGCGTGTAGAAGTTGCGAGGGTGGATGGGTAGGAGTAATGGAATGGCTGGGGAGAAAAGAGGGGAGAGCAGAATTAAAGATAACGGGGAAATGACAGGGTAAGAGAATTAAGGGTGCGTAGTGGCTGGGGTTAGGAAAGGTGGAAGGGAACATCGTAGTGGAGGGAAGGGGCGTTGACAGAGGAGAGGGTGTCGGGTGAAAAAGCAGGGAAGTAATGGTGGCGGGGTTACAGGGGACAGTGAAGGAGAGGGGGAGTAGTAGGAGTGTGGGTGGTGTTACTGGGGGTGCTATTTTTTCTTTTACGGCGGCGGTGCGAGAGGCAAGATAAAATATATACCCACAGCCACGCCCTCGATATATTGTGGAGGGTTTTGAGGTGCGGGGAGACAACAAGAAATAATTATAATATGTGTTTGCGATTACGAACGGCTACATCAACAGTGGATGACGCTTTCGCCGTTTATTATGTACTTCTGGAAAAAAATGACAAAAATTGTGATATATTAGTGACGCCAGGGAGCATGCATGGAGAATGTGATTTGTGATAAATTAATGTGTGGGCGTGATTATACACACGCGCAGGCACGCACGCACGCACGGACACAGGCACTGATGCACGCACGGACGCACGCGCACACACACACACACACACACACACACACGGACACAGGCACTGATGCACGCACGGACGCACGCGCACACACACACACACACACACACACACACACACACACACACACACACACACACACACACGGACGGTCTATATTTGATGATGGGCGAAAGGATAATCTCGTTTTTTCTTTGTAGTAATTTCATGACGTGCATCATGAATATTGACATATTGCAGATATTTCTTTTTATTGGTTGTGAGGCAATTAGGAAACCCAGGTGCGCCTGCAAAAAATGTTATGGAAATAAGTGTTAATTGGATATTAGTTTCACATATCAGCGTGGAGCACAGATGTGTTTGCTTCAGTGGATACTCGAGAACAGCGGCTACTGGAAATATATTTTATGTGATGGATCACTGAAGCTAACTAATGAGTGGCTGCGGTGCTCATCGCCGTAGCACTGGCCTTTTGGGCCGTGGTGGGGCCATTACCCCGGGACACGGGTCAGAGTGATGTCCGAGGTTGCCACAGAATACCTTCCCCAGGTTTCCCCACGGGTACTCATTTATCGACAAGCCCGAAAGGGAGGATAAACAGCTAGGTGAGCTGCACGCAAACTGCCCGGAGTCTGAGCTGACAAGGAATTTGCTTTACCTTGAACTGTATGCTTCATGTTTTGTGGTTCTATTATTATTCTCAAGTTTTGGGAATGACATGAACTCTGTTTGCGCCCCTCGGGCTGGTGACAATTGGAGCAGCAGCATAAGTATATAAACTTGTAGACCTTGCTGATGGTAGTCTTTTATATATAACTTTTTCACATGATTACCTGCTGTATTTCTATTTTTTGTTGTTGTTACTGAGGAAAACTTGTAAGTAAACCTCTTATGGTCAATATAACAGTGTGATATGAGAAATACAGCAAACATTTGTATGATACTTTAAGACTAAAGTTCAATGATTCGTTTTGTGATACTACTTGGATTTTTATTTTATTTTGTCGTATATATAAGAACATCGTATATATAAGAACATAAGAACATAAGAACGCAGGAATCTGCAAGAGGCCGGTAGGCCTGTACAAGGCAGCTCCTTTGAACCTAAGCTCCCGTGTATCTAACCCCACCTAATATCGCTGTCCATGAATTTATCTAATCTATTTTTGAATGTGACAATTGTATTGGCACTCACCACATGACTGCTAAGCCTATTCCACTCATCTACTACCCTGTTAGTAAACCAATTTTTGCCTATGTCCCTGTTGAATCTGAATTTATCCAGTTTAAACTCATTACTTCGTGTCCTATCCGGTTCTCTTACCAACAAAACCTTATGAATGTCTCCCTTATTAAAGCCCTTCATCCATTTATAAACCTCGATCATGTCTCCACGCACCCTTCGCCTTTCTAGAGAATGCAAGTTTAACTGTTTGAGTCTTTCCTCGTATGGCAAGTTTCTCAACCCCTGAATCATCTTTGTCATCCTCCTTTGCATCGATTCTAACATTTTGATATCCATTCTATAGTAAGGTGACCAGAACTGAACCGCATAGTAAACGTGTTTTTTTCTAATTTGACACTTTCCTGGAAAAAAAAATATCCATGCTTGATTGGATAGAGGCTCTGGCTTCAAAGTGTGGTGTGGTTATTCTGCTCTTGATATTCTAATCAAGACTCAACGATTGCTTATGATCTTCATGAAGTGAGATTGTAACACTTTAAAATATTTCTATCAAACTATCATTGACTGTCATAAACCTCCTTTGCTCGTTAGGCCAATACACTCCATCGGCTTATTTAGTATTGTAAATGTGTCGCTTTTTGTCCTATCACTTCCCCTCCCCGTCGTGTCTTTGTCATCACTCTCATCGTGTTGTCCTCCTCCAAGTCCTTGGCTCTTGTCTCTCCTCCAGTTCGTTCTTTGTGTTTCAAAGTGTCGCCGCTCTCCCTTCATCTCTTCTGCTCACACTCGTTTTCTTTCATCTTATCTCCGTTTCTCCTCCATTTCATTTTCTCTTTCCTTCTTTGTCTCTTCCATTTGCTCTCCACACTCATCCCTTTTCCCCCTCCTCCACCTCCCTTCCACCTCCTACTCCTCCCCGTAGTCCCTTCTTCCTCCCTCCCTTCTCCACAGTCTTTCTCAGCGATTTGTTTTCTCCAGCCTTCTCTCTTTTCTGGACTCCATTTCCATTTTTCCCTCTGCCTTTAACCTTTTCCTCCCGCGTCTCCAATTTGCTTCATTTCTCCTACCTATTCTTCCCTCCGTCTTTCTTTTCCTACCTTCCCATCTCCAGGCCGCCTCTCTTCCTCAAATCTCCTCTTAACTCTTCATTTCCTTTCCACCTCTCTACCTCCGTGGTTTACAGTGTAGTACGCCAATCTACGAATTCGCGCTCCGGGTTCGAATCCGGCTCTGGGAAATCATCGCCCAGCCCACCCGGCTGTTCATCTTCCCTTTCTGGGTGGTCGATAAATGGGTACTTGGGGAAACCCGGGAGGAGTAAACTGTGCTAACCCGAATATCACATATGCCCTGTGCCTTGGGGTCATGGGGAGTTACACACCATAAGCTCAAGGACCATTGAGATGGATATGAGCACCGAGGTCACGCGCAGCTTAGCGTATGTCCTCAACTTTACATTTACCACTTAATATTCCTTCCACTTCACTGCCACTCTTCCATCTATTTTCCTCTTCTCTCCAACCTACTACCTCTTCGCCCATTTCCTTCCCATTTTTCTTGCTTCTCACCTTCCTCTTACATTCTCCCCTCCCCCCTCCCCCGTGCCTCTTTGAGCCACGTAAAGTGTGTTGAGGCTCAGCGGTGGGAATAGCCAAGCAACATCTTACACCGAGAGCCGCTGCTGGGCCGCCAACACGGAATGCCAAGCAGAGTGTGGGGCGGGGCGGCGGCCGGCAGGGCTGCCTTCACCTTCACCTCAGCCTCCACTGTGGAGGCTTAATGGAAACTGATGGCGCAACCAGGGAGAGGGATGACTGCAGCTTCCTGCCTACCACCACCACCACCACCACCATAACAACACCAACCCCACATCACTACCACCACCACCACTACCACAACACCAACCCCACATCACTACCACCACCACCACCTCCACCTCCACCACATCCACCATCACCACCACCTCTACTTACACTACCACCACCACATTCACCACCACTACCATCATTACCACCACCACCACCACCATGCCCAGCTTGTGTCGAGGAGCGCGATGCGTCATGACTTTGTTGTCTGGTTGTTCGTTTTTTCTTCTCATTTTTCTTATAATTATGTCGTCAGATGGCAGATTGCTTTTGTTCCTGTTTGGGACTCAAGATTTTACGTTCCTTGTTCGTGTTATATTACTCACACTGTACATGTTCTATACGTGTGGAAGCCTAAGTAGTTGGTGTTTTCAAGTCTAAGCATAACATGGGATTCGTTAATAAAAAAACCTGAAACAATTTTTATGCTAGATTCTTAATTGTCATTCACTTTACTCATGATCGGACTGACCTGTTGGACTTGTCATTCCTGCTTGACTTCATACCGTGAGTGACGAAGCATTCCTCACCTCCACACATAACATCTTCAATTGTACGGAAACAGCGAAGGTGTCATTTCATTCCTTACGTTATTATACTCTTTATCCGGGTTCTTCTTGCTTCATGTGCTTAACGCAACGCCTGTGAAGGGTTGCTATCACCATTCGTTGTACGTGCTATAAATACCTGCGTCAGACGTTGTGAGAGGTGGTGGTAAGTAGGGAGAGAACTGGCCATGTAGAGGCGTATCTGCTTCATGTGTCGTAGTAGAGTTCAGGCCACAACGGAGGGCTGCAAGACACTGATGGCAACTCATTAGACATATCCTATATACGTTTTCCATCTGGTAGTAATAAAATAGACACCCATATTTGATGAGAGAGAGAGAGAGAGAGAGAGAGAGAGAGAGAGAGAGAGAGAGAGAGAGAGAGAGAGAGAGAGAGAGAGAGAGAGAGAGAGAGAGAGAGAGAGAGAGAGAGAGGGGGAGGGAGGGAGGGAGTGGGGGAAAGGAGGTAAAAGCAGCAATTGTCGTGATGTGTTGCAAAGTGTAATAAGGAGGAGGAGGAGGAAGAGGAGGAAGAGGAGGAGGAGGAGGAAGAGGGGATGGGAAAAGGAGTCTCACACGTGACTTTGAAGCTTGACATTACCTAATTTCCTTCTTGTGATGCATGAACATTGTCGTGTGTGTGTGTGTGTGTGTAAAAGTGAAAATAGCAAGAAAATAAGAAAGCTGTGCCTAAATTTAAACCATTCTCATACTTTTTCTTTCTGCCACTGTTTTTTTTATTTCTTTGGGCTTATATTTCACTTAATGAGAGAGAGAGAGAGAGAGAGAGAGAGAGAGAGAGAGAGAGAGAGAGAGAGAGAGAGAATCACGTCCGTCTTGTCTCCTGGGAACGATATTTTAATCGTCTCTCTCTCTCTCTCTCTCTCTCTCTTCTTTGTGGCAGTCGCTTGTTGGTTTCTGAGGTTGAGTTTATCCTTTTCTTACCCTTATTTTCGCCCTGTAATTCTTGTCCTCATATCCTGCTGTTATTCCTTCTGTTATCCTTTACGCTATCCCTGTTATCGTCTCTGTTATCCTTTTTAAATATTTTCCTTATGTCCTGTTATCCTAAGTTCGCCGTCTTCTATTTTTCTCTTCACTGCTTATTGTTCTTCCGTCACACCTTAGTTCCATTTTTTAACAGTACTAGTTTGTGACAATTCTTTTTTTTTTCCTTTTTCCTTTGTCTTGGCGTGTATACCCCTTGCTTTAGTCGTTATGTCGTTTACTAATTCCGTTCATCCATCTATCCACCAATCCATCCATGCTTCCGTTCATCCATCCTTCCAATCATCCTTTAGTACTTTTTCATATTCTTCATCTTTCCTCTTTTTTGTTATTTCTCTCTTTCTTTACTTTTTTCTTCCTTCTTGATGGTCCTTTAGACGTTTCCTTTTTTTCATTTCTTTCCTCCTTTTCCTATTCATGATGCAGACGTTCCCTTTACTTAATTTCTTTCCTTCCTTATTCATTACTTCATTTCCCTTCTTCCTTCCTTCCTTCCTTATTCATGATGCAGACGTTCCCTTTACTTAATTTCTTTCCTTCCTTATTCATTACTTCATTTCCTTCCTTCCTTCCTTATTCATGATGCAGACGTTCCCTTTACTTAATTTCTTTCCTTCCTTATTCATTACTTCCTTTCACTCCTTCCTTCCTTTCTTATTCATGATCCAGACATTCCTTTGCTTCATTTTCTTCCTTCCTTCCTTTCTTCCCTCATTCCTTCCTTCCTTATTCATTACTTCATTTCTCTCCTTCATTCCTTCCTTATTCATGATCCAGAGATTCCTTTCCTTCATTATCTTCCTTCCTTCCGTCCTTCCTTCCTTCCTTCCTTTCTTCCTTTCGTCCTTTCTTCCTTTCTCCTTCATGACACACCTGCAGACGTTACTTCTACTTCACACCTTTATCCTGGCATTCCGTGGAGGCGTTCAGCATAATCGTGGTCTTTAACACTTGCAACACTCCACGCACTCCTCGGCTCTCCTGGCTCCAGCCGCTGCGAGTCTTTTGCTGTCTTTGTTAGCCGCTCCTTCAAGTCGAGTGACAAGAAGCTGAAGTTGTCTTGAGAGGCGGGAAGGTTCAAAGAGATTAGTTTTACAGTTTTTTTCTTATATAATTCTTAAGCTTCTATTGTATTTCATTTGTGTGGGAAGGTGTTTTTTTCTCTCTCTCTCTCTCTCTCTCTTTTCCATCTATCCATCTGTCTATTTGTCTTTTTAACAAATTGTCGTCCTACTTGGGTAGTGAAATTAAGTGCTATGCCGCTTTTATAGTGCTGTTTTCACTTACTAACGCATTAAATTTTTATCGTTAAAATGTTTTGGGATTAATACTAAAGGCAGGTTTTTCTGCGTCACACATTTTGCCGCTAAAAGCGTGTAAAATGTTATCCGGGCAGCGAGCGGGAAAGCTTTATTGTGCTGCGTTATAAAGAGACAATTTATTCCATGAACGTGATAATGTTTGTGTCCCCGCGGCGACCTTGCAACAGCGGCGTGGTGATTGTGGACAAGAGGGGAAGGGAGGAGGAGGAGGAACTGCATAGGAAAGAGGAATGAAGGACACACACACACACACACACACACACACACACACACACACACACACACACACACACACACACACACACACACACACACACACACTTAGGCGTTTCTCTGCCGCCTCCTCGCCGCTCACTGCCACATATTCATGTCATGCTGCCCTATCACTTGTCTTGATGAGGAGGAGGAGGATGAAGAAGAGAAAGAAGAAGTAGATAAAAAAGAAATTGAAGTTAAAAAAAAAAAAAAAACTAGCTTATGATGATGGTGTGTTAACTAAGATGAAAACTAAGAAAAAATGAAAGAAGATAAAATGAAAAACAATATGAAGGAGTAAGTGAATGAGTAGCAATGGTAGAGATGAGGACGTCGAGGTTGTGAAGTAAACAAAACAAAAAAAGTTCATCAGAGAGAAAAAAATGGCCTCAGCACTGACTATGCTACCACGAAAACAAATGAAAGGCCCCAGTGAGGAGGAGAGAATCTATGGAGGTGTGGACGAGCTGGGGGTGGAGGCGGCGTGAAGAGTGGGGATGTGTAGGTGGAGGGAGAGGGAGTGGAGTAGAGGGTTGTGGAGTGAGTAAGGCGTGGAGTTAAGTGAGTTACTGGAGGATAATAACACTATTCTCTCTCTCTCTCTCTCTCTCTCTCTCTCTCTCTCTCTCTCTCTCTCTCTCTCTCTCTCTCTCTCTCTCTCTCTCTCTGTGTGTGTGTGTGTGTGTGTGTGTGTGTGTGTGTGTGAGATCATCTGAACTCACGTGTGTCGATATTAATATATGTGTTTGATGTGTTGCTTCGTGTGTTTTTGTTTTATCTCTCGCGATTTTTTTTTATATATATTTTCGATGGAGCTTTTCTTTTGTATACTTATTTTATATCGATTTATCTATGTATTCTGTGTCTTCTTTTTCCTCTTCATCATCATCATAATCATCACCATCATCACCTTTTTTTTCTTTTTTCTTTTTCTTCCTCTTCTTCTTTTGTATTTTTTGCATTCATAACCCTTTCAGCTACAAGTTTAAGATTTTTTGTCAAATTGCAATTCATTCTTTTTTTTCTCTAATGGTTCACTTTCTTGTTGCAGGTAAGAACACGTGTGGGAGTATTTTCTTCAGCTGTCATCTTGTATGGTAAGATTGTTTTTTCTCCCTCTCTTTCCTCACCTTCATTATCCAGCCAGCATCACGTTTACAGGTATTTACTAGTCATATATGAAAACGGAGTCGAGGTTTCTTTTTTTCTCCCTCTTTTTCCTCACTTCATTACCCAGCCAGCATCACGTTTACAGGTATTTACTAGTCATATATGAAAACGGAGTCGAGGTTTCTTGGGAAAAAAAAAAACACTAATTAATAACACTTCCCGGTGGATAAAAGAATCTGAAAACTGTGTCCTGAAGAGTTCGTAACTTTGCTCCTCGTGTTTATCTTGGGAACACTTCTTGAACTACGATCCTTCACACTTTTATGGTCAGTGATTCTACGAAGATTCTACGTGAAAGAGGGAAGAGAAGGGTAGAGGAGAGGAGAGGAGAGGGGAGGAGAGGGGAGGAGAGGGGAGGAGAGGAGATGAAATGAGAGGAGATGAGAGAGGAGGTGAGGAGAGGAGATGAGATGAGAGGAGAGGAGAGAGGAGGGGAGGAGAGAAGATGAGAGGAAAGGAGAAGAGAAGAGAGGAGAGGAGAGGAAAAGAGAGGAGAGGAGAGGTGAAGTGAGATAATGTGATGTGAGGTGAGGTGAGATGGGATGAGAAGAGAAGAGAAGAGAAGAGAAGAGAAGAGAAGAGAAGAGAAGAGAAGAGAAGAGAAGAGAAAAGGAGAGGAGAGGAGAGGAGAAGAGGGAGAAACTAACCACGAGAATTATGTATAGGAGAGAAAGGCTGGAAAAGAATGGAAAGGTTGCAAACGAGAGAAAGGAAGGGAGAAGAGAAGTGAAGAGGAGAGGAGAGAAAGGAAAGATAGAGGAGATGATGAAAAGGTTGCAGACGAGAGAAGAAGAAAGGACGAGAAGAGAGTGGAGACGGAAGGACCCTTGACAAATAGGCCGCTCAACCGTGGACTCGGCGGAAAGAGCTTATTTCCATGCATAACCTTGTTCCGTGTGTGTGTGTGTGTTTCTCTGTTACGGAAGGAAAAAAAAGGAAGGGACATCGGATAATGAAAGAGGAGAGAGAAGGATGACAGAGAGAGAGAGAGAGAGAGAGAGAGAGAGAGAGAGAGAGAGAGAGAGAGAGAGAGAGAGAGAGAGAGAGAGAGAGAGAGAGAAGCAAGAAAGACGCTGCTAGAAAAGAACTGGAACAAGAGAGGTAACAAGATAACACGGTAGAATGGGAAGCGTTACAAAGGAATATCCCCCCCCCTCCCACCACTACCCCCCCCCCCTTCCTCCCCCTCCCCCCTCGTCCCCTTGAAGAGCAGCAGCACCCATGAATACTAATTTTGTTTATTGTTTGTTTACATAATATTTTTGTTTACTTCTGGTGCGGCGAGTCTCGTCTTACGTTGCGCGTGGGTCGTTATCGTGTGTGTGTGTGTGTGTGTGTGTGTGTGTGTGTGTGTGTGTGTGTGTGTGTAGATATTTATCTCCCGAAGTTACTATTAATTACATACCGCAGAAGTTTGAAATTGAGAGAGAGAGAGAGAGAGAGAGAGAGAGAGAGAGAGAGAGAGAGAGAGAGAGAGAGAGAGAGAGAGAGAGAGAGAGAGAGAGAGAGAGAGAGAGAGCAGCAATTATGTTCGATTTTTCTTTCTGTTCATCCATTTTTAAGTCGTTGTCAATACCCAGACGCTTAAGTACGAAGTTTGCCCCAGTTGTTAGGTTGTTAGGCTTCGATAATTGTCTTTTACGATTTCTTTCCCCCTTTTAAATCGATCAGCCGAAGCTTCTATGTTTCAGTGTGTTGTATCTTGTTAGTGAGTGTTCTATGTCATGTAAGAACTATATTTTCCTATGTGTTCTGGTTTGTGTATATCTCTTCCTCTGTCTTTTTCTCTGGGATTGTTTCTATATATCTTTTCCTTTGCGTTTTATTATGTTGTATCTTGTTAGTGAGTGTTCGATGTCGTGTAAGAACTATATTTTCCTATGTGTTCTGGTTGTGTATATCTCTTTCTCTGTCTGTTTCTCTGGGATTGTTTCTATATATCTTTTCCTTTGCGTTTTATTTGTCTCCATTTTCTTTGTTTGTGCGTGTCTGTAATTTTCTTTGTTAGTTTGTCTGTGTACCGTTCTGAGTGTTTCTTTTATTTTATGTTTGTCTCCTATTCTCATCTCTCTCTCTCTCTCTCTCTCTCTCTCTCCCTCCCTCCCACAACCACCCATCCACCCCCCGCCAATTTTCCCTTTGATTACCCTCTGGTGTGTGTCGCGCCCTCGGGTTACCTTCCCTTGACGGACGACCGGCTCACCTCAGCTTCCTGTTACGACTGTCGGGGTGACGGAGAGGGTGAGCCGGGGCTGGAGTGGGTAGAGAGGATGGAGGTGGAGGAATGGTGGTAGAGTAGAGGGAAAGGTATATGTAGGGCGGAGGAGTGATATGGGTTTAGAGAAGAGGAGGGGGGGGTGTGATGGCAGGAAAGAGAAAATGGATGAAGGCATAAGAGTTGGGGGGGGTATAAGGGATGTTGAGAGGGAGAAGAACAGGAGAGGAATAGGTGATGAAGGGAAGGAAGGGGGAGAGTGGAGGGATTGTATAACGGTGTGCAGTTAGTGGAGGGAGAAGAGGGGAGGGAAGGTAAAAGAAGGGGATAAAAACTGGAGGAAAAGGGTATAGAAGGGGAAAAAACTGGGATGTGGAGGTGGACGGAAAAGGCTTGATGCGTTGAAATGGAGGGAAGGGGTTTTGGAGGGGTAGGATTTGTGCATGGATGGCAGGGATGTACGGGTAAAAGGAATGGGTTTGGAGCGATGTAGATACTGTAGATAATTGGTCTTTGGGGTGTAGAAGGTATGTGGAGGTGAAAGAGAAAACTTGAGAGATATGGAAGGAGATGAGATGGCTGTGAGAGATGAAGTGAAGATGATGATGAGAGAAGGAGGAAGGGAGGAAGGTTAATGGGGATAATTGGGAGAAGAGGAGAGTAGTTGTATATGAGTTAAGTAGAAAATCAGGCCCAATATAGACATGGAGAGGATAGACCAGAGTACCTAATGGATGGAAGGAAAGGCGAGAAGGTGGAGACGAGGGAGCAGAGGAGATGGAGATGAGGTAGGGAAGGAGGTGGAGATGAGGGAGATTCACTTCTGGGATTACTCACCTCCGTCATCAGTCCTCATTACCTGCTCCCTGGTGGGTTTGTTACCTGCACCACCACCACCACCACAACCACCACCACCACTACTATTACTGCTATAATCACTACCACCACCACCTTCATTAACACTACCATCTCCTCCAACACCACTAATACCACCACTTAATATATGTATACGTATATGTATCTATTATTATTTTTATCCTTATATTATATATAAGCTGGACGAAGGGATGAAAAGAAAACAAGGGAGATGGATGCTAAGAGAGAGAGAGAGAGAGAGAGAGAGAGAGAGAGAGAGAGAGAGAGAGAGAGAGAGTATTGAAGAATTATTTTTTATATATTTATGCTTTTTCTCGTGTGTGTGTGTGTGTGTGTGTGTGTGTGTGTGTGTGTGTGTGTGTGTGTGTGTCTTTGCTCTACATTTCTTTGACTCAGGCACTCTCTCTCTATCTCTCTCTCTTTGTCTCCCCTCTTTCGCCTCATCGCATACTCTTTTAATGCGTTAATTTATCTCTACCTTTTTATTCAGTCGTTTCGTGTCTTTTTCCTTTCCATCTCTCCCTTCCTTGCTTCCTCATTTTCCCTTTCCTCCTTTTCCTTTTACCGTTCTCCGCCTTTCTTCCACATGTGCTATATTTCTTTTATGTTTTGTTTTCGTTCTTCCGCCAGTTTTTTTTTCTCTCTTTACAGTCTCTTCCTTATTTTTCATCGTCGCTCTGCCTTTCAAGTTTATCTTCAATGTTTTCCGTTGCTTCAATTTTCTGAGTTAATCTTAAATGCTATTATTGCCTCACTCTTTTTTACCTTTCTTCTCCCATTCTCCTTTTCATCTCCTTCTCTCTCTCTCTTATTACTTTTACTTTCTTTCACCTGTCGTTCATCCTCATCACCTTATTTTCTGCCACTTGTCTCTTCTCATCATAGTCTTCATGTTTTCTATCTCCCACTTTTCCGTCCTCTCTTCATCCCGTCTTTCTCCTGTCCTTTCAGCTTCCTCTAATTCCGTCTTTTTCCTCTCTCCTTCACACCATCCTCATCCCAGCCTTAATCCTCTTCGTCTTTCTTATAAGTGGGTCCAGATGAGACACCCCGCGCCCTTCTCTCCCCCTTCCTCCTTCCTCCCTCTCACCATTCCCTTTCACCCACGCCCTTCCTCCGTCGCTCGCTGTATCCCTCCCTCTCTCTGTCTCTATCTCTGCCTCCTTTTCCATATCTGCTTCCTCCTTTCCTTCGCTCCCTTTCCCTCCCTCTCCTCACCTCTCTATTTTTCCTCCTTTCCGTAACAACTAACGATTTAGAGGCATTAGTTTCCGGGTCATCCACGTCATCCGCATCCACACACACACACACACACACACACACACACACACACACACACACACACACACACACACACACACACACACACACACACACACACACACACACACACACACACACACACACACACACACACACACACACACACACACACACACACACACACATACAAACACACACATTCGGGGAGGTTATATTTACCGTGGACAGAATTACGTCAGCAGTAATTTACACGGTCGGACAAATTAATAAAAATGTGTTGCCAGCGACATTTTTTTTACCGCCGGGCAGCGAGTTTTAACTTTTGCATTTTTGGCCGCGATGATTGTGCGGCGCGGCGATACGGAAGCCCTGGCAATGGTCCGTTTTTTTATATTTGTTCGTGTGTGTGTGTGTGTGTGTGTGTGTGTGTGTGTGTGTGTCGCTAACCTCTCCACCTTCACCGTCTCCCAACCGCTTACCTATCAACCCTCCCTAACTCAACCTACCATATCGCTCTATTAACCTCTCTATCTTCCCTCTCTACCCAGCATCCTTCCTATCATCCTCTCTGCAACCACACACACACACACACCTCTATCCACCTACCTCCCTGCCCTGCCTATCCTCCAGACTCCCTATCCTCTTCCCTACCTCCTTCCTTGCCCATCCAGTTATCTCTGTCTATCTGTTTGTCTATCTTTATCAACTATCTCTCCCCTCCTACGTATACCTGAATCCCATCCTTCTTCCCACCCTCCCGTATCTCTATCCCCCTCCCCCTCCCTGGTGAACCCACCGATAAAGTCCTGCACATTACTATTTATCGCGGCCGTGAATCGTGGATGGCGGTGGGCGGCGCTTGTGCTGGGGCAGCCGATAATGGACGTGCCAGTAGCCAAGTCTCGGGGATAATTCCTGCACGGATCACGTCCCCAGCACACCCTCGAACCTTCTTGCCCCCTCCTCCTCCTCCCCAGCCACCCACCGACACCCTCGTCCCATAATATCCCCTTTCCTCCACTCCGTCTCCTCTCCTGCCATGTTGCTGACCAAGCCCCTACATAGCCACACCAGGCGTTCACTTTAAGCATTTTTTTAGTAGTTTTTTTTTTATATAGCGTTATCGACGGTGGTTATTACTCGTACAAGGCCAAAAAATCCGCATCATGCTCATGGTCCAATGCTCAATAAACTGCTACAGTGGTGCCTGCGGTACACGGTAACGGGCAGGATGGCTGCACTTCTTTCCCTGAGTGGCTTGTTTGATCGTTGATGTTACTCTACTTAAACATGAAAAGTTATCAGACGTGAATTTCTACTAGATGTTTAAACTAAAACGTTGACGTAGTCTGTTATGGATGGAATGACTGAAAATGTATCTGTAACTCACCGCCCCACACACAGTCTAGGCCCAAGACTGTTACTAGATAAACTCTAGGGACATCGACACCCAGGGTTACTTAAACACACACATTTAACATACAGTCTAGGGACATCGACACCCAAGGTTAAACTCACACACACACACACACACACACACACACACACACACACACACACACACACACACACACACACACACACACACCAAGTACCTTAACAACCATCCACAAAAGTTCTTTAGAGAAGGAGCGGAGAACTCGCTTTCCATAAAAACTTTCCATTTTCCCCACAAAAAAAATAAAGAAAAGGAAAGCATTGGATCATAATATATCATTAATAACTGCTGTCTGATTGAATTGAATACGTAATGTAGTAATAAAACATTTCCCAACCTTTATCATATCAACTCGTACCATAAAAACGGAGGGGCTCACATCCCACGTATTAATAGCTTCTCGTTTTGCTTAATATAAAGAAAACGGAGTGCTCTTCCGGCGGATTTTTTTTTCATTAAACATCTTTCTTTGTTGTCTATTTAACAAACTAAAAGTCCAGGTTCCTTTCGGCGTCACATCAAACGAATTCATACAAAAGCTCTCCACCCGCGAGCTACCGCAAAAGAGACGAGAATCTGTGGAAAGGGAGGAAGGAAGGGCAGGGGGTGGGGGGGGGAGCGGAGAGAAGGAAAATAGGATGATTAGGAGGAGGAGGTTCAGGAAGAGAAAGAGGAGGAGGAAGAGAAGAAAGAGAGGAGGAGGAGGAGGTGGAGGAGTCGTGAGTAAAGAAAAGTCTTAACTCACACAAAATTGATAGTGGTCCAATAGAATATATAGTAAAGGGTTTCTCTCTCTCTCTCTCTCTCTCTCTCTCTCTCTCTCTCGTAAAGTTTCAGCATCTTTTTCACATGAATATGAATAAATCGCTTATTTTATTTCTTCTCTTCAATCTTTCTTTTATGTTCTTTTCCCTTTTTTTCATCTTACATCCTTGTCCTGCTCTTCATTGGGTCTCCTTCCTTCTCTTCCTAATGTTCCACTATCATTTTCTCTTCATCTTCCTCTGGCACTAATAATTGTTTTCTTTAATCTTCCTCTCTGTTACACAAATACATCGGACTTCAACATTTATTCTTTTGTTCCTCCTCTTTTCTCCTCTTCCTCTTGTCTCCTCCTTTTCCTTCTCTTAAACTTCCTCCTCCTCCTCCTCCTCCTCCTCCTCTTCCTCTTCCTCTCCCTCTTCCTCTTCCTTCTCTTCCTCCTCTTTCTCTTTCTCTTCCTCCTCCTCTTTCTATTCCTTCACAAATCACTCTAAGCCTGCATGTAATAAAATCTAATACTACGCTCTGGTTCATTGCGAGAAAAGAGTGTAAGCCGCCGAGAGTAATGTTTTCTTTGTTCAGCCCATTGGTAATGCCTTACCTTGACTACGCAGTGGAGTTGTTGTCCCTTAATTAGAACATAAGAACATATGAACATAGGAGTCTGCAAGAGGCCGGTAGGCCTGTACGAGGCAGCTCCTCTGAACCTAAGCTCCCGTGTAGCTCCCGTGTATCTAATCCCACCTAATATCGCTGTCCATGAATTTATCTAATCTATTTTTGAATGTGACAATTGTATTGGCACTCACCACATGACTGCTAAGCCTATTCCACTCATCCACCACCCTGTTTGTAAACCAATGTTTGCCTATGTCCCTGTTGAATCTGAATTTATCCAGTTTAAACCCATTACTTCGTGTCCTACCCGGTTCTCTTACCAACAAAACCTTATGAATTTCTCCCTTATTAAAGCCCTTCATCCATTTATAAACCTCGATCATGTCTCCACGCACCCTTCGCCTTTCTAGAGAATGCAAGTTTAACTGTTTGAGTCTTTCCTCGTATGGCAAGTTTCTCAACCCCTGAATCATCTTAGTCATCCTCCTCTGCACCGATTCTAACATTTTGATATCCATTCTATAGTAAGGTGACCAGAACTGAACCGCATAGTCAAGATGAGGTCTAACTAATGCTAAATATAGTTTGAGGAAGACTTAGGCGCTTCTGTTGCTTACGCTCCTTGAAATAAATCCCAGTACCCTATTTGCTCGATTTCTAGCTTGAACGCATTGTGCCCTTTGACGGAGATCAGAGCTCACTAAGACCCCTAAATCCCTCTCGCACCCAGACCTGCTTATGGGAGTGTCATTGAAGCAATAGCTATGTGAGGGGTTGTTCCTACCTACACTCAGAATCATCTGCAAACTTACTAACATCACTACTAACTCCTGTATCTAAGTCATTGATATAAATAATAAACAAAAGTGGACCTAATACCGAACCTTGTGGGACTCCACTCGCAACACATCCCCAGTCAGATCTTTTACCATTGACTTGCACTCTTTGCTTCCTATTGCTAAGCCACGCCTTGACCCAGTTCAAAACTTAACCCTCTTTTCCGTGAGCCTGTAATTTAGGCAACAGTCGTTGGTGAGGAACTTTGTCAAACGCTTTACTAAAATCAAGATAGATTACATCATAATTTTCATCTCTGTCAACCGCCTCAAATACTTTATTGTAGAAGGACGAGAGATTGGTGAGGCATGACCTACCTTTTGTGAACCCATGCTGCGAGTCGTGAATTAAGCTATGTTTCTCTAAATGCTCCCGAATGTTCCTGGCTATTATGGACTCCAGCATCTTGCCTATAACCGATGTTAAGCTAATTGGGCGATAGTTTGAAGCAACTGACCTGTCCCCCTTTTTGAAAATCGGCGTCACATTAGCTACTTTCCATAGGCTCGGCACATAGCCAGTATTTACCGACATCTTAAAGATGTCGGTTAGTGGGTCACTGAGTACATCACCTAATTCCTTTAATACCCTCGGAAATATCCCGTCAGGACCTGGTGACTTGTTCTTCTTAAGCTTATCTATCTCATCCTGAACTATTTGCCTGGTAATGATTATGTCCCTCAATTTATCGCCATCCCCGCCCTCGTACACCTGAACCCTTTCCGGTATAGTCGTTCGATCCTCTTGTGTGAATACTGAAAGGAAGTAGTCGTTCAACAATGTGCTCATATTTTCGTAATTTTCTACTAGCTCCCCTGTGTTTGTTTTCAGCGGTCCAATTTTCTCCCGTGTTTTTGTTCTATACATCTGAAAGAAGCCCTTAGGATTACTTTTCGCCTCATTTGCTACTTTGATCTCATTGTTCCTTTTTGCTATCCTGGTGTTTTTCTTAACTAATCTAGATAGTTCGAGGTACCGGCCCCTGAGATGTGTTTCACCATTCTTTATTTTTTGATAAATTCCCTTCTTTAATCCTATCTCGTGTTTTAGTCCACGAGTCATCCACTTTGGATCATTGTTTTCTTTTTTAAGTGTTCGCTGTGGTATGTGCTGTCCTTGCCCCTCTACTATTACTCTAACTAAATTATTGTAAGACATTTCTACCTGGTTATCCTGGCTCTCCAATCCGCAGTTCTGGCCCTCGTGAATCCCTAAATTATCCCAGTATACCCCTTCAAGATGTCTTCGAAGCCCCTCGTAATTTGCTCTTCTAAAATCTAGCACTAACACTGGGTTTGGTTCGCGGGTTACCGCCCAGTCTAAGATAAAACGAACCGTTCTGTGGTCACTATTTCCTAACTCTCCGCCCACCTCCAACTCACGTGAAGGACGTGCATTGCTGGGGAGAGCAGTGACGCGCCACAAAAATGACATTTGTTGATGGCACAGCTCTATAAGGATCAACACCAACGCCTCAACCTTTGTACATTGAAAATGACACGACTGCGGGTGAGTCTGATACTGGTCCTTAAATACATGAACAAGCTCCATAAAGTTAATGACTGTAACCTTTCTGCTTCCAAAGTAACCCGAGAACAAGAAATATTGGTCAAACAATTGAAGTGATGCGATGCAGTACAGACATCGGCAGGAGTCATCCGCCGCTGGAACAACCCTACTAGAGAGTTAGTTCGCATCTGTCGTAACTTTGTTGCGCCAAAAGTTTACTAAACGTCCTCCCACGTACGTACAGCAATTGCTTTAATCTGCTCCGCCGGCCACTTAAGTGGGTGGCAAATTGATTACATTGCTAGACAGGCAGCGTCGTTATAAAGCTTTCTGTTGCCTGCTCTTCCATTGTTCCATATTTCTTCCTGGCTGCAGCAGCAGTTTCTGTCTCTTAAAACTTTACGGAAAATGTTTCAGCGAACATTTCAACTTCCTGTCTGACAGTCAAGCTTTTTCCTGCCCCTCCCACAACATTACTACTCCTCCTCCTCCGCCTCCACCTCCATCTATTTTTCCTCTCTCCTTCAGTCCACTCGTTTCTCTCCATTTCTTTCGTTTCAATATCCTCCGCCTCCCCGCTCGCTTCCTACTCCTTCGCTGCTCCTCCACTGCCCTTTTTTAGTCCTCCTCCGCCACAATGTCCTCCTCCTCCTCCTCCTCCTCCAATCCACTTTTTTACTCCTTCCTTCCTCTCTCTCTCTCTCTCTCTCTCTCTCTCTCTCTCTCTCTCTCTCTATATATATATATATATATATATATATATATATATATATATATATATATATATATATATATATATATATATATATATATATATATATACACATATACAAAAGCTAACAATACGAGTTCACTGAGGCATTATAGCGGGTAGAGGCAGGGTGGTGTGTACTATCTAAGAGTCGTACCTCCATTTTGTACATTACTTCATGGCAGTAGCATAAACATTAACATTAGTGGTTTATGTATGTTATTATTTTTTCAGCCGCATTGTTGTCGCGCACATCAGTGTTTAGTTTAGTCTCGGGCGTCATTATAACGCACCTCACTGAGCCACGTATTTACCCACAATTTGAATGCCTGAGCCCCGAACTCCGCAACTCTTAGGACGTCCAGACACTCGTATGAGACCATAAATCTTTTCCTCCACCTCACATAATATTAGTGCAACTTTTCGCTGATGGTGAGATATATATGACCGCCGCGTGACCAGAGCAGAGGACGCCGCAGGACGTCTTGGTGTTCACCTCTGCGCATCGGGCTGACTGATACATCTGAAGTAATTGAACAACCCTCTCCTCCTGCGCCTTGTATAGAGGGTGGCGCGCCCGCCACATTCCGGCGGTGCTGGAAGTCGTGCGAAGCGAACCGCTGTTCGGGTGGATCGTCCCAGATAAGCCTCACCGCACTCCGCTGAACCCTTCACGATGTGCGTGGAGGCTGCTCCTCCTCCTTCTCCTCCTCCTCCTCCTCCTCCTCCTCCTCTTCCTTCGCCTCCTTCTCCTAATCTCTGCTCTTGAGGTAACGCCATGGTCATCTTCCCACGACTTGCAGTGAAGGCCTTGACAAATCCTCCTCCACTTTTTTATCTAACACACACAAACACACACACACACACACACACACACACACACACACACACACACACACACACACACACACACACACACACACACACACACACACACACACACACACACACACACACACACACACACACACACACTTGTGGCCCAGACCTGACTGAGGTCAGACGTGGGTCACGGCGTTCCGAATGGAGTAGCCCGGGGCCAGCCTGTTGGCCTCCCCCCTTCTCCTACATCCCCCTCTCCCTTTTCATCAAAAACCCAACATCTTAAGAAACTTTTGTGACATCAGGCTTAATCATGGTGACGTGTGCAGTGCGTTTGTGGTTCCGTGAAGACACTGAGGAGTAGAAATGGCCAGTGTGACGCCGACGCGGCCTTTTCATCCAGCCGACGCCCCAGGTCCCCCCAGTTACACCAGCCCGACCATCATGCTGCTGGGAGAAGTCGGTTCAGGTGCAGTGCTGTATTGAGGCCGTCACTCAGGTGGGGCGATCAGCACGCCGCTTACCATACAAGGCAGTGCGGACGACAGACGTTCCCATGCCTACTGCCGCTCGGTCCGCCTCTTGCCATCTTGTCTCGCCTGCTGCCTGGATTAGCAGGTCAACGCTAAGCCCATAAGCTGAGTGACGGCCGACACCGCCTCTACCTGCACCCCGCCCCCAGCTGCGACCTGACCCTTTTTGACGTGGGGTTGACCTGAGGCTTAACACTTGACCCGCCACCCGGAAGACGACACCGCCTTTCGCACCGACGCACTGCACTCTACCCCCCCCCCCCTCCCCTCCCACTTCTATTTCATCACAACTTTCCCACAATGTAAGCCACAGACCCCCTATACCCCTTTCGTATTGCACTATTTCTCCATTATATTTTTTTAATATGTATATTTTCAGCTTAACATTATTATTATTACACACACACAGACACACACACACACACACACACACACACACACACACACACACACACACACACACACACACACACACACACACACACACACACATAAGTACATAAGACCGTAAGGAGTCTGTAAGAGGCCGGTTGGCCTATACAAGGCAGCCCCTGTACACTCAACTCCACCTTACCTCACCATCCACACACACACACACATACAGAGAGAGAGAGAGAGAGAGAGAGGGGGGGGGGGAAGGATTTGTCAAGACCTTCACTGCAAGTCGTGGGAAGATGGCCAAGACGTTACCTCAAGAGAAGAGATTAGGAGGAGGCGGAGGAGGTGGTGTAGGAAGAGGAGGAGAAGGAGGAGGAGAAAGCAAAAGCAAATGGAGGCAGAGGAGAATGAAGAGGATTAGAAAGAGAAAGATCAGGAAAACAGGGAGATTAGGAAGGAGTGCATGAAAAGATCTGAAAGAAGTAAGAAGTTGAAATCGTAGTAGTAGTAGTAGTAGTAGGAGGAGGAGGAGGAGGAGGAGAAGGAGGAGAAGGAGGAGAAGGAGGAGAAGGAGGAGGAGGAGGAGGAGGAGGAGGAGGAGGAGGAGGAGGTCATTAGGTCATTAGAGGTTAAGGCGTCCTGTTCCACATATTACACTCTTCCATCTCCTCTCTTATCTTTACCTCTTCATCCCCCTAGCCTTCCTACTACTTCCTCACACTCCCTCGTCCAGCCTCTCCCTTCATAGGCCTACTTTCCAAATTTTCTTCCCCTTTCTCTTACTTTTACCTTCCATATTCTCCCCTTACTTGACGTCATCTCTCTCCTTCTTTCTCCCCTCTTGTGATCCCTCTTCCACCCTCTTCACTTCCATCCCTGCTCTCTCCTCCCTCACCGTCACCCTCATTCAGGCCCTTCCCTCCCTGTGCATTGTGTGTTGTGTGTATTGTGTGCCCAAAGAAATAATTCCTGCAGCTTTTGTTTGTTGGTGGGTGTATTCTTGATGGCCGCAGTCGGAGTAGTAATAGTAGCAGCAGTAGTAGTAGTAGTAGTAGTAGTAGTAGAATCTGTTAATGTTTATATTATTCGGATTGTTATTGTTGTTGATATTGTTATTATAGTCGTTTATTCGTGGTACAAATGAGGGTAATGGTCATTGAAGGGCCCCATTACCAACCTGTCTGATTCACGTTTACTGTTTTCCCTCCACTTCCTTTCCCTTCTTTCTCCTCCCTTGCCATTGAAGGTGGTGGTAATGCCGAAAGTAAAGTCTGGAGCATTTTAGTGTGCCCTCTCTCTCTCTCTCTCTCTCTCTCTCTCTCTCTCTCTCTCTCTCTCTCTCTCTCTCTCTCTCTCTCTCTCTCTCTCTCTCTCTCTCTCTCTCTCTCTCTCTCTCTCTCTCTCTCTCTCTCTCTCTCTCTCTCTCTCTCTCTCTCTCTCTCTCTCTCTCTCTCTCTCTCTCTCTCTCTCTCTCTCTCTCTCTCTCTCTCTCTCTCTCTCTCTCTCTCTCTCTCTCTCTCTCTCTCTCTCTCTCTCTCTCCACACATTTGTAGTTACCTATATTTTATGACTGCATTTTTCTTCCTTTATTTTTTTCTTTCTCTTTCTTTCTTCCTTTCTTTCTTTCTTTCTTTCTTTCTTTCCCTGCTTGCCAGTTTCATCTCTCCTCCTCTTTTGCAACTTTCATTTCTGTCTCATAAATCTGCCCATCCCCACTTCTCCCTCCCATCCCCCTCAGTCCTTCCCTTCCTCTTTCCCTCACTAACACATTCTTCCCCTCTCTTTCCCTCGCCGTGGGGGGGGGGGGGCGAAGGGTGTAAGCAACGCGTATAGGGTGTTGCTGTCACCTCCTTCCTTTCGTCCCCTTGACAGCTCTAACCCTCACCCTCTTACCTTTCCGTCACCCTCAACCTTTATACTGTTCACCCTTTCATTGTCCACTTAGTTTGTCAGTATAAGGGTGCAGCAAAGGGTCGTAAAATGTGGTCACCTTTACCTCCTTCATTTTCGCCCTATTATATTTCCCTCACCATCAACCTTTATACCAGTGGTTCCCAAACTTTTCCAGGCTGGTGCCCCTCGGCTCCCAGGTGAGTTCCTAGCCCCCCCCCACCTCACCCACACACATGCGAACACATACGTCTTTCTCGGTATTTGCTGTGCTGCAAATTGGATTGAACACAAAATGTATTGTACGTGTATTCTAGCTTACCCTCAATGTTTGTGACATAAATTTTGTTATTCAGACTTTATGGAAACAAAAATTTATTACCTCTAATGCCACCCTGCCGCCCCCTACCACCCCCTTTTTCCTCACCCCCAAAGATCTTTCCACCGCTCCCAGGTGGGCGGTGCCGCCCACTTTGGGAACCACTGCTGTATGCTGTTCACCCTCTCACCGTCGCCCAAGCATGTCAGTATAAGGGTGCAGCTAAGCTTTGTAGAATGTAGCTGTCACTTCTTATCTCCGTCGCCCTTACATTGCTCATCCTTGCACTCCTGCCTCTTTACATGACTTGCTTTCATCTTTCTCGTCTCCCTTCCATGCCCTACCCTCGCCTCTACCTCTCCGCTAACCACACCTTTGATGATAATTTCCAGGCGTCCCCTTGCTCTGCCACGCCCTCCGTTGATTCTCTTGGTCACCCGGTATCTTGTTCGTCACGTGTTTACTTCCACTTCTTATCCTCTCCTTTCCCCTTTCCCTCTCCTCTTGTAATTCCTTCATCCCTTTATACTAAGTATTTTCATCTCCTCCTCTCCTCCCCCCTCTCCTTCTCTCCTCTCTTCTCTTCACTTCTCTTCTCTTCACTTCTATTCTATTCTCTCTTCTTCTCCTCTCCTTTCCTTTCCTCTCCTTCTCTTCTCCTTTCCTTCCCCTCGTGATTCCTTCAGTCTTATGTGCTCAGCGCGCACTCATCTCCATATTTTTGCCTTCTGAATGTTGTTTTCTTTCGCGAATTCCTTTTATTCCTCCTTGTTCTCTACCTGCTGCCCTCAGTGTGTGAAGGTGTTAAGTTGTTAACCTGTGTGTGTGTGTGTGTGTGTGTGTGTGTGTGTGTGTGTGTGTGTGTGTGTGTGTGTGTGTGTGTGTGTGTGTGTGTGTGTGCGTGCGTGTGTGCTTGCGCTCCTTTACAGACTCTGGACACACCAAAGAAGCGGTGTTTCTGGCATTATGCTTCAGCTCGGTGTGATGACCTGACGATGTACTCCTCCGATTTATCGTGGAATGGTTACTATTTCCAGGTCAAAGACCCCTCTGTGTGAGGTTAAGGGGGTTAGGTTTACAGGAGCTGCTTTGTATAGACCTATCATTCTCTTGCAGACTCCTTGTGTTCCTATATTCTTACGTGTGCGCCCAGCGCATTACGGAGGTGATTGTCTCTAAGATGGAGGGACACATTTCACACCTTTTCTCTATTCCTTGTGTTAAAAAACCTTGGTTCGATTACGCTTGTTAATTATCGTGCTGTTTAAGATGACGAGGAAGCTCACAAAAGGTATCTGAGCCTTCGAACTCCTGCTCATCATGATTTTTTTTTTTGACCCGAAATCACTAGGAATCTACTCTTCATTTAACTAAAACCTTTTAGCAATTGAAAATGTATTTATTTTACATACTTTGATTCTTTCATAGACATATGGCACATAACCAAAAACATCAATAAATTTACTTCATCTTTCCCCACCCCTCCTTCATCCTGACGACTTTACTAATGTCACATTTGTCTCTAAAGCTGAAATCTTTGCTCAATATTTCTCCGCAAATTCCACTCAGGACTACTCAGGGCATATTCCTCCTATTCATACTACTCCACTGCCTGTTACTAAAATTCTCAGTTATGATGTTTTCTAAACCCTCTCTGGCGTGAATCTTCAGAAGGCTTATGTACCAGATATAGTGCCTCCTATTGTCATAAAAAAATTAACTTCCGTGCTGACACCCTGCCTAGCCAAACTCTTTGTCTCTACCATTCAACATCTATATTTCCTTCCTGCTGGAAGGACGCCTACTTACGGCCATACAAAAGGGTGATCGCTCTAACCCTTCAGACTATCATTCAGTAGCTTTACTATTTTGTCTCTTAAAGCTTTTGAAACAATCCTTAATGTAATTGTTTGTTTGTCTTGTATATTTGCTTATTTTCAGCCGCATGGCTTCCTTTTCCTTTTATAAGCCTTATATTGCTATTATTACCATTACTATTATTATATTTATTATTATTATCATTATTATTATCATTATCATTATTATTATTATTATTATTATTATTATTATTATTATTATTATTATTATTATTATTATTACATACCTCTTCCCCTTTAATCATTGTTTTTTTTTCTTTTCAACACTTCCTTTTAAGGCCTTTTTTTTAGCAGCCCTCTCCCTCATCTCCATTTCATGTTTCTTTCATTTACTTACTGTTCGTTTATCGCTCTATACCTTCTTTTTTATAATAGTGTTTCTTCTCTTTTTCCTTTTCTAATCTTCTCTTTTATCTCATTTTTTCTATTTTTTATTCTCTCATGAATCCAGTTCTTTCCACTCTCCTCCCTCCGTGCTCTCACCCTCTTTACGTTTACTTTCGACTCTAATCTCACCTACTCTCCCCTCTCTCCCGTTTCCTTCCTTCCGCCCCTTTCTTCCTCGTGTGCGTAATCCTTGCGGCGGTGGGGCGGGCCGTAACAGCCACTTGAGCCATTACAGCCACCAATATAATGGCTGGCGATGGGCCCGGCGCGTGTTACCGGCCCGTAAGACACACACGGCGAGGCAAGCTTCCCATAGACGTCCCCTCAGTGCCTCGTCCACACATTACCTTCCGCATCACCTGCTTACCTCAGTTCCCGTAGTCCTGCCTTCTTTCTGTGTTGGGCGGTGTGAAGGAGCGAGAAGTTTGCCCGTATAGGTTATCTTGCCGAACGGTCTCCAAGTCAAGGTACACACACACACACACTTACACACACACACACACACACACACACACACACACACACACACACACACACACACACACACACACACACACACACACACACACACACACACACACACACACACACACACAATTACTATATATGGGTGATGGCTGAAATGGTTAATGTGACGTATTGTGTGATTAACAGTAGCAGGGAATTGTGGTGGTGGTGGGTGAATAATGATGTGATATATATATATATATGATAATATATATATATATATATATATATATATATATATATATATATATATATATATATATATATATATATATATATATATATATATATATATATATATATATATATATATACACACACTACGACTTGAACTCTTTCAAGAGGAGGGTATCAGGACACCTCTCCTCCCGAAATTGATTTCTCTTTTTGGCCACTCTATTCTATTTAGGAGCAGTAAGTAGCGGTCTTTTTTTTTCATTATTGTTTCCTTTTTTTTTCTTTTTTTTTTTACGCCGCTGCACTGTCTCCTCGGCTGTAAAAAAAATATACACATACATACATATAAGTGAAAAGAATACACAAAACTTTTGACGTATTAAACACAAACTTCTTGACTGAATCAAAAACTTGCGTGGACAATTTTATGAAAAAAATTGCACAAAATATGCTCTGGCGCAACGCTTTTTAGAATTAAAAACAAACACAAGTTCTTGCAACACTGAAACAACAAATAATCAAAACTCATACTTATTGGTGAGGGGGGACATGGGGAAGGGAGAAAGGGAGGGCACTGGGGGAGGAAGAGGGGAATGGGGTAAGGGAGCCAGGAAGGGGCGGGAGGGGGAGGGGGAGTGATTTCAGCAATGCAACAGAATTGGATTTTATGAGTGGCGTGTTTGTGTGTGGTGCTGTGTTTGGCTAATTAATGATGATGCATTGGTCTGGTTGTCCGATCACCACCACCACCATCACCAACATCACGTCATCACTACCACCACCAATACTACCAGCATCACTAAGTTACCGCCACCAACACCGCCAGCATCACAGCCACCTCCACAACCACCACCATCACCACCACCACCATCACCATCAACACCACCACCACCACCATCACCAGCATCACCAGTCACTACCACAACCATCATCATCATCATTATCATCATCATTATCATCATCACTACCACCACCACCATCATAACCAGCACCACCACCACTACCACCACCACCGCCGCCATCACATCACCACCACCACCACCACCACCACAATCACAAGAAGCACAATCATCACCACCACCACCACCACCACCACACCATAACCACCATCACCGTGAAATCACCACTACATTTATCACCACAACCACAATCATCATCATCACCACCACCACCACCACCACCACCACCATAACCACCATCACCGTGAAATCACCACTACATTTATCACCACAACCACAATCATCATCATCACCACCACCACCATCTCTGGCACCACAACCCTCACAACCACCCCCACCACTATCGCTCCCCACTCCTTCACCTCCACAACCATCACCTCCACCTTCACCACCACTATCATCACTCATCACCGCTACCTCAACCACCACTACCACCACCACCACAATTCCCTGCTACTGTTAATCACACAATGTACACGTTACATTAACCATTTTAGCCATCACCCATATATAGTAATTGTGTGTGTGTGTATGTGTGTTTGAACACACACACACACACACACACACACACACACACACACACACACACACACACACACACACACACACACACACACACACCATTCCGTGGCGCAACTGGTTAGAACGCTTCACGCTTCACGATCTGACAGGGCGGTGGTTCTGATTCTTTCCGTTGACTAGGAATGGTTACTGTCCCCCCTTGAGCAAGCGGGATGGGGTGTGTGGTGTGTGAGGTCCTGGCAGCACCCATAGATCGACGATAAAGAGTACATGCTCATGTCGGGAGGGTACTTGCTGGCGATTACGAGTCCAACACGTGATCAGGCTGTGGTGAATTACATACATACATACATACATACATACATACATGCAAGAGATGAACTGTGTCAAGCAAAATAGAACCACTGGCATCCTGACGTAATGCATAATGGGAAGTTTCTGGTAGAGCTTATGAACAGAACTGAAGAAGCACGGAAACCATTCAGCCATTTCTATAAACTATTCATTGTCCATGCGATGAATAATCTTGCTTGCAAAAACGCCACCTCTCTGGAAACTGTAACCGAGCAACGTACTCTGAACACCTTTGTTGCTGTGGGAACGAACATACATCCCCCCCCCCCCCCCCGCCCTTCTCTCTCTCTCTCTCTCTCTCTCTCTCTCTCTCTCTCTCTCTCTCTCTCTCACACACACACACACACACACACACACACACACACACACACACACACACACACACACACACACACACACACACACACACACACACACACACACACACACACACTTTTTTTTTCTATTAAGAGTCCTTTCATAGGAGCCTGTTTTTTTGTTCTGCAACACACCAAACGCAGACAACACGAGTGAGACCAATAGGTAAAGGTGCCGTGGTCTTAGAATCACCACGCCGTATGTTAGAATACAGTGAAAGTGCTGCCCGTGCGTTTGTACTTCATCGCATTGAAAACATGTCGCACGGCATCACAAGGAAAATTCTCACACGGCATCAGAGAGAAAACATTTCTCGTAGTATCAAAGGCAAAACATTTCGCACGGCCTCACAAGGAAAACATCTCTCTCTCTCTCTCTCTCTCTCTCTCTCTCTCTCTCTCTCTCTCTCTCTCTATATATATATATATATATACATACATACATACTCGGAGATCGTCAGCCACAGGCAGCACCCACTGTCTGGTGTTGCGTTGTGTCCTGCTGGGAGCCGTCGGAAAGGAAAGCGCGAGCGAGGCGGCGAAGGTGATGGGAGGCCGCTCTGACGGCGAGGCTGTTCCCCATGCTCCTTGTTAAAACTGATCCTCTTTGGGTTCATGATCGTGATAGTGGACTGGATAGTGCAGGTGAAATAATAAGATAACCCGAAGCACGATGGAGAGCCCGGGAGTCAGGAAGCCTCTAGCGGCGTGTCAACGCGTGCGATGAATAGGTGGATTAAGTTGTCATAAGGATTGAAATTCATTTTGGTTTTCCCGTAATACACTATTGTTTATTAAAATATGAAAGTCGATCACACTAAAAAGGCTGTTTTCTGTAATTAGGAGAGGCATGAAAAGATTCCACCAGATGTGACGTTGGCTGTCCGGGTAACCATAGCAACGCCGTCAAGATCTGCATGATAGAAAACGCGACAATATACACCAAGCATTTTAGAGAGAACTAACACATACGTTTTGGACACAACTTACCTCTTTTCAGACATTTAATTACTTAAGTCAGGGAAGTATATTTATTGTGGTGTATTTGTAAAGACATTCGTTAGTCTAACCATTTTTACTTCGCTTTCCCCTTTCGTATTTTCTTTTTCATTTACTTCTCTCCAATCAGCAGCTGCTTTTTCATTTATTTAAGTAATTAGTTGCTTTTACTTAACCTTGCTGTCTCACTTTTCTTCATTTGATTCCTTCCCTCTCCGCCTTTTTCACTCACTCCTTTCCCTTATCAGTTAATGTATCTTTGTCTGCCTTTTTCCACTTCTAATTACTTCCCCTTTCACGTCACTATTTTAATCTCTCCACTCCCCTCCTCCCCTCACCCCCCTATCTCTTCTCGCCCCACGTCTTCCCTCACTCATTTCCCTGATGGAGTCACGATAGTTCTCTTGGCTTCTCTTCCCCTACCTCCCTCCCCTTTTTCCATCACCATCCAACGTTTATCATTTAGCTTTACCTTCATGTTTCTCTCCCTTTCTCTGTCTGTGTTCTACCTTTAGTCACCCTCACACAGACACACGCCACCCGCTCATCACACCCACACACCTGCCCGACCCTACCCACCTACCCAGTCACGCATCCACCCTCTCCTACCACCACATCCACACCCACCCACCCACCCAGGCTCCACACACACACACACACACACACACACACACACACACACACACACACACACACACACACACACACATACACACACACACGTCATTGATTTATCGTGGAAAGCTTGGTTCATTATCTCTATTTATGAGTATGAATATATATATATATATATATATATATATATATATATATATATATATATATATATATATATATATATATATATATATACACACACACACACACACACACACACACACACACTCACACACACACACACACACACACACACACACACACACACACACACACACACACACACACACACACACACACACACACACACTGACGGTCTACATGTGGTAAATGGAAAAAAATTATGGTTTGCCTAATTTCTTTTTTTTTTCTTTCTGTTTTTAATACCTAAATGTATGTACTTTCCTAACGTCAGGGTGACTCTCTCTCTCTCTCTCTCTCTCTCTCTCTCTCTCTCTCTCTCTCTCTCTCTCTCTCTCTCTCTCTCTCTCTCTCTCTCTCTCTCTCTCTCTCTAAGCCAGCGGAAACGAGACAACTGCGTTCATGGTGTTGACAGACTCGAGGGAGAGGAAGAGAGGGAAGGAAATGGGAAGGAAAGGGTTGGGGAGATGGGAAAGAGAAGTTGAAGAAGAGACGAAGGTTGGGAGGAGGACAAATAACACCGAATGGATTGGAAGAGATAGGGCAAAGGGAAGAATAAGAAAAACAATCGAAGAAGGGAATATGAAAGAAGGGAAGGAGACAAAGATAACGAAAGGGGATGAGAAGAGAAGAAAGTGGAAGAGGAGAGACACATGAAGAACGTAATTATGGGAGACATGTGTAAGAGAGAGAGAGAGAGAGAGAGAGAGAGAGAGAGAGAGAGAGAGAGAGAGAGAGAGAGAGAGAGATTTACATTACATATTTTTTTAAAGAAAGCAAATTAAAAGGATGTGCTAAAGAAAACTTCTTTAGAATTTTGTCTCTTTATCTTTCTTTTTTGGGGTTCCTTTGTATGTGTATTTCTTTGTCTAAATGTTTTATCTCTCTCTCTCTCTCTCTCTCTCTCTCTCTCTCTCTCTCTCTCTCTCTCTCTCTCTCTCTCATACCTTTTCTTATTTTTGTACCTTAATATCTTCAACCTTTTGTTTTTCTCCTCCCTCCCTCCCTCCTGCCAAACTTACCTCTCTCCCTATCAGGTTTCTTCACTCCATTTCCCTTCCTCCCTTCCTCCTTCCCCCTCTCTTTCTCCGCCACACACTCGATCTCACTAACTGCTTCATCGAACTCATTTGGCTGTCTTATTCACTCCTTGCCTCTGCCCCTCTCCCCTCTTTCCTTTGTTCCTTCCTTCCTTCCTTCCTTCCTTCCTTCCTTCCTCGGTACAGTTATATTCTTCCCTAACAGCCTTGCCTATTCTCTCATTTCCCTTCTCCCTATTCTTTCTTTCTCCCTCCTGTTCTTCCTATTCGTGGCCAGTCTTTCTTACCCTTCCATTCCCTGTCTTTATAATTCTCTCTTCTTTTTTCTTAAACCCAACTCTTTCCTTTCTCATGTTTCTCTTCTCCTCCTTTCTACCCTTTCCTGTCTTATTTCTCCTCTCTCTCTTTCCTGTCTTTTCTCCTTTTTACTTACACCTAACTCTTCCTTTCTCCTCCTCCTCCTCCTCCTCCTCCTTCAGTCGACTTTGGTATGTAATGGGAAACATGCCCAAGGGAGCTGTGAGTCTCTATTGACCCCTCTTCGTTTTCCTCCTCCTCCTCCTCCTCCACCTCCTCCTCTTCCTCCTTCTCTTCTTCCATGTTCTTGCTCTCGCTTTTCCTCCTCCTTCTTTTTCTTCCTCTTCATCTCTCCTCTTCTTCTTCATTGCCATTCCTCCTCCTCCTTTTCATAATCCTTTCTCCTCATTCTCATTCTTTTCTTCCTCCTCATATTGACATTTTTCTCGTGTGCCTCCACCCCCCCCCTCTCTCTCTCTCTCTCTCTCTCTCTCTCTCTCTCTCTCGAATATTTAGTTCCTCCATTATTCAGGTCCTCCGTCGCCTTTCCCTCCTTCCTTTTCTCTCCTCCGACCTCCTGCCTTTCTTTCCTTCCTTCTTTCTTTCCTTCCTTCTTTCCTTTAACGGGTCTATTTAATTCCTTCATATATTCCTTTGAGCCATGTTTTCTTTAGTGGATATTTATTTATTTCCTTCCCTTCTTTCTTTTGTTTTCATCCATTTTTTCCCTTTCATTCTTCCTTTTTTCTTTTCTTCCATGTTTTTCTTTTCGTCAGCATCTCTCTTTCTTTTCTCATTTTTTCTCTTCTTTCTACTAGTTTCCTCTCTTCCTTTGTCTCTTTTTTTTCCGCTCGTTCGCTTCCTTTGCTGTTTATTTCTTCTCATCACTCAACTTTATCCCATCCCCCCTCCTTTAACTCCTTTCTTTTCTCTTTCTCCTTTCTCTTCTTCCCTATCCCTATTTCTTCAGTCTCTTCTTCTATCCTGTCCACTCTTTTCCCTCTTCTCAGTCCTCTCCCTGCTTTAACTCCCTCTCTTCACTGTCTCGTCTCTCCTCTTCTTTCTCTGTTTTCCCACTATTTCTCCCTCTCCGTTTCCTCCTTCTCTTCTTTCTCCCCTTTACCATGACATCCCTTCTCTTCTGCTCCTCCGCCTCCTCTCTCTCCTCTCTTCCCTTTTCCTTCCTCCCTGTCTATCGTCCTCCAACCCCCCCTCCTCTCTACCCTGTCTCCCTGTTTCCCCTCACACCCTGGACCATAAGAGGGGAGGAGAGGGGCGGAGGAGGATGCCAGATAAAGCCGATGGATGTTATGAACGGGGAGGGAAGAAGCTGCTGGTTAGAAAGACATCCTCTGGGCGGTGTCTTCCACAAGGGGGGAGGGTGAGGAGAGGGAGGAAGGGAGAAGGGAGGAAAGTGGTGTTAAGACGGAAGGAAGAAAGGAAGGAAGCCGAGGGAGGAGAGCGGGTTGTGTTGAAGGAAGGAGGAGGGAGGGGAATAGGGATAAATGGAGGAAGTGGAGGAGGGTAGAAAGGAAAGGAAGAGAAAGATGGGAATGTAGTTTTGCAGGAGAG
Organism: Eriocheir sinensis; assembly: GCF_024679095.1. NCBI lineage: Eukaryota > Metazoa > Arthropoda > Malacostraca > Decapoda > Varunidae > Eriocheir > Eriocheir sinensis. The sequence goes on along the minus strand of NC_066540.1, from coordinate 8,004,265 downwards.
GAAAGAGAAGGATGAAAAGGAAGAAAAGTAGAGGGTGAGGAAAATATTGGAGAAAAAGATGTTGAAGCTGATCCATAAAAGAAAGGACAATATAGAGAAGAAAGAAAGAGTTGAGAGAGAGAGGGAGAGGGAGAGGGAGAGGAAGAGGAAGAGGAAGAGGAAGTGGAAGTGGAAGTGGAAGTGGAGAGGAAGAAGAAGAAGAAGAGAAGAAGAAGAGAGAGAGAGAGAAGAGGAGAGAGAGAGAGAGAGAGAGAGAGAGAGAGAGAGAGAGAGGAGAGGAAGAGAGGGAGAAGGAGAAGGAGAAGGAGAGAGAGAGAGAGAGAGAGAGAGAGAGAGAGAGAGAGAGAGAGAGAGAGAGAGAGAGAGAGAGAGAGAGAGAGAGAGAGAGAGAGAGAGAGAGAGAGAGAGACGAAAAAATCTTAATAGTTAATAGAGATCATAGCCGGGTGGAGAGAGGGAAGGAAGGGAGGTGAGGAAGGAAAAGGAGAGCACAAGGAAGGAAGAGAATAAAAAGAAGTAAGGAATTTAAGACGTGACGCGAGAGAGGAGAAGGATAAGAGAGGGAAAGAGGAAGAGAAAGAATATGCAGAAGGGGAGGAGATGAAGGGAATTAAAATTGGTAAGTGGGGTAAGGGAGATGAGAAGAAGAAAACATGATGGGAGACAACGAAGGAAGGAGGTAAAGTTATAGGAATATGAAGACAGAAAATGAAGAGGAAAGAATTGAAAAAAAAGGGAGTAATGTAGAGCAGAGAGGGAAGGAGGAAAGGAAGGAAAAAGTGTGAAATTATAGGAGAAGGAAGGAATAGAAGGAGGTGAAGTTAGGAAGAGGAAGAGAGGGAGGGAAATCACAAAGAAAAGACGTGAAAAGAGAGAGAGAGAGAGAGAGAGAGAGAGAGAGAGAGAGAGAGAGAGAGAGAGAGAGAGAGTTAGGAGAAAAATAAGAGAAAAAAGGGCCAGAAGACGAGAGGTTAAGGCAATGTAGAGAGAAAGGAAGAAAATTAAACCAGTAGAGAGAAAAATAAAAGAATCGGAAAAGAAAAATAGAAAAAAATAGGAAAAAAAATAGGAAAAGAAAATAATAGGAAAAGAAAAAAAATATGAAAAAAGAAAAAATAGGAAAAAATGAAAAAAATAGGAAAAATAAAAAAATAGGAAAAGAAAAAATGGAAAAGAAAAAAATAGGAAAAGAAAAAAAATAGGAAAGGAAAAAAAATAGGAAAAGAAAAAATAGGAAAAAAGAAAAAAAATGGAAACAACAACAGAAAGAGAAAAACAATAATGAGGGGAATTAATGGGAAAGAAACGGCAGAACACAAAGGAAAAGAGGGAAGGAGGAAAAAGGAATAGACGGTGATCGATAGGAAAGAGATCATGAAAGGAGGAGGGGAGGGAAGGTAGAGACGGAGGGAAGGAGGGGCGGGAAGTGTGTAGCTTGATAGTGCCACCGTTACCAGCATCACCCCAGGCTGGAGGCACTGGTTGGCACTGTGTATGCACCAGGGGGGGGGGGTAAGGATGGAGGGGAAGAGGGAAAAATGTGAGGTTAAGTGGAGAGGAAAGGAAGAGGTGAGGAGAGGAGGGGACGGTAAGGGGAGAGGCACTAGAAGGGAGATTATCGCAGGGGATGAAGGAGGAGAGGAAAGTGTGAAAGTAAGAGGTGCAGGGAGGAGGAGAGGGTGAGGGAAGAGGCACTAGGAGGGGAAAGTGAAAGTGGGGAAGTTAGAGGGTGATGAAGAGGAAGAGGGCGAAGAGGAGATGAGAAAAAGAAACGAGGATAAGGTGGGCGAGGTGACACTAAGAGCCAAGAAGTAAGAGGATGAAGGGAGGGGAAAGAGAAGTAAGGAAGAGGGCAAGAGGGAGAGTAAGAGGTGCGGGTTAGAGGCGCCACTTCAGGTCAATGCGTAAAAAGTAAGAGGATGAAGGAAGGGGAAAGAGGAGTAAGGAAGAGGGCAAGAGGGAGAGTAAGAGGTGCGGGTTAGAGGCGCCACTTCAGGTCAATGTGGCGTAACTTAATCCTCGCACACAATGTCAGTTGCTCAGCGTGAGGGGGCGTTATGCTCACGTTGCTGGCAGGCCGGGGACGGGGAGTGAGGGTGGGTGAGGGTGCCTGGGTAGGAGTGGAAGAGTGTGTGGCAGTGAGGTGGGTGACGGATGGCGCGTCAAGGAAGTGGGTATCAAATAATTATAATGACAGAAGATGATTACCAAACAAGAAAAAAACAAGCCACTGAGGATGAAGTACATATACATACACATCCTACACATCCTCGTCTGATCACATTCTTACGTAGGCTATAACACACACAAAAAAAAAAAAAAAAAAAAAAACTAGCAACAATATCTAAACATGTATACTAACAAAGATGCAGTAAAAGGCTAAGAAGCGTCGTCATTATCTTTCCCCGTTGCTTCGATGAGCCCGAGACCTCGACGACTACATAATCCATGCACATAAGTATACATAGATACATCCACGCGTATCCAAACTTACATACAACACATCACTGTATCCAAACATACATACATACATACAAACAAACATTAAGAGTGCAACGTCACCTTTTCTCCCTCCCCGCTCAGCCTCAAGCCTCGTCACGAGTCTTCAGTGTTTCAAAACAACGTTTGCTTCAAGTTTCGTGAATCTTTCCTCGTCTCGTCTGTCATAAAATTTGCATAATGCCGGAGAGTCGCTGGGGCAGAGAGGGAGAGGGAGAGGGAGAGGGAGAGAGAGAGGGAGAGGGAAAGGGAAAGGGAAAGGGAAAGGGAGAGGGAGAGGGAGAGGGAAAGGGAAAGGGAGAGGGAGAGGGAGAGGGAGAGGGAAAGGGAAAGGGAAAGGGAGAAGGAGAAGGAGAAGGAGAAGGAGGAGGAGGAGGAGGAGGAGGAGGAGGAGGAGGAGGAGGAGGAGGAGGAGGAGGAGGAGAAGAAGAAGAAACATGGAAACATGAAACATGGACGAGCAGTCAGCAGAAAGCCTATTGGCTCATTGCGAGGCTGCCTGCTTTGAGAGATTTAATCAATCCGTCAGCCACAGGAGTGGCTTGCGGGAAGGATTAAAGCACTACTGCACGTACTTATGGATACGTTTAGTTCACTCCCGACGCAGAAAAGTGACGGTCAATGTGATTTTTAAAGGAGTTGATTGTTTCCGCACTAACCACTCCTGCAGGAAGGCTGTTCCAGTGGCGGACGACTCTGTTCGAAAAATAACTCCTGCCGATATCCGTAAAGCATCGCTTGGCTTGAATTGTTTTACCGTTGTTTCTTGTTCGCGGGTTAGATTGTAGCGTGAAGAGTTTGGAGTGATCAACATTGCTGAACTTGTTCAGGTACTTGAAGACTTATATCATGTCTCCCCGCAGTCGTCTCTTTTCCAACGTGAAAAGGTTGAGTTGCTTGAGTTGTTCTTCGTCAGGTTGTGTTCTCAATGATGGTATTATTTTCGTAGCGTCGCTGTACTCTCTCGAGTAATTTAATGTCTTTCTTGTAGTTAGGAGACCAGAACTGCACGGCATAATCCAGGTGGGGCCTTACCAGAGATTTGTACAAGGCTAACACAACCCTGGCGTCTTGTATTCGAAGTTCCTCGCTATGAACCCGAGCATAGTATTGGCTAGTATTGCTTTTCTCCTCAGTGAATCCACCTAATGTCCGAGACTTCTGATGCTAGTACAGTTTAGTGTATTGCAGTGTAAGAGGAATAGTTCAGATCCACGAGGAGAGAGTTGTTACAGATGTTAGTGTCGTTATTAAAAGTAAAAATATAATGAGAATACCAATAAGATTAAGACTTTACTGAATGATCCGATATTAAGTAAGAAACACAGGTAAGTATGTAATCTCCGCGAAAACCCTGAAACACTCCTAGCTTGTCGCAGCTGCTACACGCGACACTGGCGTTAACACATTAGCAACCCTTGGCCGGGAAGCCCTGCCGCCGAAGCTGCTCCACGGGGTCGCCGCCGCCTGCGGGCCCTCAGGAGCTGCCGCTGCTGCTCGAGCGCTGCCAGGCGGTTCTTCATCTTGGCCTGGACGGCGCGCACCTCGGCGGGCGGCCCCGTGATGGTCACGCTGCAGGATTCAGTGTCGATGGCGGGCGGCACGGAGACCCTCACGCCGGGGTGCTGCTGCTTCAGCTTCTGGAGCTCCTCGCCCCCGGGGCCCACCACGAGGCGCCGCCTGTTGGGCGCCACGTCCAGCACCGTGGCCACGGTCTGCTGGCGGAGCCGTGCAGCCTCGCGAATCTGAGCCTCGATGACCTGGAGGCGCGCGGCGACTTCGCGACGCGGCGGCCGCCTGGCTCTTGGGGCCCCTGAATGTTACGTGGGCGTCGGCGTCCTTGGCAGCGGCACCGCCACGTGCACGCCGGGGTAGTCCCGCCGCAGCTGCCGGACTGTGTCCCCGCGTGGGCCGATAACGTGCCTGCGTCTGGCAGGTGGCACCGGCAGCCGCACTGTCACCACGTCCTCTTGCCAGGACTGCCGCACGCTGTGGAGGGGCGGGCTGGGAGGGGCTGCCTTGGGCTGGGCTGCAGGCTTTTTTCCTCCTGGTGACTTTCATCGTAATATTATTCACCACAGAGTTGGCCTTTTCCATGACCTCATCCTTTGGCACCACCTTTCCCTTGGCTTCATCCTTTGGTGCCTCCTTCTTCTTGACCTCAGTCTTGGCATCCGTCTTGTGTTCCTCTTTGACATGTGTGTCACCAGATGCCTTCAGCTCATCAGCGGGGCCAAGGTTCTTGCGCTTCCTTTTCGTTTTCTTTTTCCTGGCTGCCTTCCCCTTGGAGGGCGCCGCCTCACCCGCCAGCGTGCTGCTCTGCGGCTCTTGGCCCGCGAGACTCTCGGGGTCCACGCTCACCCCTTTGTCCTGCACACAGTCGTCTGGAGCTGGCGACACTTCAGCCGCTTCCTCTGCTTCATCGGCGGCCTTGTTATCTGCATTATCATCTGTTTTTTCCACCTCTGTGTACACTTTGCCACCGCCTTCTTCCTTTACTTCCTCACACTCCACATTCTCTTCAGTGGTCAACACATTCATTTCCTCAGTATCTTTCACCACCTCAGATCCCACACAGTCCTCTACAGCGGATGATAAGACTGTAGGTGTAGTTGACTCTACGGTCACAGACTCATCGTCTGCTGGCGTGGCCCTGCTTTCCTCCTTCACCATCAACTCTTCTACAACTTCTGTCGCTGTTGTCCATGTTTCTTCCGTTTCATCCACATCGGCTGCCGGGGTTGCCCAATCTTCCACCGGTGCCTCGCAGGCATCGGCTTCAGGGGCATCCACAAAACAGTCGTCGCTTGGGCTTTCCTGTTGCCCACTAACTTTCTTCACCCAGCGACGGACGAGGCGACGCGCGGCCACTAGGCCCAGAGGCACCACCAGCGCCAGGATGACGCCCCAGCACAGGCGGGCCCCGAAAGCCTTGTGGTCGTTCTCGGCCTCGAACACCAGCTCCTCCAGGCAGCCAATGAGCCGTTCTGCCTGGCGGGGCTGCAGTAGCAGCCGCCACCAGCAGGCCGACGCCTCCCCCGGCAACAGCCCGCAGGCCTTCAGGGGATCCAGAGGGGGACTGGGGCGCAGGGGGCCAAGCCACTTTTGGCGGGCCAGCAGCTCCCGCGCCCGCCACACGTTGGTGGCGTGGAGGCCCTTGTCCTCCCACGCCTGCACCACCTCGCACACCCGCGAGGCGGTGGTAGCGGCCTTCCACGCCGCGCAGCCGAGCAGGGCAATAAGGCCCAGCCAGGCGCCCTTGAGAGTGGCTTTCAGGGTGACCTGTTTGATGGCCTTCACTGCGATGTAGAGTTCCATTTCGAAGTGAAGATGTGTATTTCAAAGATAACCTTTGAATTGTAAAATTACGGAAACACGCTGCAAGGAGTTTAGTGGAGAAAGGGGATGGTAACTTTGAGGGGGTTGGGACACACACACACACACACACACACACACACATATGCACGCACACTCACTCCCGGAGGAGATTGAGGATGTGGAGGAAGAGGGAGAGGAGGAGGATTAGGAGGAAGAGGAGGGAGAGGAGAAGAAAGAGAAGGAGTAGAAAGAGGAGGAGAAGGAGGAATAAGAGGAGAAAAAGAACAATAATAATAATAATAATAATAATAATAATAATAATAATAATAATAATAATAAGAAGAAGAAGAACAATAACAATAAGAATAAGAATAAGAAAGAGAAGAAGAAAAATAATAATAAGAAGAAGAGGAAGAAAAACGACGAGAAAGAGGAAGAAGATTAAGAGTAAAAGAAAGAAAGGAGAGGGAAAAAAAGAGAAAAAAAGTGAAAAGGAGGAGCGTGTAACAAAGGCGAGGATAAAGTCATTCCTAATATCTAAAAAAAAAAAAAAAAAAAAGAACTACACTGCAAAGATCAGGACTATTATTTTTGCTTATTTTTACATTATTATTACACCTGAAAAAATGAAAATAGATTTAGTCTCTCGCTCTCTCGCTCTCGCTCTCTCTCTCTCATTTCTTTGTCGAAGAAGAAGAAGAAGAAGAAGAAGAAGAAGAAGAAGAAGAAGAAGAAGGAAAGGGAAAGGGAAAGGGAAAGGGAAAGGGAAAGGGAAAGAGAAAGAGAAAGAGAAAGAGAAAGAGAAAGAGAGAGAGAGAGAGAGAGAGAGAGAGAGAGAGAGAGAGAGAGAGAGAGAGAGAGAGAGAGAGAGAGAGAGAAGAGAAAGGGTGGAAGAAGGACGGGAAGTGAAAGAGAGGGAGAGAGAAAGAGGTGCGGTGATTACCCTTATAGTGACTTATCCCTAATGTCTTATTTTTGGACGGGCGCTAAGGCATTATCTAATTTACATTTTAATGCTAACATAATTATTCTCTCACTCAACAGGTACGTGTGTGTGTTGTGTGTGTTGCTTTGTGCTTCTGTTCATCCTCTCGCCGCCAACACCTCAACACAGACGCAGAGGTTGGTCTCCAGCCAGAAATGTTGTTTCTTTTACTTCGTTCCCTTGTGAGAATACTTTCGTTGGTGCTTAAGGAGACTCAGTAAGAGACATTTTGTTCAGTATTCATGGGAGAAATGTGTTTTGTTTTATTCCTGAATGTAAAAAAAAATGTAGTGTGAAGAGAGAGAGAGAGAGAGAGAGAGAGAGAGAGAGAGAGAGAGAGAGAGAGAGAGAGAGAGAGAGAGAGAGAGAGAGAGAGAGAGAGAGAGAGAGAGAGAGAGAGAGAGAGAGAGAGAGAGAGAGAGAGAGAGAGAGAGATAGATATACATAGAAAATCAGACCACAGACCCTATGGTCCAGACTTGGTGGTCTGTCCTTAAACCTAAGTGATTTTACATTAATCAGAAGACTCCAAAACGTTGCATTTCTACTCTAGTTGATATTAAGTTGAAGGAAGTGACGGTCGAGCTTATTTTTGAAGGAGTCAATCGTGTTACACTGGACCACTGATGGTGGAAGCTTATTCCATTCTCGCACTACAACGTTGGTGAAGAAAAATTTGGTGCAATCTGAATTTACTTGTCTACATCTGAGTTTTACGCCATTGTTCCTCGTGCAGACTGTCATCGATCATAAACAATGTTGATCTGTCTACATTCGTGAAACCATTAAGTATTTTAAAACATTCGATCAATTTTCCTCGGAGGCGACGTTTCTCAAGAGAGAACATGTTAAGGATAGAAAGCCTTTCTTCGTAGGATTTGTTGCGCAAGGAAGGGATCATTTTCGTTGCCCGACGCTGAACACCTTCTAATTTAGCAATATCCTTAGCATGGTGGGGGGACCAAAACTGTACCGCATATTCCAAGTGGGGTCTGACTAAACTGTTGTAGAGCGAGTATTACATCTTTATTCTTGAATACAAAGTTTCGTTTAATGAAGCCAAACATTCTGTTCGCTTTATTTGCTGCATCGATGGATTGCTGTGAGAATTTGAGGTTTGACGCGATTTTGACCCCAAGTCT
>NC_066540.1:7956321-7988821 GCF_024679095.1 Eriocheir sinensis | reverse complement strand
AACGCGTTAGAAGACAGTGAAAATGGAGTTACGCCCCCAAATGAACTTCTTACCGTAATATGTAGGGAACGGTTAAGTCCGACAGTGTGATGAGGCTTAGAGGCAGACTGGAGGCGTGTTTGTAAGTAATGTTTAGAACGTGTGAGGGGAGTCAAAATGGAGTTATATGCCTAAATGAACTTTTTACTGTAATTTGTAGGGAACGGTTATAAAATCCGACAAAGTGATGAGGTTTAGAGGCAGATTGGAGGCGTGTTTGTCATGTTCAGAACGAGTGAGAGAAGTCAAAATGGAGTTACGTGTCTAAATGAACTTCCTGCTCGATACGTACTGAAACCCCATTAGAGTGAGACATCGTTCATTATTGGCTATAGAAATTAAAGAAAACGAAAATTATGTTAAGAGAAAAACAACGAAATATAACATTATGCTTCAAGTATGATAAATTACGATGAGACGTTATAAGTTCAGAAAATAACGAGGAAACAGGACAGCCGGGACAACATATTACACCAAAATCATAAAAAAGTGTACAACAACGAAAACGGCCTTTGTAAAGTGCGAGTGTGTGATTCTTAAACGACAACGCATGATTGACAGAACAACGAAACAAACAAAAGTATGAAAGGAAGAGGAGGAGGAGGAGGAGGAGGAGTCAAAATATTTAGAATGTGACAAGGAAGATGTTGGTTAAGAAAAATAGGATTATGGTGATAAGGAGAGAATGAAGTAAAAAAAATGGGAAGGAAGATGAGAAAAATAGATAAAAAAAAGATAAATATGAAAGATTCTTGGCCGTAAAAGGAGGAAGAGATTCATACTTTCTCTTCCATCTAACAAGAGAAAGTTTGAGCATTAAAGTTTCATCTGTAATCAGTGGACCCTCGTGGCAAAGAAATATACTGGAAATTTATGAATACAAAAAAAGCAAAAATCACGTATACCAATATTTGCTGCACATATTGTTTCGTCGAGGGTGGTTGTTACAAGGCTAAGAAATCTGCCCCGGGCTCCTGGTCCAACACTCAACAAACAATTTTATAGTGATATTTGTGGTACGCGGCGACGGGCGGGCAAGATTGTACTGTTTTCTCTGCCTGGCTTGTTTGTACTGAGCCAAATGTTACTGTTGTTTCATTTTGTGTTCCTAAGGATACACATGAAATTGTTGACAGGAGTGGATATCTACATAATATCACATGGAAACTGTTACCGTATTCTGTTATACTGTTAGTGGCTTTGAAAATGTTTATGTAAAATATTTGGCTTTATACAGCGCTGCCTGCATCCAGGAAGAAGCTGAACTGATTAAAACGGATTATCAGCGAAGGCAACAGTAAATGACTTCTGGAGCTCTTGAAAGTTGTAGAGGCTTCGCAAACTTCAGTATTCAACACAGTTTAAAAGGTCTGAGTCTTGAGCCTTGTATTTTTCTCCAGCGTATTTCCTCAGCGCCGAGGGATCGTGTTGTGTTGTGATCTTGTGTACGGTGATGTTGTGAACCTGATTCCCCTTACTGCAATGTTACGTAGCCATCACAGAAACGGGGCTCGGCTGTTTCAACATATCCTGCTGCAGTGCGTGTCTTCATTTTTTAATCGAGTTGCTATTTCACCGCAGGACCTGACTCATGTAAAATGAAAATAGTATTGGACCCAACATTGATCCCTGACGTGCGCCGTATCTAATACATATAAAAGGAAGAGGAGGGATGGAAGGAAGAGCAAGAGGAGGAGGAGGACGGCAAGAAGGAGGAGGAGGAGGAGGAGGAAGAATTGACAAAAGATAAGAGAGAAGGAGAGGAAATAGAAGGAGGAGAGCAAGAAGCGGACGATGATAATGGGGTGTGGAAGAAGGAGGAATGGAGAACAGAAGCGAGAGGAGAAGGCGAGGAACAAGAAGGATAAGAGCAAGAAGTGGATGATGTCGAGGAGGAGGAGGAGGAGGAGGGGACGGAGGCTTTACGATGCCCTCGGTACCTCGTGGAAACTTATTTAATAGAACCAAAGTGGAGAAAGCGAAGTTAGTATTTGCAGAGCCATTGTGTGTGTGTGTGTGTGTGTGTGTGTGTGTGTGTGTGTGTGTGTGCGCGCTAGTAATTGAGAGAAAGATTCAGGGAGGGAAAAGGAAAGGAAAAATGGAGAGAAAGGACTGAGGGAATAAAGGAATGGAGGGATGAAAAGGAGGGAAGAACAGAGCGGAGGGAGAGAGTTATGGAGAAATTTTAAATGGAAATGAGAGAGGAATAGAAAGAGGGGAAAAGGAATGGCTAAAAAAAAAAAGAGGGGAGAGAGAGGAAGAGAATGAAGGGAGCGATGGAGGAAAGGTAAAGGAGAAGGGATAAAGAGAGAACTGGAGAGAAAGGAGAAAAGAAAGGAGAGAAAGAAGAGATAAGAGATATATTTGAAGAGAAAGGAGGTAAGAATTGATATGAAGAAGAGAGAAAAGGAAAGATAGGAGGGATAAAGAGAGAGAACTGGAGGGGAAAAGTAAGATTGGAGAGGATGGAAAGAGAAAAGGAAAGCCAGATAAAGAGAGAGAAGTAAAGAGAAGAGAGGATGGAGAGAAGAAATGAAAGCGAGGAGGGATAAAGAGAGAGAACTGGAAAGGGAGGAGAGAGAAAAGGAAAGACATAGATAAAGAGAGAAGTAAAGAGTAGAGAAGAGAGGATGGAGAGAAGAAAGGAAAGCGAGGAGGGATAAAGAGAGATAACTGGAGAGAAGATACTTAAAAAGGGAGAGACAGGAGATAGGAAAGGAAAGAGAGAACACGAGACGGAGACAAAGAACCGTAAAGATTAAGGAGATAAACAAAAGAGAGAATGGATGAAGGAAGGCGAGGAGAGACGCATTATGGTAAGAGGAATAAAGGAACGGAAAGGAGGGGGAGGAAGGAGGGAGAGAAGGAAGGAAGAAAGGAATGATGGAGGGACGGAGGGAGGGAGGAGGAAGGGAGATGCTATAAAACATGTCGGGTGTCACAAGAGTCGCATATGAATCTCCAAAAATATTACTCCTTGTGTTTCCTCCGCCAGCTGTTGTATCTCCTCCTCCTCCTCCTCCTCCTCCTCTACTGCTCTCTACTCTGCTTTCCTCCCTCCGCCTTCTGTTTGCCTGTTTGTATATTCCTTTTGTTCTTTCTTTCCTTCCATTATTGCTTAATTTCTTTCTTTTTTAGTTCTTTTTTGTGTGCTTGTACCTTCCTTCCTTTGTCTTTTCCTTGCTTTCTTTCCTTCTGTTATTGCTTTTAGCTTTGTTTGTTTCTTCCTATCTTTGTTGGTTTGTTTCTTTCTTGTATTTTTCTTTCCTTATTCATTCGTTCGTCCATGCATTCTTTCCCCTCCCTTCCTGTCTTTTATTTTACATTTCGTGTGTGAGTTTAATATCGTTAGCTGTGAGTTAGGGGGCTTTTGGGAAGGGTGGAGGCCGTTGTCGAGTGTGGAGAGAGAGAGAGAGAGAGAGAGAGAGAGAGAGAGAGATATTTACATAGATTTACATAGAAAATCAGACCACACAGACCCCATGGTCCAGACTTGGTGGTCTGTCCTTAAACCTAAGTGATTTTACATTAATCAGAAGACTCCAAAACGTTGCATTTCTACTCTAGTTGATATTAAGTTGAAGGAAGTGACGGTCGAGCTTATTTTTGAAGGAGTCAATCGTGTTACACTGGACCACTGACGGTGGAAGCTTATTCCATTCTCGCACTACAACGTTGGTGAAGAAAAATTTGGTGCAGTCTGAATTTACTTGTCTACATCTGAGTTTTACGCCATTGTTCCTCGTGCGCAAAGTGTCATCGATCATAAACAATGTTGATCTGTCTACATTCGTGAAACCATTAAGTATTTTAAAACATTCGATCAGTTTTCCTCGGAGGCGACGTTTCTCAAGAGAGAACATGTTAAGGGTAGAAAGCCTTTCTTCGTAGGATTTGTTGCGCAAGGAAGGGATCATTTTCGTTGCCCGTCGCTGAACACCTTCTAATTTAGCAATATCCTTTGCATGGTGGGGAGACCAAACTGTACCGCATATTCCAAGTGGGGTCTGACTAAACTGTTGTAGAGCGGGAGTATTACATCTTTATTCTTGAATACAAAGTTTCTTTTAATGAAGCCCAACATTCTGTTCGCTTTATTTGCTGCATCGATGCATTGCTGTGAGAATTTGAGGTTTGACGCGATTTTGACCCCAAGTCTTTGACGCATTGAACGCTTTTGAGTTTAACGCCGCGCATTTCGTAATCGAACTTGATTCCTCGTTCCAACTTGAAGGACCTGGCACTTGTCTACGTTAAAGGGCATCTCCCATCTATCCGACCAAGCTGAAATTTTGTGCAAATCCTCTTGGAGGCTTTGCCTGTCTTCGTCAGTGAGAACCGAGTTGCCAATCTTTGTGTCGTCTGCAAATTTACTAATGCGGTTATTGAGTCCAACATCCACGTCGTTGATGTAAATAATGAAGAGCACTGGGCCAAGAACCGAGCCCTGAGGGACGCCACTAGTGACAGGCGCCCACTCTGAGTTAAATCCGTCAATCACTACTCTTTGTTGCCTGTTGCTCAACCAATTCGCGATCCATTGGTTTACTTGACCGTCAATACCTATTTGCTTTAATTTGTAAAGTAATTTATGATGCGGGACTTTATCAAACGCTTTCTGGAAATCAAGATAGACTACGTCCAGTGATTTGGTTACGTCATAAACAGTGAAGAGGTCGTTATAAAGGTTAATAGGTTTGATAGGCAGGATCTTTTTGTTTCGGAAGCCATGTTGTGAGTCCCCAATCAATGAGTGGCTTTCAAGGTAATTCACAATTTGTCTCTAATTATGCCCTCAAGTAGCTTACCTACAACCGAAGTTAGGCTAATGGGCCTGTAATTACCTGGTGCTTTTTTGTCTCCTTTCTTGAAAATCGGTGTCACGTTAGCCTTTTTCCAATCTGAAGGGACGATGCCTTGTCGCAAGGACATATTGAATACGGTTGTGTGTGTGAGAGAGAGAGAGAGAGAGAGAGAGAGAGAGAGAGAGAGAGAGAGAGAGAGAGAGAGAGGTGGAGAGGTGGAGAGGTAGAGAGGTAGAGAGGTAGAGAGGTAGAGAGGTAGAGAGGTAGAGATAGAAGAGAGAAGAGAGAAGAGAGAAGAGAGAGAGAGAGAGAGAGAGAGAGAGAGAGAGAGAGAAAGGGGATCAACAAAGCCCTTAAATCAAGAGGACCAATTCAGGGTCTCCAGTATTGCAATAAACCTTGGCTTTCAACCTAATGGTCTACCCTTGCTCCTCTTCCTTCTGCTCCTCCTCCTCCTCCTCCTCCTATTCCTACTCCTACTCCTTCAATATATTGGTAAAATTGGAGCGCGTGTTTTTGAAGCCGTGCTGAGTGTCGGAAATGCTATTATTATTTTTTAGAAACTTGACAGGATTGCGCTAATGATCTCCTCGAGGATCTTACCCGCCACTGACCTTGTGCTTATAGGCCTGTAGTTAAGACTGCTCTCTCGTCTCTTTTTGAAGGTCGGTGTCACATTTCCTTCATCAGTTTTTTGGGGCACGCCACTGGTTACGGGTTGCCAATCGGATGCTTCACCATTAAGAACTACACGCTGTTTTCTGTCGGTGAGCCAGTCATGAATCCACGCACATAGATGGTCACTAATACCGTGGGAACGCAGTTTTGAAATAAGCTTAACGTGGGGAACTTTATCAAACGCTTTCTGAAAGTCTAGGTAAATTACGTCATATGGGGCTCGGGCGTCCCAACTTGAGTAAACGTCGTTGAAAAAAGTTAATAAGTTGGTAAGGCAAGATCGATTACTACGAAATCCATGCTGATTATCAGTTATCAAATCATTTGTTTCTAGGAAAGTGATAATTTTATCCCCGATTATTTTTTCGAATAACTTAATTAGGACAGACGTAAGGCTGATAGGACGATAATTACTGGCTTGTTTTTTATCTCCTTTTTTAAATATCGGGGTAACATTTGCCTTTTTCCACTCCAGAGGTACACTAGCCTATGCTAATGACTTGTTGAACAGTAACGTTATGGGTAATTCTAGCTGTTGACTTCATTCTTTTAACACGCGAGGAAATAAATTGTCGGGGCCCGGAGATTTATTTGAATCTATTTTTTGCAGGTACGCACGCACTTCACTGATATCAATTTCGGTCAACGCAAGCTTATGTTCTTCAGGGCCTTGAAAAATAGTCCTCGGGGCTGGGATCGATGTCATGTTCTCTTTTGTGAATGTGCTACTAAAGGTTGAATTTAGGACCGACGCCATGCCTTTATCATCATTAATCGTATCGCCATTTACTAATAGTGGGCCGATATTATTTTTAACAGTTTTTTTGCTTCTTATGTAGCTGAAAAATAATCTGGGATTTTTCTTCGCATCAAGTGATATTTTCATCTCATATTCGCGTTTCTGTTTTCTGATTTTCCTTTCGCACTCTCTCTTGATATTGATATAATTAGTATGATCCTGTGAAGTGTGTGACAGTTTATATTTCTTATACAGTTTTCTTTTTACGACGATGATTTTCTGCAGGTAATTAGTCATCCACAACGGCTTTTGATTCTCTGTCCTTCGTGGCTTGAGTGGGATGAATTTATTTACGCTCGCTGAGATTTGTGCAGTGAAACGGTCATACATTTCTTGAACGCTGACGTTATTGAGCAAATGATTCCAATTTACTGAAGCCAATTCTCTTCTTAGGTCTGTAAAATTCGCTCTTCTATAATTTGGTATTAAAAGTGAGTTTTCTCTTGCTTCTGTTTCAATATTTAAGACACATCTGATAATGTTGTGGTCGCTGCTTGCAAATGGCTCGCCGACCTCACAGGCATTAATGAGGTAACTGTCGGTCGTAAAGACTAAATCAAGAATGTTGTTTCCGCGTGTCGGCGTGGTAACTGTTTGATAAAGAAATGTGTCTTGCGCAAAGTTTACTAATCTAGAGCCTTCTCTGTCGCTAGAGAGGTTAGCCCAGTTAACGGAGGGGTTATTAAAGTCACCGCATATTACCGCATTTCTGTTTCCGATAATACTATTTATTTCTGCGTAGAGATTTCCATCAATGTCTTCATTTGATTTAGGAGGTCGGTAAATTACGCCCAGAATATACTTTTGATTTTTAATCGTCACTTGTACATATAAAGAATCATATGCCTCTGTCTCGGTTGTGTTAAGCTGAATGACTTCTAAATTACTTCTCGCATATATTATTACACCACCACACTTCTTGTGTAGACGACACTTACCAAACACGTTGTAACCATTAATAGCTACTTCACTTAACTGATGCTTGTCACGCGTATTTAGCCATGTTTCTGTGATCAAAATGAAGTCGGGGTTTTCAGAAATTGCATGTATAATCAAGTGGCTACGCTTCTGAATAATGCTACGGGCATTTACAGAGATGTTTAATTTATTCGCCGAGTGTGCGCCATAGATCAACTTTTTCTTCACTGGAATAGTGCGTCAGACCTGACTGTCTACAACTACCTCTACCTCATCAGCCATCTGTGTGGCTGTTGACCTGGCCGCTGCCTCAGTATCCCCCACCTGGGGGTCTAGTGACCTTACGTCCTCCTCAGCACTACATACCTCTACTTCCCCTCTCAACTGAGACCTGACACTCCTACCTCCGTGGACCTCACCGTCTGGGTGATGAATCCTCCCAGCCAAACCGGAAGTTTCCACACCTCGTTCCCGCTGCACCTGACTTTTCTTTAACTCTTTCAAAACTTCCTCATCCAACACTCGGCCCAGCCTCGCCTTGCCTACACAATTTAGGTGAAGTCCATCGTTAGCAAACAAGCTCCTGTCATGAATAAAATGATCCCAGACGTCCACAAACATGACTCCCTCACTACTACACAGATCCCTGACACGTTCGTTAATCCCCAGCATTCTACTGAGAATGAGGGAACTGACATCCTGCCGAGGGAGCAAACCACACATAACTGAATGCCGCCTGCTGTCGCTCAACTTCCCGACAAACTTCCTGTACTTGTCTACAATCTCCTCTGACCTACCTTTCACTACATTGTTTGTTCCGACCAGGTAAACAAACACTGTCTCCTCTGAGGTAGTGACGACTAAGTCGTCAACCTTCTCAGCTACGTGCTCAATTCTACGCCCAGGAAAAACAACATGCCTCCGCCTCGCTCCCTTCCTACAAAACTCCTGGTCCTGCTGTTTAACTATACTATCACATACAAGAACGATGCTAGGATCGCTCTCAACTTGGTCTCTTAACACCTGGAACCTGTTCCTCGTCACGACACCACTGTAACTAACATCTGCTGCTGCAGCCTTACTCCCTTTTCTAACCTGCTGGAAGGAATCTAAGTTACCTACCTTCTTCTCTACCTCACCTACTCTATCTCCCAACCTCTCTACTTTGAACTCACTCTCCCCGACACTAGCTACATCCAATCCTAACACACCCTCCAGAAACTGTACCTTGCTATCTATCGCTTCTAACTTAACACTTACCTTGTGTTCAGTTTCACAGAAAAAGACATACATTGTACTCACCATTTTCCTGGTTGAGGAAGTCTTTCGTGAACTCCCTCCTGCAAGTCAAACACGGAAATCTGGCTGCTGGTGGCATTGTGACCTGACTGCGAACGGGTCGGGAGAGAAATCTACCACACCTCCTCTCAGTAGAGCTGGCAGGGAGCAAGTGAGCTGGCAGGGAGCAAGGAGGAGGAGGAGAAGGAACAGGAACAGGAGCAGGAGGAGGAGGAGGAGGAGGAGGAGAAAGTGGAGGTGGAGGAGAAATGATGAGGGAGGGCAAAGAAAAGTTGGAGTGTCAGGCAGGAAGTTCAATTTTTCGCTGAAATATTTTCAGTTAAAACAAAAGACACTGAAACTGTTGCAGCTGTTAGGAGGAGGAGGAGGAGGAGGAGGTAGAAAAATGCGGAAGAAAAGAGTTATTGCTGCAGAGGGCAACAGGATTTAAAAGGTGGAGAGAAAGTGATATTGAAGCCTTAGGAAGACAAGGAAGAAGACGTAATGAAAAGCAAGACAGGGAAGGAAGAGTGTTATGCTGAAAAGGAGAGAGAGAGAGAGAGAGAGAGAGAGAGAGAGAGAGAGAGAGAGAGAGAGAGAGAGAGAGGGAGAGAGGGAGAGAGATCCTCCGGTCTTGTGTCTTCTATCGAACCAAAATCGAAAGTTTTGTGTGAGTTACGGCCGTTTATTTTACCCACTCCTCTTTGTCCTACTCCTTCTGCTCCCCCTCCTCCTCCTCCTCCTCCTCCTCCTCCTCCTCCTCCTCCTTCTCCACACCCTCCCATCCCTGCATCAGTACGAAAGTGGTGAACGTTTATTTGAATTGCCTCTATTTCATGACCATTAAAAGTAATACACCTTTTTACAAACAGACATCAAAGGAACAAATTTCAATATACAACGACTGCCTCCCATTTAATTATATAAAGAAAAACGGTAGATTATACAGTGACAATAGGTATGTGTGTCTCTTTCATGTGGTATTAACTTGATAATTAACAGAATGGCTGGATATAATTTCATTTTACAACAATCATATTTGATATTAATACCAGAACCGAGCAGTAGGGGATGATGTGTGTGGTTCAGTGTATTGTTGGTAGCTCGAACAGCGCAGTGAACCGAGAGAAGGAAGCAGTAGCTATCTTATCCACGACGCTTCTGGAGGTTTGGCGTCGATGATTCTAAGTTCGGTATTCTCAGACGCTTTCGGCCACAACAACAAATATTTCCAAAGCCACATCGGAGATTGGTCGAGTTTTCATGAGTGTTTTTCACATTCATGGTGCAGAAGCCTCGTGAAACTATTACTAAACTCATAAACCTTTGGAGGAAGAATATGGTACTCTTCCTCCAAGCATAAAACAGCACATGGAAATGCTTACAACTTCTACTAAAACCTTAACAAATGTGTGTGTGGAAGCCTGGTAATGTTTGAGAATCTGAGCCTAAGTTTAGGTTGTTCTTGTGTACATGTATTTGTTGTGAACGCGAAACTGATCATCAAAGATTTGTCGAGGGCGGCGGCGGAAGTGTATTTACAACAATGTGAACCTCAGGACTGTCCCTCAGGCCCGTCCTAGCAGACAGCTCGGCGCCGCAGCCTCACGCCTCCCCCGACTGCCGGGGCACACCGCCAGGCTGTCACAAGCAACCGGCGCGTCACTGTCCTGTCAGGGAGCATACAACATAAGAGCGGCTCTGATAGTTAAGTAGGGAATGGATGGAAGATAGTGTGTGTGTGTGTGTGTGTGTGTGTGTGTGTGTGTGTGTGTGTGTTTGGTAACCTTGGGTGGATGTCTCCCTAGACTGTATGTGTGAGGAACAGCAAATGAGACAAATGAAGCCGAACAAGGCGTGTGGGCCAGATGGGCTTGCTCCAGGCCTCCTCTCTATGCTACCTGCGCACTGGACCCTGAATTTGGTCTCACTTTTCAATAACGTCTTTCACTCCGGACAGTGCTCTATGTCATGACCCGAGCCTGGCTGTGTACAGTATACAAAAAAAGGGACATGCTCAACCCGAACTAATACCGAGAGATTAGTGTAACTAATTTGATAACGAAACTGTACGACATGAGTTTATGCGAACGTCTTCACCACTGGTTTAAACATTATAAGGGGCAGACTGGTGCGCAGAAGCGGAGAAGATGCCTGGAGCATGTGACCTATCGACTCCTTTTGTAGACTTTTCCAACGCTGATAATCTTGTACCACGACTAAAAACTATTTGAAGTCTTGAAACAAGCGGACTGTGGCAGGGTGATGTTGGCGGCACTGATGACAATGTACCGCGTAGCAGCATCATGGGCTCCCCAGTGGTCACGATCAATCGCGATGTCAGTCAAGGATTGTCAACTTCTGTATTTTTGTTTATCATATTTTATAATTAGCTGGTAAAAGTTATGAAGAATACATGTCAACCTGAACTATTTTTACGGTGGCTACATATTTTAACATTTATGGATGACACTGTTTTACTGTCCACTACAAGAAATGGTATTATAAGTACAGTGGGTATACTACAAGGCTCTTGTCGAGAGTACGGCATGAAGGTAAAATGTTTGCAAAACGATATTGTTTGTCATAGATGGTGAGGATGCTGACAAGGAACCTCTGTGTGCGGGTGGCCTCGTCGTGGAGCACTGTACTATAATAGTTAGGTATACTTGGGCTCTCCTTTCACGTGTGACGGGTTAGCAGCGTCCTCACCAGTTAAAGAAGGGAAAAATATGCCACGTTCTGAAGTTTGTATAATTTCATTGGGAAAAACAACTCAGTCCCGTTAATTGTGAAGCGTCGAGTGTTTGACGCGGCCCTCACATCGTCCCTTTAGAACGGGTGTGAGTCGTGGGTTGGTGCTGACAGGAAGTCTGTAATCAAGTTGTACCTCTGGGCTATGAAAGTGTTACTGGGGGTAAGAAGAAAAATCCGTATAACCTTTTTCGTTATGCAGAATTGGGTTACCTATCTAAGTTTGTCGGACCTTTTACAACATAAGGAACGGAAGTTTTTCCGTAAGTTATGGCAGGAACACTCTGACATGAATGATGACCCTCCTGACATGTCAGTGTTTGTGAAAAATGTAAATAGAGTTATTTTATCTTCAGATAAAACCCACCGAAGAGGCGATGCTTCTGGCATTTTGCTTCAGCTCGGTGGGACGACCTGAGGATGTACTTTTCCGATTTCCCGTGGAATGATTATTGCTTCCAGGATAGAGACCCCTCTGTGTGTGCTCAGCGCATCGCAGAGGTGATTGTCTCTGGAATGGAGGCATACATTCCTCGTTCTTTCTCTACTCCTCACGCAAAAAAGCCTTGGTTTAATCACGCTTGTTCTCGTGCTGTCAATGATAGAGAGGTAGCTCACAAAAGGTACCAGAGCCTTCAAACTAATGCTAATTATGAACTTTACATTTCTGCCCGAAATCGTGCCAAATCTATTCTCCGACTAACCAAAAATTCTTTCATTAATAGAAAATGTCAAAACCTTGCTTTCTCTAACTCTTCCCGTGACTTCTGGCATCTAGCCAAAAACATCTCCTCCAACTTCACTTCTTCATCTTTCCCTCCACTCCTCAGTCCTGACGGCAACACTGCCGTCTCATCTATCTCTAAGGCTGAACTCTTCTCTCAAATTTTTCTAAAAACTCCACTCTGGACGATTCTGGGCATATGCCTGCTACTCATCCGCCCTCTGACTCCTTTATGCCTGTTATAAAGATTCTTCAAATGATATTTTCTATGCCCTCTGGCCTCAATCCTCAGAAGGCTTATGGACCTGATGGAGTGCCTCCTATTGTCCTTAAAAACTGTGCCTCCGTGCTGTCACCCTGCCTGGTCAAACTCTTTCGCCTCTGCCTGTCAACATCTACCTTTCCTTCTTGCTGGAAGTATGCCTTCATACAGCCTGTACCTAAGAAGGGTGACCGCTTCAATCCCTCAAACTACCGTCCTATTGCTTTACTTTCTTGTCTATCTAAAGCTTTTTAACCGTAAGATTCAAAAGCACCTTTCCACTTCTGACCTTCTATCTGATCGCCAGTATGGGTTCCGCAAGGGGCGTTCTACTGGTGATCTCCTAGCCTTCTTAACTGACTCTTGGTCATCCTCTCTTAGCCGTTTCGGTGAAACTTTTGCTATTGCGCTGGACATATCAAAAGCTTTTGATAGGGTCTGGCACAAATCTTTGCTCTCTAAACTACCCTCCTACGGTTTCTATCCTTCTCTCTGTACCTTTATCTCCAGTTTCCTTTCTGACCGTTCTATTTCTGCCGTGGTAGACGGTCACTGTTCTTCCCCTAAATCTATTAACAGTGGTGTCCCACAGGGTTCTGTCCTATCTCCCACTCTTTTTCTGTTGTTCATTGATGATCTTCTTTCCAAAACGAACTGTCCTATCTATTCCTACGCCGATGATTCCACTCTGCATTATTCAACTTCTTTTAATAGAAGACCCACCCTTCAGGAACTTAACGACTCAAGGCTGGAGGCTGCAGAACGCTTAGCCTCAGACCTTACTATTATTTCCGACTGGGGCAAGAAGAACCTGGTGTCCTTCAACGCCTCAAAAACACAGTTTCTCCACCTATCCACTCGACACAATCTTCCAAACAACTATCCCCTATTCTTTGACAACACCCAGCTATCACCTTCCTCAACACTAAACATCCTTGGTCTATCCTTAACTCAAAATCTCAACTGGAAACTTCATATCTCATCTCTTACTAAATCAGCTTCCTCGAGGCTGGGCGTTCTGTACCGTCTCCGCCAGTTCTTCTCCCCTGCACAGCTGCTGTCCATATACAGGGCCTTGTCCGCCCTCGTATGGAGTATGCATCTCATGTGGGGGCTCCACTCACAGCTCTTCTGGACAGAGTGGAGGCTAAGGCTCTTCGTCTCATCAGCTCTCCTCCTCATACTGATAGTCTTCTACCTCTTAAATTCCGCCGCAATGTTGCCTCTCTTTCTATCTTCTATCGATATTTCCACGCTGCCTGCTCTTCTGAACTTGCTAAGGGGAGGCGGTGGCTGAGTCGTCAAAGTAACGGCCTCGTGTTCAGGAGGACGCGAGTTCAATCCCCGCCCGGTGCCACCAAGCTGGGATTTTTCAGCCGCCGCCGAGTGGCTTAAAACTACCCACATGCTGTCCAGAAGACCACCTATCAACCCGGACTCTAGATTCTAGGATCAAAGATGAGCTCTGGGAGGGCAGCATGAGCCAATGCAAGATGGCGCCACTATAAACACTCGCCTGCGCCAGAACGGGCTGGGCCGACCATCAGGACCTACCGGAAAGAAGCCTTGGACCATCAGGATCCACCGGGAAGAAGCCTACCGGCGCAATAGGCTGCAATTTAAAAAAAAAAAAAAAAAAAAAAAAAAATGCCTCCCCCCCCTCCCGCGGCCCCGCTGCACTCGACTTTCTACTCATGCTCATCCCTATACTGTCCAAACCCCTTATGCAAGAGTTAACCAGCATCTTCACTCTTTCATCCCTCACGCTGGTAAACTCTGGAACACTCTTCCTTCATCTGTATTTCCTCCTGCCTACGACTTAAACTCTTTCAAGAGGAGGGTATCAGGACACCTCTCCTCCCGAAACTGACCTATCTTTCGGCCACCTCTTTGGATTCTTTTTAGGAGCAGTGAGTAGCGGGCTTTTTTTTATTAATGTTTGCTTTTTGTGTGCCCTTGAACTGTCTCCTTTGCTGTAAAAAAAAAAAAAAAAAAAAAAAAAAAAAGATACCTCAAGATGTAATGCGTATATAGACATTAACTCAACCGTGAAGGTTCACGATGTGTATGTAAAGAAACATGTACGTAGTAAATGACTTGTACAGAATCTCACTCACGAGGTTCTGGGTGTCGGGGCATTCAGTGGCTACTGTGACGGGACGATGGAACAGGCGGGGGGGGAGCATCCTACCTTTGGAGGAACGTGTGTGTGTGTGGGTGTTGGTGTGGGTGTTGGTGTGGGTGTGTGGGTGTGTGGGCGGGTGTTGTTGTTGTTGTTGTCGTCACTAGAGTCAATGTCACAACTTGGCTCCGAAAATCTTTTAGGCACGGTCTCGCGAACTTGACATCATTGCTTGGGTGATGGTCTCGCTCGCTCATTGGCCTGTTGTTAAACTTGTTCTAATGTACAGTTAATTAACTATGTACTCCTACCAAAACCCTTTTAGAGTTTTATGGTACTATGTTATATTGATAAGAACTAATTCAATGACATTATTATTATTATTATTGTTGTTGTTGTTGTTGTTGTTGTTGTTGTTACGTATTATTATTGTTGTTACTTAAAAAAATCATCTCTTGCTCTTGGATATGACCAAGTTCCATAGACGAGCAACATTCTTGTGCCTTCGTCTCATCCTTGTAAGACACCTCTTTTCTTTTTTTTCTTTACTTTTCTCTTCAGCATGACTCAAGCCTATTTTCCCCTCCCCTCCTTCCTATTTCTCATTTCTTTATTCTTCTAATGCTTCTCCCCTTCTCCTCTACCCTTTTCTCTTCTTTCAACTTTCCTTCATCACTCTTGTTCCCTCCTCCCAATATAACAGCAGTAGCAGCACCAACAACAACTACTACTACTACTACTACTACTACTTTTTTTTTTCTTTTCTACTACATAAATGATACCTCCACCCATGTTTATTTTCCCGACACATAATCATGGAGGGCTCCATAGTTTGGAGGTCATTAGCCCCAACTCTGTTCGCTAATGACTGTGGCATCCAACCATATCGCTAATACTACCTGACACCAAATCATCTATCATCTATTACGTCTAGATCCCCCTTTCCTTCCCTACTCAAGTCACTCCCGACCCACCCTAATGTCACTCTCCACCACTGTGGCTTCATAGTCCATATTGGAGCTGTTGGTGGCTTTTGGGCCAGAGTGTCTGGTGCCCCTGAGACATAGGATGGCCGACCTGAGCAGGGAGAACGAGAGGCGACACCTCATCCAGGCGACAACGTGGCTCCTTGGCTGATGCTTCTTTTCTGAGATTAGTTCCGCGAGGCGTGCGTAGAAGCATTAGGCCCTGGGACCCATCCCGCCGGATGTGGCGAAGACGAGGGGGGTGAAGCTGCCCTGATCCACATGTTGGATTCTTTCACCGTATGCCCTTGTCTTCTCCTGCTCGTTCCTGTGGTGGGCGGCTTGCAGGGGCAGCTCACGGTGACAGGCAGCCATCGGGTCGAATATGCGGATGTCCATGAACGCCCGCTGTCCGCGCACCCAGAATCCGCGGGCTACTACTACTACTACTACTACTACTACTACTACTACTACTACTACTACTACTACTACTACTACTACTACTACTACTACTACTACTACTACTACTACTACTACTACTACTACTACTACTACTATACTTTTACGTGGGGAGGTGGTGGCCGAGTGGTTATCGTGCTGAGCCGTGTCCAGGAGGACGTGGGTTCATTTCCTGCCCTCCTCCACAAGCTGGGAATTTTCAGTAACCCCCGAGTGGCCTAAGACTACCCACATGCTGACCTGAAGACCAGCTATCAACCCGGACTCTAGATTCTTTCTCCAAATGAAAGGATCATAGATAGCTCCGAGGCAGCATGAGCCAAGGAAGAGTAGCGCCACTATAAACACTTGCCTGCGCCCTAACGGGGTGGGGCCGACCATCTGGCCCCCACCAAGAAAGCCTTAAAAAAATAAAAATAAAATAAAATGCTGCTACTATATAATACTACTAATAACAATAATAATGTTGATGATAATAATGATGAGTAAGAATAAGAAGAAGAATGATAATAATAATTACGTTACTGTACACCACCACCATCTTTAATCTCTTGTTTTGCTTCCAGGTGAGGCCTTGTGTGTGCCCCCGTGAGTCAGGTGTGGGGGTGTGACCCGTGCTTGGCTGCTGCTGCTGCATTGTCCTACGTGAGAAGCGAGTTTCCTTTCCGTAGCACGCTGTTAAATCTTTACAGGGCTAATAGCCACTCTAGTATAATAATTTTAATGGTATCCGAGTTTATGTGGGTCCAGGTGTGTTACTCTGGCTCCCTCATGAAGAAGTACACGAATATCAGACCGAGATTGGTAGTGAACGTTAGGAAAAGCCTTTGTCTTGCTGGGGACCAATATCAGTTTTTATTATTATTATTATTATTATTATTATTATTAGTGAACGTATATAAAGACGTGTCATGCTTCCCGGACGTCGTTCCTGCTCATAGGGTTGTTTATGTACGAGACAACCCTGAGACCAATGGATGCCCACGCAACTCATGGCTGGGCACATTGATCCATCCTGCCGATAGAGGCTTGGAATGGAAAGGATAGCTGCATGATGGCTTGCTCAGGGGTACCGTTGAGGGTGGAGGCTGTGGGTGAGTGAAGCAAAGCACCGCCTGGCGTATGCTCCCCGTTAGTACATAAACATAACATTAGGTATTTCTCAAGACTGATCTAGCTCTTTTAGCATCCGATCCTTGCGTCCTATTTTATCACCATCACTATTCCTCTCCTCTCCTAATCCTCCACTCATCCATATTTTCTATTATCCATTGATTTTCCGTCCTCCTTCCTCACCTCTTCCACTTCTCTCCCTATATTTAAACCCCCACTTAACTACAACTCCATCATTATCTCTCCTCTCATAATCTTCCTCCCATCCTCACATTCTTTACTTCCCTCAGATTCCTTCCTCCCTCCTCATTCCTAACACTTTTCTCTTCGTCGACCTCTCCACCTACACTCCCCTAGTCCTCACTCCTCAACCCACCCACTCATCCACCATCCATACCAACTTTTATCCACTTTTCTCCCTCCTTCCTCATCCCTTCCACTTTCTTCATACCAAAATCAACTCGTGATATACTGTAGAAGTCAGCAAGTCCTGGAGACCTAAAAGAAAGAAAGGAAACGTGGTCAGCTTAATACCCACTGTCCAAAAAAAACACTAATGAACAGGTAAATAGATAAATGGGAGGTATTATTTAAGCCTCTGCGAACCTTAGTGTAGTTTATCCCGTAGACAGCCGTTTTCGTCTCTGGTCGGAGTCGGAGAAAATGGTGCAGCCTCAGTATTATGGGAAACCAGTGTATATATCTCCATCAGTCTGGGTCGGTATGTGCGTGTTTTTTACCTTTTTGCTGTGTTTGCCGTGTGGTAGGCTTTATTTCGATGCCATGGTATGTTTGCCTTCCCTTCGTGCGTGAGTTCAGTTACTGTGGTTCATCTCTCTCTCTCTCTCTCTCTCTCTCTCTCTCTCTCTCTCTCTCTCTCTCTCTCTCTCTCTATCTATCTATCTATCTATCTATCTATCTGTCCATGTATCTGTCCTTCCCGTTTATAAATGAAATTAAAGATTCTGCTGCACTCCATCTTCGTCCTTGCCCTCTGCTCCACATTCCTCCTCCTCCTTCTTCTCCTCCTTCTCCTCCTCCTCTTTTTTTCCTTCCTCCCCTCCTCCATTCCCAAAGTTACTTCTCGTTCCTTTTCGTCTCACCCAGTTTCCCGTTCTTCCCTCTCTCTTCCTCCCCCTTCTCGACCTTCCCCTTCTCCGTCTTCCCTCCTCCCCTTGCTCTGCCATTCCGTTTGGCTCCACTCGGCGAGGATAACGAAGATAACCAAATGTGTTTTATCGACAGGTACTTTTGCTCGATAGATATAAAGTGCAGGGCGAGTGTGTCTATCTTGGGCGGGTTTAGGGGACGTAGCTGACAGGAATGAGGGGTGTGTGGCGGACAAAGGGACACAGGTTATCGTTGTCCTTGGCGCTGGAGAAATGGATTTGAGTGCCTTCTGAGAAATTGTTCAGATGCTTCAGAGTTGCCTTTAGAAAGGTCGGGGACGTAGAAGGGATTGCTGTCGTGTGTGGTGTCTGCCGAAAGGGGGTGTTTGTGATTGGTGGCTATTCAGGGCGATAGCAGTGAACAGCAAGCTAACGACTCACTGTGAGCGCAATGGATTTCCCTTCGTTAATAACGGTGACCTCTTCTACGGCAGGGATGGGGTGCACTTGGAACTCTGAAGTGATTTTTTAGAATAGGCAACGGGGGAAGGTCTAACGGGTGTGATTATGCAACACAGTACAATAAGGCAGCTGCGAAATAATTGTACGGGAGTAACGGAGGGTGGACTCAGGTGTTTCTACCCTAACACTTGGCCTCAGGAATAAGATGAATTTAATTAGGGGAAGGAATGCGTTAAAGAAAATCGACATAATAGCAACCACAGACATAGACACGACAAATCAAAACTTTATGTCGGAATTTGAAATAGTAGGTTACCATCCACTCCTCCTCTCTTCCTCCTCATCTTTTCCCTCAAATTTTATATCTCTGCTACATTCCTATTTTCATCACCACCATTATTATCATCGCTATCAGTCCCTTCAGTCCGGCTCTCCACTTCTAATGTTCCTGCTTTTCTTTCTTTTTCTAGTCACTCCTTTTGTGTCCTCAACCTCTTATTTTTTTATCTCCCAGTTAGCCTTCATACCTCATCATCCCTGTCTCTCCATTCTTATAAATATTCCTCCTCCATTCCTCTCCTGTTCCTCCCTCACCATCAACCTTACCAGCGCTCCACTCCACACCGTCTATCTCAGTCCTCAGGTTCACCCCTCCACTCAGCATCGTCCGCTTCGACTTCCCCCTCCACTCCACACCTTTCATCTCTCCTTCCCCTCCACTCAGCCTCCATCCACGTGTCAGCCCAGGAAGTGGCGTGATTCCTGTATTCCTTGAGTCTCTTCAGTGTTTGTTTGTCCAGCACACACACGGGGGAGGCAAAGCAGGGGCGAGAAAAATCAATATGTTAGGTTAGTCTCTCTCTCTCTCTCTCTCTCTCTCTCTCTCTCTCTCTCTCTCTCTCTCTCTCTCTCTCTCTCTCTCTCTCTCTCTCTCTCTCTCTCTCTCTCTCTCCCCCCCCCCCCCCCCTTCAATCACTGCTTTGTTGATTCCTTCCTTTTAGTATTTATTTCCTATTGGCCTTCTTCATCTTCTTTTCACTTATTGTTTATCAACTTAATTGCCGTTACCGTCATTATTTTTCGTCACCTTTTAGTTAGTTTTTATTTGTTTATTAATATATATTTTGAATCTTTTGGTTTATTAATAATTTTTTTGTCGATATATTTGATTTGTCATCAATGATATTTTCATTTCAAATATCATTCATATCAATTATTAATCGATTTATTCCTTCCGTTTTACCTCATTCTGTGTGTGTGTGTGTGTGTGTGTGTGTGTGTGTGTGTGTGTGTGTGTGTGTGTGTACTTGCATTGTGTTATCATTGTTATGCGATATTTTTGTAATTTGACATTTTGTTGATATATTTTATCAAACATATTTTATCAAATATATTTTATCAAACATATTTTATCAAATATATTTTGTCAAATATATTTTATCTTGTGATGCTTTGTTCCAGTTTTCGTTACATATATGATGAAATGTGATATTCACTATTTCGTGTGATATATTTTAATCCCAGGCGCATATGCCATAATTTCCTGCCCATGAGACCCACGCCTTGAGAGTGGGCTACAGGTTCCTGTTTTCCACTGTGTTCTGTAATGCAGCTATGACGCCTTTAAGCTGCACCGTCCTTGTAGTCATGAGACACCAGTTCAAGCAATATCAGTAAACCAGATACCGGTCCCTACGAGCTGCCTTGGAACTGTTTTAGGGGTTAATTGCTACATCCAACGTAATTTTTTTGTTAGCATTAATATGGCGTAACTATGTAAGGTAAAGTTGGGATCATGCGCTATTAGCTGTGCGTGATCGCGGTGCTGATCCCCTCCCCATGGCCCTTGAGCCTGCGGCGAGTGACAACACATTAAATAGGGACACAGGGCCAGTGCAACATCCGGGTTACCATAGTTTACATTTCCCAGTTTTCCCCCGGTACCCCATTTATCGACAATCTCGAAAGGAAGGATGAACAGCTGGGTGTGGTGTGCACCGACTTCCCAAACCGGGACTCGAACCCAGGCTATTAGATTCGCCAGTGCACCACGGAGGCACGGTGGAACTGAAGTATGTGGAATTCAAAGACGGAGAGAAATCTTTAAAAGCTGCCGGTATTTTTAGTATGTAATATCTGTCATCTCTTTAAAAGGAGAGCTTGGAGTTTAGAGGGACGCAGCGCCTTTAGTAAAGGGACTGAAGATAGGAGCTGTCTCCCCTCAACTATGTTGCCATCTGGATTACGTGGCAGAATCGTCTCGTGGCCCTCTCTGACACCTCTCTCTCCTTTTGCCGAAACAGGTTGACCGGACACGATACTGATGATATTCTTTGCTGTACGAGAATATATTTACACTTAATAATCCTTTCCCTTTTGCAGCGGGTCTATTTTTGTTTCTTGCGAGATTTTTTGTAACGTTTTTTTTTCCATCGATGCCTCCCAGCTCGATACCGCCCTCATTTTTCTTCCTTGCCTTCAGCCCTCCTTAAGACCGTTTTTCCTTTAGCCCACGTTAAGGATATCTTCCGACAATTTTATTTTGTGAATTTTCTGTAACTCTTACCCTTACGAAAAAGGCTTGGTTAGCCCACCATAATTCGCTTCCCTTTGCTCTCAATCCAATCTAAAACCGTCACCACTTGTCTCTCTTTTATTCATCATATTGGAAAGCTCCTCGCCCAGTCTCGTATTGTTTCACTCTTACGTATCTCCATCCTTACCTTTCCTTCCTTCCTTCCATTAACAACCGCCTTGCCAGTCTGATGTTTCACCCTTACGTGTCCCCAGTTTTCTCTGTTACGGCACTCCCTCTGTGGATATCCAGTCCCTTCCCTACCAACAATCTACTCACAGCAATAACAATACCATGATCCTAAATTATAGTCAGTGGCCATATTCTTAAACATTTCGGCGGCCAAGCAAATATTTGACAAGGCTTTCGTTCGAGTTGCGAGCCTTTCCATGGGTAATTTCATGACCTAGTGGTAGTTTTGACCTCTCTTTCGGCCACCTCTTTGGATTCTTTTTAGGAGCAGCGAGTAGCGGGCTTTTTTTTTTTTTTATTATTGTGTTATTTATTTTTTTGCCCTTGAGCTGACTCCTTTGTTGTAAAAAAAAGTATGAAAAGACTTCTGCACCATGAATGTGAAAAAACACACTCAAGAGAACCTGACTCATCTCCTTTGTGACCTTGGGAAATATTGTTTGTAAGAGCCTTAAGCATCTCAGAATACAGGCCCAGATTATTTAGCTAGAAAGATAGAGACTGTTTTTGCTTTCCCTCCCTTGCCTTCCCTCTCTTGCCTCACACATATACGACAAGGCTTTCATAGGAGTTGTGGGCCTTTCCATGGGTAGTTTCATGACCCTGGTGGTAGTATGGCAAGGCTTCTGTATGTTGAATGTGAAAAAGAAAAAAAAAAACACTCCTCTTGGTGGCCTTGGGAAATATTGGTTTTGTGTGTGTGTGTGTGAGAGTGTGAGAATGAAAGTGAGAGAATGAGAGAGAGTGAGTGAATGAGAGAGTGAGAGTGTGAGAGTGTGAAAGTGTGAGAGAGTGAGAGAGAGAGAGTGAGTGAGTGAGTGAGAGAGTGAGAGTGTGAGTGTGAGTGTGAAAGTGTGAAAGTGTGAGTGTGAAAGTGTGAAAGTGTGAGTGTGAAAGTGTGAAAGTGTGAAAGTGTGAGAGGTGGTGAGGTGAGGTGAGAGGTGGTGAGAGGTGAGAGGAGTGAGAGAGAGAGGTGAGGAGAGGTGGTGAGAGGTGGTGGGGAGAGTGAGAGAGGGTGAGAGGTGAGAGAGAGAGAGAGAGAGAGAGAGAGAGAGAGAGAGAGAGAGAGAGAGAGAGAGAGAGAGAGAGAGAGAGAGAGAGAAATATTAGTTAAGTCTCAAAATACGGGTCCAGATTATTTGAGCCAGCTGGATAAAGACGGTATTGCTTTCCCCTCCTTGCCTTCCCTTTCTTGCCTCGCCTTGAGCCCATTAGCCAGCTCGTCGCTCAATCTGATAAGGCGCCTTTGTCTCGCTGCATAATCCAAGGCGCCGCCTACACTACCTTCTCAAAGTGAATAAAGGTTTGTTTGCGCTTGTTCCGGCGGGCGTCTAGAGGGGGAGGGGGGTGAGAGGAGGAGGAGGAGGAGGGGAGCTTCTTGTTTGTCCTCGTTAGTCTTTCAAGGCCCCTATTCTCCTCTTCCTCTTCATCCTTGTCCTCCTCCTCCTCCTGCACTTCCTCCTACTCCTCCTTCTCCTCCTTCTTGTTCCCTTTCGAGTAGAGAAGGAGGAGAAGGAGGTGGTGGTGGTGGTGGTGGTGGTCTGACGGAGGTTTAACTAAAGATTGAATTCTATGGCGCATAAGGTAATGGAGAGAGAGAGAGAGAAAAAACAAGTCATCTGTAATACATTCTTCATTGTCTTTTTAATTTCCTTCTTTTCCTCTTCCATTGCCTTCATTTCCGTCTTATCTTTAATCGCTTTCTTTATTATTTCTTCGCTGTAACATTTTTTCCTTAGTTTTCTTCTGTACCTTATTATTCTTTATTCTCCTCCTTCTCCTTCTCCTCCTCTTCTCACAAATACTCCACACACTCTCTCTCTCTCTCTCTCACTACAAACATCTTTCAACACTTTAGTTCTAATCTATGAACTAAAGACAATAAGGAGCTTGCAAGAGGCCAACAGGACTTTACAAGGCAGCTCCTGTAAACCTAACCTCACCTTCCCTCACTATCCAGGAATCATGAATTTATCTAACTTTCCTTCTTCCTTTTTCTTTTCCCCCTTCCCCTCTTCTTCCTCCTCCTCCTTGTCATATAAAACCCTCATCCTTCTCCATCTCGTCTTTCATCTCTTCCTATGCTCTATATGTTTTTTGTAATGCATATTTTACTTACTCTCTTATCCATCTTTAACTTCCTCCTCCTCCTCCTCCTCTTCCTCCTCCTCCTCTTCCTTTATCTTTGTCTGATCTTCCTTTTGTCTCCTCATTCTCCTCCTCCTCCTCCTTTATCTCTGTCTGATCTTAGTTTTGTCTCCTCATTCTCCTCCTCAAGATATCCAGTGTCTCCTTCCTCGCCAGTCTTTTTATCACACAAAAAATAACTTGAGCAGAAGGACATTTTCCTCCGTAGATATACATTATTTATATATTTTCTGCCCCGCCTTGGTGATGTAACAACAGTCCTCTGCGCATCCCACCTTTCCTTTGTCTGGCCGTCTTATGTAAAGCTCTCCTCTCTCTCCCTCCCTACCTCTCCATCCTTGATCTTCCTCCTCCTCCCCCTCCTCTACGCACTTCTTCCCTCCTCCTCATCTACGCCCTCCCTCCTTCCTCCACCTCCTATTCCTCCATCCCTTCCTCCTCCTCCTCCTCCTCTACGCCCTCCCTCCTTCCTCCTCCTTCTCTCCTCCTCCCTCCTTCATTAACCACTTTCCCTCTCTACTTCCTCTTCCTGTTCCTTCCTTTTCCCTTTCTCCCTTCTTTCTCTCATTTTTTTTCCTTTTCCTTTTATCTCTCCTCTCCTACCCTTCTCTCTCCCTCTCCTCCTTCTTTCTTCTTATCTCCCTACCCCCTTTGCCTCCCTCCTCTCTGGCTCATAGACCGTATCCTTCTATTTCATCCCTTCTCTCTACCTTCCTTCTTTTGTTTGTCCCTCTCTCCTTCCCTCCACCCTTCAAACTTGTCTCATATATCCATCCATTTTACCCTTTTTCCCTATTTCCATGTTTGTTCTACTTCCCTCCACATATTCACTTTCATTTCCCTTTCTCCCTTTGCTTTTCTCCCTCCCTCCTTTCCCTCCATGTTCCCCTCATCTCCCTTTGACGTTCCTTTATTTTCACTCTCCTCCCTCATTACCTTCCTCCTCCCCCGCCCTCCCTGCGCTTCATACTTGATTAAGAAGATCAAAGTCACCGTGGCATAAAGTAATTTCAGTCTTAACGCCTCGCCCTTCCCTCTCTTCCACCATCTTGGCACATCACATACACAGCAGGTCTTCCGTTTCCAACTCTCACTCCGTCCTCTGCATCGTACTGTCTCGCCAGTCCTCTGCTTGCCCTCCCTCGCCACATCCATAAACCTGATTTTGGGCATTCCTCTCTTCCTCTTGCCCGGCAGATCCATCTTCAGCATGTGTCCCCCGATGTACCGCTGCAGTATTTGTCTTTCTCCAGAAATACTAAGACTTAGAACAAAGGCAACATTCATAATAACCCGTTTTAAAAAGCGGATACTAGTCTGTAAAGTGCTCTCATATTGTTTGAAATCTGAATGAATGGCACTTTTTTTTTTCATTGTCGCAGTGGGACGAGCATACTTTTGGAATAACACCAAAGTATAGAGGTGTTGGTGGTGCTTATCGTGATGGTGGCAGGGGCGGGGGGAACATGGTGACAGTTATAGGTTAGCGTGGGGCGTGGTGAGAAACAGTATTGCACTGGGTAAATGTGTCGCACTGATGTTGCCGGCTTCAGTTTGAAGGGGATACTGGTGTGACTGCTCATTGATTCCCCTTTTATTCAAATAAATCGGAAGCACTCGGGTCAAAAGTGATAAAAAGGTGAATTAAGTATACGGATAATAACATCATACCATGAAAGGTCATAAAACCACGTCAGCTGTGGTTCATTACATGACGTAGACCAAAGCCCTATTACTAAAATCAAATGCCTGCCTGTTTCACTCTTAAATGTATACTTTTCTAATTTAAATCCATTATTGTCTGTTCTATCCTGCTGGCTAATTCTCAATCTTGGTCATCCTCCTCTGAACTGATTCTAGCAAGTTGATGTCCATTCTGTAGTGTGGGCACCAAAACTGAACAGCATAATCTAAGTGTGGCCTAGCTAACGCTAAATAGAGTCTGAGGATGACCTCTGCACTCCTGTTGGTTACCGTCCTGTTAATTCATCTGTCATTTCTCTGAGAGCTGACAGTTTGTCTGTCTCTCTCTGTCTGTCTGTCTGTCTCTCTCTCTCTCTCTCTCTCTCTCTCTCTCTCTCTCTCTCTCTCTCTCTCTCTCTCTCTCTCTCTCTCTCTCTCTCTCTCTCCTCTCTCTCTCTCTCCTCTCTCTCTCTTCTCTCTCTCTCTCTCTCTCCCTTTTATTGGCTGTGTTAAATTTTTCAAGCATACACTTGCAAATAAAAATTATTCCTAAAAGCCTGTGTGAAAAGCAACTGAAAATGGAATAATGTCAGTTCTCTCTCTCTCTCTCTCTCTCTCTCTCTCTCGCTCTCTCTCTCTCTCTCTCTCTCACTCTCTCTCTCTCTCTCTCTCTCTCTCTCTCTCTCTCTCTCTCTCTCTCTCTCTCTCTCTCTCTCTCTCTCTCTCTCTCTCTCTCTCTCTCTCTCTCTCTCTCTCTCTCTCTCTCTCTCTCTCTCTCTCTCTCTCTCTCTCTCTCTCTCTCTCTCTCTCTCTCTCTCTCTCTCTCTCTCTCTCTCTCTCTCTCTCTCTCTCTCTCACACCAACTGTCTATACCAACACACCAACGATAAAGGATGATTCAAACACAGCGCCGATAAAGACTGACACAAACAGCCACGCCCGAACAGGCTCTGAGCCACGCCAGGAGTGGCGGCTCCTGGCAACAAACACCCTCTGGTGACCATCGCTCTCATTACATATCGGCGGCAGAGGGCTCAAGGTACTTTCCTTTATCATATATATATTTCACCTTATATATGTATTCTCCTCCTAGCATCTCCCCTCCTTTACACCTCTTTCTCTTCTTCCTCACTAAAGCAGGCAGCCTTGTAATGAGCCAATGGGCTTTGTTGCTTGCTCTTCCATGTTTCCATGTTTCCCCTTTACATTACATCACGACGAGGAAGGCTGTACACAGAAAAAAGAAGAGGAGCAAAGGAAGAACAAAGACGAGAAAGAAAGACGGAAAACAGAAAAAAACCCAGTGGCAAACCTCCAGCACTTTTACTGTCACCACCACCACCAACAACAACAACATCAACAGCACCAAAAACAACGACAACCTCAAGATCAACAAGTCCAAGACGAGGAGACAGGAGAAGTCTTATATTACCCGCTGATCTATATCAACATCACCACCACCAACAACAAGAACACCAACAAGAAGAGCAGCAGCAACAAGGAGAACAAGACCAGGAGACAGACGACTTCTCCGCGGACATCAAAGGGCCGGTCCATCTGCCTCCGCCTCGCCTGGGACTCTTGACATTTGGCGGCGAGATGGAAGATATATTTGAGGGAATTCAGAAACAATGGTGCCGCCCTTTTTGATGTTCTATTGAAGCGAAGCGGAGCGGTGGAGCGGCGGGGCGGGATGGCAAGGGGCGAGGTGGATGATTGGGAGGGCGGCGGAGTGGAGAGAGAGAGCAAGTTGATGGCAAGAGGCTCGGTGGATGATTGGAAGAGTGGTCAATTGTCGGGGAAAGTGCAAGTGGATGATAAATAGCTTGTGGATGGCTGGGAGGAGTGGTGAAGTGGAGGGGAGTGTAAGTGGATGGGAAGTGGCTAGGTGGGTGGGTGGAAGAGTAGCAAGGTGGAGTGGAGAGTGATAAAGTGGAGGGGAGAGTGGTAGAGTGGATGAGTAATTGAACAATGGGCTTGGTGGCTGCAGGGAGAGTGGGTATTCCTGTGGATGGATAAGGGGATTTTTGGAGTAGTGGCTGGTGGATGGATGAGTGGTTGACTTTTGAGTGTTTGGTTGGCCGTATGAGTGGATGGCTAGATGGGGGACTGGTTGGGCGGGTGAATGGATGGATAGGGTTGGATGGATGGATAGATGGATGGATGGATGGTTAGGTAGGTCATCGATCTGTCAGGCTGTTCCCGGCTGCCTCTCTGTTCTCACATAAAAAAAAGTTGATGTTTTTTTCTCATGGTAATGGGCTGCATGTTTTATTCATGTGCCCTATATTTGTGTGTGTGTGTGTGTGTGTGTGTGTGTGTGTGTGTGTGTGTGTGTGTGTGTGTTTTATGTTCTAATTGTTTCGTGTTCATATTTCAGCAATTAATGAATCCCTTATTATTGTTATTATAGATATTATCATTATTATTATTATTATCAGTATCATTATTAAGTTTACTACTACTACTACTACTACTACTACTACTACTACTACTACTACTACTACTACTACTACTACTACTACAACTACTACTACTATTACCACCGTCACCATCCATAGTGTAGTAGGTAGAACACTTATTTACGAATACGCGGGCCGGGATCCGAATATTACCCATACGAATTTCTTTACTACCATCCTGAAACATATCGCTACTACCACTACTAATGCTACCACCACCGCTACTACTACTACTACTACTACTACTACTACTACTACTACTACTGCTGCTGCTGCTGCTACTATAACTACTTATTTTACTGCTACTACTGCCGCTGTTACTATAGATTGCAGGCCGAGCAGTGGAATGAAAAACTTGGATATTACCGGAGTATAAATGTGAGGGTTTGAAGATAGAACTCAATTTCACACCCCTTCTCTCCTCTCTTTCTCCCTCTCATTCGCTTCACTTTAATTTCTAGTCGCAGTTTTTCCCTTCCCTTCATTTCCTCTCCCTTTGTCCCTTCCATCCCGGCTCCGATCATTCCCGTGTAACACCAAGCCATTATCCTTTATCCATTTCTCTATCCTCATCTCCATTACTGCTGCTGTGTTCCTCATGCTCTCTCTCTCTCTCTCTCTCTCTCTCTCTCTCTCTCTCTCTCTCTCTCTCTCTCTCTCTCTCTCTCTCTCTCTCTCTCTCTCTCTCTCTCTCTCTCTCTCTCTCTCTCTCTCTCTCTCTCTCTCTCTCTCTCTCCGACACCGTTCTTACCTATTTTCCCCTTTTCTATATTCATTTTCGTTTATTTCTTCCCCTTCTCTATGCAGTGCTACATATATACCCTTTTAACTCCCCTGACACACACACACACACACACACACACACACACACACACACACGCACTATTTTCTTATCTGCCGGCATTACACTCATTCCCTTCCCTTATCTCTCCTTCCCTTATTCCTTCCTCTCTCCTTCGTTATCTCTCTCCCTACATCCCTTCTCTCTAATTCGTTCTCTCCCCATATCCTTCTCTCATCACAGTCCTCCTTCCCTCTCTCGTCCTTACCTATTTATCTCCTTTCCTTCCCTACCTTTTTTTCTATCTCTCTCCTTCCCGCTCTCTCCTTTTGCAATGGTATATACGTCACTTCTTTCCTCCCTTCTCCATACTTCCCTGTAGACCCTCCCACCATTCTCCTTTTAAGTACCTCCCTCCCTTCCTCCCTCCCTCGTTTGTACTGCCCCTCTTTCCTTTCCTCTCATCCTACCTC
Organism: Eriocheir sinensis; assembly: GCF_024679095.1. NCBI lineage: Eukaryota > Metazoa > Arthropoda > Malacostraca > Decapoda > Varunidae > Eriocheir > Eriocheir sinensis. The sequence continues at coordinate 7,960,020 of NC_066540.1, read as the reverse complement.
CCCCACTCTTCCCTCTTTCCTTTCCTCTCATCCTACCTCCCCCACTCTTCCCTCTTTTCCTCTCTCGTCCTACCTCTCCCACCACCGCCTCCTTCCCTCCTCGTCGCCTCCCTCCCTCCCCTCTTTTCCATCCCTCTCCTCATTCTAAGCCCTCCATCCACAGCCGCCGCCAAGCCCTCCCTTAAGGCTCGCCGTTGTATGGGCCTCGCGTCCCCTCGGGAACTCTTCAGTAAATGAAAATACATTGTGATGAAAATTTTGCCAATTCCAGTGATCATCGGAGCAGGGCTGTTTTGACAATCCTGTGTGTGTGTGTGTGTGTGTGTGTGTGTGTGTGTGTGTGTGTGTGTGTGTGTGTGTGTGTGTGTGTGTGTGTGTGTGTGTGTGTGTGTGTGTGTGTGTGTGTGTGTGTTTAAACAAAGCATAAACTTACACTAAATCATGCCATTCATACATTTTTCCAGTTCCTTTTTATCATTTTATTTTATTTTCTATTCTCCTGTTTTTTTTTCTTAGCTCCCAAATACTTGCCTTTATCGCTTTGTTCTTTATCCTTTGTCTTAGTACATTTTTCTTTTATTTTCTTCAATCATTCTTCATCCTTTCCTTCTCATCCTTGTGCTGTTCAGTCTCCGTTCTTCCGCCATTCTTTCCTCACCAATCAATCAGTTCATCCTACTCACTTTTTTCTTCTCCTTTCCCTCCTCTCTTCTCCCTTCCTCCTCCATCAATTCCATTCCTATCGTTCATTTTACCCTTGTTCCTCTAATATTTTGGTTCCTTTACGTTTATCCTTCTATCCATTCCCTTTTTTTTATCCCTCCAAATTTTTAGGTCTTCTTTTTATTTTATTTATTCATCCTTCTCCTTCCTCTTCCTACCCATCATTTACATAACCTCGATCTTTAATCTTTCCCTTCCTTGCATCTATCCATTCTTCTCTATTCCGTTCTATTCCCTTCCATTAATCGTTTGACCTCTAGCTTTTTTTTCTTACTTTTCTGATACTGTGTTCCTTGTTCTTTATCCTTCTCCTTTCTTTATGTCCTTTGTTCCATCCCCTTCTCTCTCCTTCCATTAGTTCTTTTTATTTCCTTCCGTTCTCTTCATCCTTCTTTCCCTTCCCCTATCCTACCTTCATTTCCCCATCTTTCTCTTTCTTTCCCTTGCTGATTATCTCCCCACACCCTGTCTCTGTCTCTGTCTCCCCTTCCCATATCCTACCTTCATTTCCCCAAGTGCTCTTTCTTTCCCTCGCTGATTATCTCCCCACACCCTGTCTCTATCTCTGTCTCCCCTTCCCCTATACTACCTTCATTTCCCCATCTTTCTCTTTCTTTCCCTCGCTGATTATCTCTCCACACCCTGTCTCTATCTCTGTCTCCCCTTCTCCCATCCTTTTTCGCTTTGAACCTACCCAGCATCTCTTCCCTCTATCCTTCCTTATTATCCCTTATGCCCCTTACTTAATCCCCCCCACCCCCCCACCCCACTCCTTCATCCCTTATCCTCTCCTTCATCCTTCCATCTTGCCTTTCATCTTCACATCATCTTTATCCGCCTCGTCGTCTTGTCTGATGATGGAAATGTGTTGTTTTAATGCTGATATGCTGGAAGCCGCTTCAGACCTGGTGCCGCTATTGTCTTGTGGGAGGAAGATGGAAGAGGAAGGGGGAAGGTGTGGGTAAGGGAAGGGAAGGGAAGGTAAGGGAAATAGGGAGAGGCTGGGATGAAGTGTGGAGGGGATGCTTAGGAAGAGAAAGAAGAGGGAAGAGAGGCTGGAAAAGAGAAGAGGTAGAAGAGGGAAAAAGGGGAGGTAAAAAGGAGAGCGGGGAGATGATTTTAAAGGGAAGATAGGAAAGGGGAGAGAGGAAAAGGGGATGGGAAGGGAAGGAAAATAGGGAAAATCCAGAACGAGCAAGGGGAAAGTAATGCTGGGAAACAAAAAAAGGAAGGAGAAAAAGAGGATGAGAAAGGAAAGGGAAGGAGGATGAGAGGGCAGGAAAATGGAAGGGAAGGAAAAAGGGAAAAAGAAAGCTTGTATGAAGGGTGAGGGGAAAGTGAAGCGAAGGAGAGCAGAAGGACGGATGGGAAGGAGAAAAAAAAGGAAAATGTTAAGGGATAGGAAGAAAAAGAATAAGAGTCTGGGAAAGAGAAGGTGGAGGAGGAAGGAAGAGGGAAAGGAGGGAGGGAGGGGAAGGCAGTGAGAGAGAGAGAGAGAGAGAGAGAGAGAGAGAGAATGATGGACGTAGGGGAGAGGATAGGGAAGAAGGGATGAAAGGTAGATGAGATGGAAAGGGACGAGGAAGAAGAGGAATGGAAAGAGGCAGAAGGAAGGGGAAATGTGGTATGACGAGAGGGAAGAAGGAAAGGGGAGCATTAGCTTGAGTCTGGTAAGGGCGTTAATGGTAATAGGGGAGATAATAGGAAAAAGGGGAGGAAAGAAGAACGAAAGACAGAGTTTATAGAGGAGGTGTTTGGGAAAGTGGGAGAAAATGAGAAGAGGAAAAGAAGGTAAGAAATATGGCAAAGGAGAAGAGAGAATGGGATGGGAAATGGGTGTAGAAAGAAGAAAGATTGGGAGAAAGGGAGACCAGCGTTTGTGAAGAGGGGAGGGGAGTAAATAAAGATGAAAAAGAAAGGAAGGGTTAGGAAAATTGTGTTAAAGAAATGGGGTATGGAAGGATGAAGAAAAAGGCAATATTAAGGGAGAATAGGGAGAGATTATCGAAGGAAAAGATGGGAAAGGAAAAATAAAGGGAATTATAAGGTCGTATTAGAAGAGGGGAAATAAGGAGAGGTAAGAAAAGGAGGAAAAGGAAGAAGAAGGGGCTACTGCTTGGGGAAGGAGAAGAGGAGGAGGAAGAGAGGGGGAAAGAAAGTGGTACTAGTAAACTGGGGAAGAGGAAGAGGAAAAAGGGGGAGAAAAAGAAGTGCTGAGGGGGATGAGAGGAGATAGAGGCGAAGAGTGTGGAAAAAAAAATGGGTTGTCATGACGATATAGCTTTTTCTGTGTGTGTGTGTGTGTGTGTGTGTGTGTGTGTGTGTGTGTGTGTGTGTGTGTGTGTGTGTGTGTATGTTACCTTTTATTGTTTGTTTACTTTGAGAGCCTGCCAGCGTGTGGAGAGAGGAGTAGGAGGAGGAGGAGGAGGAGGAGGAGGAGGAGAACAATAGACCACCACGAAAAGTTTATCATTTTGTAACTTCATCATTCATAGTCCTCCTCCTCCTCCTCCTCCTCCTGCCCCTCCTCCTCCTCCTCTCCTATTAACCTCCCTAACCCCTGTCTCACTCCCTCAGTCCTCTACACTCCCTCCTCCCAAGCCTGTCCTCTCCCCTTCCTCCTTGCCTGCTTCCCCTCCTTCGTCCAGTCAGTTTTCCAGGCCTTGAATTTCTGTTGTCAAAGTGCATGAAAGGAACAGCGTCATTCAGTGGGTCAGTCAGTCATTCAGGCAGTCAGTTAGTCAGTCAAGTTTTCATTCAGTCAGTTACTCGATACGCCAGTCAGTCAGCCAGTCAGTCAGTCAATCATTCAATCATTCAGTCAGTCAGGAAGTTAGGAAGTCCAACAGTCAGGCAGTTAGTCAGTCAATCATTCAACCATTCATTCATTCAGTCAGTCAAGAAGTCCAACAGTCAGGGAGTCAGTCAGTCAATAATTCAGTCAATCAGTCACTCCGGAAGTCCAACATTCAGTCA
>NC_066540.1:7926321-7953821 GCF_024679095.1 Eriocheir sinensis | reverse complement strand
CCTCCTCCTCCCCTGTCGGTTAATATTGCGTTCTGCCTGTTGATATCGATGCTGGTTTTAATTATTTTCTTCCTCTTCCTTTTTACCTCCTCCTCCTCCTCCTCCTCCTCCTCCTCCTCATTCTCATCCTCCTCCTCCTCCTCCTCCTCCTCCTCCTCCTCCTCCTCATTCTCATCCTCCTCCTTTTCTTGTTGGTAATGTGTTCTGCCTTTTTCTATATTGATGCTGGTTCTGCTGGCACGTTTTTATTCACTTCTCTTGGAACGTTTTTTATTCATTTCTGTTGGCACGTTTTTATTCACTTCTGTTGGAACGTTTTTTATTCATTTCTGCTGGCACGTTTTCCATTTCCTTTGAACAATCCGTATTGCTTCCATTTACCAAGAATCACAGGAATCAAAGACATATTTTTACTCAGCGTTGTTTTTCTCTTTAACATCATTACCGTGCTCCAGATTTCCTCCTGTCCTGTTTAAATGCTTCTAAAATTACCCTTTTATTTTGTCCTTGTATTGGAGCCGTGTTTGGGGGACTTTTTCCGTCTTTTTCATGCTTCTGAACTTCCTTCCTTACTATAAAAAATAAAGAAATAGGTGAGACCGACCACCGACTCTTTCTTCCTCCGCGTCTTCGGGCCGGGCGTGGGCGGCACAAGACCGATTATTTCATTAGTCTCCCTGACCCCTCGGAGCGACTCGCGGGCTCTGACTAATTCTCAGGAACGGCCTCCAGACTAGCCTCATCCCTAACGTTAAATGGTTTCTCCTCATCATTTAGCTTTTCTCCTCTTTCTTTCTTTCTTTCCTAACCACATTATTTATATCTCCTTCTTTCTCTCCTCCCATCGTGCCTCTCCGACTCTTCCCTCTGATAACACTCTTCACTGCTTCTTCTCTTGATCTAACTTTTCTCTTCTACTTCGCGTCCCTAACCACTTGATCAATATTTATTTATTTCTCTCCTCCCATGGTGCTTCGACTTTTCCCTCTAATCTCCATTCTCTTCTCTTTTTCTAACGCTCAATGGTTCTCAGGATTTAGCTTTTCTCTTCTACTTCGCTTCCCTAAGAACGACTATTAATTTCTTCTTTCTCTTTTCCCATCGTTCCTCTTCGCCTTCTCCCTCTCATTTCTCTTCTCTGCTTCTAACGCATAATGGTTCCCCTCATGGTTTAGCTTTTCTCTTCTATTTCGCTTCCCTAACCACTTGGTCAATATTTCCTTCTTTCTCTTCTCCCATTGTACCTCTCCGACTTTTCTCGCTGATATCCATTCTCTTTATTTCTAACGCTTATTGGTTCTCCTCATGCTTTTCCTTTTCTTTTATATTTCTCTTCCCTAACCATTGATAAATATTTCCTTCTTTCTCTCTCCTCCTATCGTGCCTCTTCGACTTTTCTCTCTTTACAACATTCTTTTCCTCTCTGCTTCTAACGTTCAGTGGTTCTCCTCATGTTGGCCTCCTCCATTAACTCACCTTTTCTCTTCTATTTCCTTTACCCCGCCACTTAATTAGTCTTTCCTTCCCTCTCTCCTCACATCTCTTCACTCTCCAGCCTTCCTTCCGCATATGCATTTCCTCGCTGCTTAACATTATCTACTTTCTCCTCCTCCCTTCCTCTCATTTGCCTTCAGTTTTCCTCCGGCGACACACTTCTCTCCACACATTTCCCTTTTCCATCCTTGATCGTATGCACCCTAACCATCGCCTCCCCCTACCCCCTACCCCTTTCTTCCCCAACCTCCTCCTCCCCTCCCCTTCTGTCTATCATAAGAACATAAGAACATAAGAACGCAGGAGTCTGCAAGAGGCCGGTAGGCCTGTACGAGGCAGCTCCTTTGACCCTAAGCTCCCGTGTATCTAACCCCACCTAATATCGCTGTCCATGAATTTATCTAGTCTATTTTTGAATGTGACAATTGTATTGGCACTCACCACATGACTGCTAAGCCTATTCCACTCATCCACCACCCTATTAGTAAACCAATTTTTGCCTATGTCCCTGTTGAATCTGAATTTATCCAGTTTAAACCCGTTACTTCGTGTCCTACCCGGTTCTCTTACCAACAAAACCTTATGAATGTCTCCCTTATTAAAGCCCTTCATCCATTTATAAACCTCGATCATGTCTCCACGCACCCTTCGCCTTTCTAGAGAATGCAAGTTTAACTGTTTGAGTCTTTCCTCGTATGGCAAGTTTCTCAACCCCTGAATCATCTTAGTCATCCTCCTCTGCACCGATTCTAACATTTTGATATCCATTCTATAGTAGGGTGACCAGAACTGAACCATATAGTCAAGATGAGGTCTATCTATTGCTAAATATAGTTTGAGGAAGACTTCGGGGCTTCTGTTGCTTACGCTCCTTGAAATAAATCCCAGTATCCTATTAGCTCGATTTCTAGCTTGAATGCATTGTGCCCTTGGACGGAGATCAGAGCTCACTAAGACCTCTAAATCCCTCTCGCACCCAGACCTACTTATGAGAGTGTCATTTAAGCAATAGTTATGTGAGGGATTGTTCCTACCTACACTCAGAATACTGCACTTCCCTACATTGAACTCCATCTGCCATTTATCCGCCCAGTCATATAATCTATTGAGTTCACCTTGGAGAATACTAGCGTCCTGATCCGACTCAATTACTCTACCGATCTTGGTATCATCTGCAAATTTACTAACATCATTACTAATTCCTGTGTCTAAGTCATTGATATAAATAATAAACAAAAGTGGACCTAATACCGAACCTTGTGGGACCCCACTCGTAACACATCCCCAGTCAGATCTTTTACCATTGATTTGCACTCTTTGCTTCCTATTGCTAAGCCACGCCTTGACCCAGTTCAAAACTTTACCCTCTACTCCGTGAGCCTGTAATTTAAGCAGCAGTCGTTGGTGAGGAACTTTGTCAAACGCTTTACTAAAATCAAGATAGATTACATCATAATTTTCATCTCTGTCAACCGCCTCAAATACTTTATTGTAGAAGGACAAGAGATTGGTGAGGCATGACCTACCTTTTGTGAACCCATGCTGCGAGTCGTGAATTAAGCTATGTTTCTCTAAATGCTCCCGAATGTTCCTGGCTATTATGGACTCCAGCATCTTCCCTATAACCGATGTTAAGCTAATTGGGCGATAGTTTGAAGCAACTGACCTGTCCACCTTTTTAAAAATCGGAGTCACATTAGCTACTTTCCATAGGCTCGGCACATAGCCAGTATTTACCGACATCTTAAAGATGTCGGTTGGTGGTCACTGATTATATCACCTAGCTCCTTTAATACCCTCGGAAATATCCCGTCAGGACCTGGCGACTTGTTCTTCTTAAGCTTATCTATCTCATCCTGAACTACTTGCCTGGTAATGATTATATCCCTCAATTTATCGCCATCCCCGCCCTCGTACACCTGAACTCTTTCCGGTATAGTCGTTCGATCCTCCTGTGTGAATACTGAAAGGAAGTAGTCGTTCAACAATGTGCTCATATTTTCGTAATTTTCTACTAGATCCCATGTGTTTGTTTTCTGCGGTCCAATTTTCTACCGTGTTTTTGTTCTATACATCTGAATGAAGCCCTTAGGATTACTTTTCGCCTCATTTGCTAGTTTGATCTCATAGTTCTTTTTGCTATCCTGGTGTTTTCTTAACTAATCTAGATAGTTCGACGTACCGGCCCCTGAGATGTGTTTCCCCATTCTTTATTTTCTGATAAATTCCCTTCTTTAACCCAATCTCGTGTTTTAGTCCACGAGTCATCCACTTAGGATCATTGTTTTCTTTTCTAAGTGTTCGCTGTGGTATATGCTGTTCTTGCCCCTCTACTATTACTCTAACTAGATTATTGTAAGACATTTCTACCTGGTTCTCCTGGCTCTCCAATCCGCAGTTCTGGCCCTCATGAATCCCTAAATTATCCCAGTTTACCCCTTCAAGATATCTTCGAAGCCCCTCGTAGTTTGCTCTTCTAAAATCTGGCACTAACACTGGGTTTGGATCACGGGTTACCGCCCAGTCTAACCTAAAACGAACCGTTCTGTGATCACTATTTCCTAACTCTCCGCCCACCTCCAACTCACGTAGCAAGTTCCCATTATTGGTTAGGACTAAGTCTAATATGTTATCTCCTCTGGTAGGCTCAGTAACTACCTGCTTAAGGAAATTATCTTGTATAACTTCAAGAAAGTCCTCGGCTTCCAGGTCACCCACTAGATCTTCCCAGTCTATATTCCTATAATTAAAGTCCCCCATTACGCAGACATTTCTACTCATACTCGCCCTGCCAATCTCCTGTAGTAATGTACTCGTGTCCTGCCTGTTAAGGTTGGGTGGCCTGTATATAACTCCTAGAGTTAGTTTTTCTTTCCCTTTGTAAACGTCCACCCAAACTGATTCTGAATCCATGTTAGTTTTGACTGAGTTGTTAACTAAACATTTAAGTGAGTCTTTAACATATAGCGCAACTCCACCTCCCTTTCTGCCCCTTCTGTCTTTGTGAAACATCTGATAACCCGTTATTTCAAATTCTGACCTAAAATTTCTATTAGCAAAGTCTATCCATGTCTCAGTGATCGCTATTATGTCAAAATTTTCTGAACAAGCTTCACCCCTTAGTAAGTCTATCTTGTTTCTGAGGCTCCTGCAGTTAGTATAGAAGATTCTTAGCCCGTCCTCTGTTACTCCCCTAGAATTACTTCTAAGCTGCCTGGTTATATTATGAGCTAGATGTCCCCTCCCATTACTCCTCCCATTGCTCCCATTACTCCTCCTGTTTACTCACTTTCATTTTTCTTTTCTCTTTCTTGCTTTTCCTTACTCATCTGCATCCATTTCTTAAACAGTTTATAATGGGTATATCTTTTTTTTTTGTCCTGTTCAAGATCTGTTTGCTATGGACCCAAATGGTGTTCCTGGTCCTGTAGATTCACCTAAGTTGGCGTATATGGAGTAATCTTACCGCCACCCTTTTTCTCAGTAAACAAAGACCCAATCATGATATTCTTTTACTTCTGATAATAAGTCTAACGTAATGGATAGCTCAGTACAGAATCATACGTTACAGAAGTTTATAAGAGTATGGCGGGTGAGTCTTTTTCTCAATCTCACCTCTCTCTCTCTCTCTCTCTCTCTCTCTCTCTCTCTCTCTCTCTCTCTCTCTCTCTCTCTCTCTCTCTCTCTCTCTCTCTCTCTCTCCTCTCCTCTCCTCTCCTCTCCTCTCCTCTCTCTCTCTCTCTCTCTCTCTCTCTCTCTCTCTCTCTCTCTCTCTCTCTCTCTCTCTCTCTCTCTCTCTCTCTCTCCTCTCCTCTCTCTCTCTTCTCTCTCTCTCTCTCTCTCTCTCTCTCTCTCTCTCTCTCTCTCTCTCTCTCTCTCTCTCTCTCTCTCTCTCTCTCAACCCTTGCCTCCCTCCCCTTCATTACAAGTCAATTTCACACATGGACCCCTCCATCTCTCTGCATTAATTTCACAATAATTTCTGGGAACAACTTGTCGCGGACCCTCGAGGGGGAGAGAGGGAGAAAGAGAAGGAAGGAAGGAAAAGTTACGGATAAAAAAAGAGCCTCAACTTTATTCCGTGTCCCCCAAGAGCTTCGTTTTTGTTCCTTTTTATTTTAGGTGGAACGTTGCGATTGTCTCTTTGTCTCAGTTTGTGTCTGGAAACTGTTTCTTGTGTTCTTATTTTCCTATTTTTTCCTTCTTTGTAATGTAAAGGTGTGTGTGTGTGTGTGTGTGTGTGTGTGTGTGTGTGTGTGTGTGTGTGTGTGTGTGATTGTTAAAAGTGGTGGATGTAGTTACATCTTTTTATAATGCTTAAAAAAGAGAGAGAGAGAGACCATGAACGGTAGATTAAAAAGATAAAGATTAGTGATGATTTGCATTTAAAATGAGAGGGAGAGAGAGGGAGAGAGAGGGATAGAGAGGGGAAGAGAGGGAGAGAGGGAAGAGAGAGAGGGGAGAAGAGGGAGGAGAGAGGGAAGAGGAGAGAGAGGGGAAGAGAGGGAGAGAGAGGGAGAGAGAGGGAGAGAGAGGGGAAGAGAGGGGAAGAGAGTGAGAGGGAAGAGGAGGAGAGAGGTGAGAGAGGGAGAGAGGGTGAGAGAGAGAGGAAGAGGAGAGAGAGGAAGAGAGAGAGAGAGAGAGAGAGAGAGAGAGAGAGAGAGAGAGAGAGAAGAGAGAGAAGAGAGAGAAGAGAGAAGAGAGAGAGAAGAGAGAGAGAAGAGAGAGAGAAGAGAGAAGAGAGAAGAGAGAAGAGAGAGAGAGAGAGAGAGAGAGAGAGAGAGAGAGAGAGAGAGAGAGAGAGAGAGAGACATCTGACATTCTAATTAAAGAAGATAAAACTTGTCAAGAAAGGTTCTCTTAAATTTGCAAACTGTGATGGAGGAAACTAATGACAAGACGACGAGGATGAGGCACGGAAACGAAGGCGAGCGGCGAAGAATGTAGCGACGTCATTAATTCATCTGTCGGAAAAGAAAGAAATCGGAGAAAAAATCATAATCAGAATAGTAATGAAAATGTAATAATATATGGCATCCCTATTGTTGGCCGCCAAGTAATATAGGGGGAGAGAAAATAATGTTAGGGGCGTCATTAATATATATAAAAATAAATAAAATGATAAAGATGGTGATTCAGGTACTTCAAATATTACCACCACCACCACCACCACCACTACTACTACTACTACTACTACTACTACTACTACTACTACTACTACTACTACTACTACTACTACTACTACTACTACTACTACTACTACTTCTATTAGAGAGAGAGAGAGAGAGAGAGAGAGAGAGAGAGAGAGAGAGAGAGAGAGAGAGAGAGAGAGAGAGAGAGAGAGAGAGAGAGAGAGAGAGAGAGAGAGAGAGAGAGAGAGAGAGAGAGAGAGAGAGAGAGAGAGAGAATGTGAGTGGTGTAGCCCCATTATCAAGGCATAAGAAAGAGATGAAATAAGTGGCAAAAAGAGATCAATTAAAACAAAATCCTTGTCATCCATATTCTTTGCAAAGTAAGATTTTTAAAATATGGCGGAAATAGCACTGTAGTGCCGCCATTAACGTGCTCGAGGAAGAAAAATAGCGATCGGAAATGAGGAAAACAACGGTAAAGAATAGAAATTGAACCTGATATCTCTATTAACTTCGAAGGCAAAAAGTAGCAACGGAGAAAAAAGCGAACCTGATGTCGACATTTATTTCGAGGGCAAAACGTTGGAACCGAGAAAAAAAACCCGAGTGTCACTTCCTGCCATTTCTATATCCTAAAGTGGATCATTCGCTCGACCTATTGAAGATATAGAATCTTTGGAAATAGTAACAATAAATATGTGAATTCCTCTGTCCATATTTAGAACGAAACTCAAAGAATGAAACCAAAACTGTCATTACATTTCAGTTCAATTGCTGAAGTCTTAAAATGTCTCGTAATACATCATATTTCAAGATGTAGTCTACATAAGAGGCAGAAATTCAGTACATTGCACCCTCTCAGATATGTTGTAAATATAAAAGGAAAGAGGAAATAAAAGTGTCTGTGCATCACATTCAGTTGAAGATAAACAAAAAACTGACAATAAACTAATGAATTAAATAATAACCTGTCACTCAAGTTATATGCGAATAAAAAGAAAAAAAATGTGAATGTTACCTTTTTTTTACGCCAAAAGGTCCTGTGCATCAAATTCAGTTGAAGATAAAGAAAATAATTTACGAAAAAAAATATTTGACGTTCCTAACAGACTCGAAAGATTATTAAAAGAATGTGAAACGGATTAAGAATTTGACAGATTGTCAGAGGCGATTAAAGAGCAATGAAAACAGCTATAAAAATCCTGAGATTCTTAAATCAGAATTAAAATTGCTAGTTGTTTTATAAAACTTTAGAAGTGCTTTGACATTTTTCAATATAAAGTAAGTAGTATGTAGTAGTAGCAGTAGTAGTAGTAGTAGTAGTAGTAGTAGTAGTAGTAGTGGTTGTGGTAGTTGTAGTAATAGCAGCAGTAGTAGTAGTAGTAGTAGTAGTAGTTAGTGGTAGAAGCTGATTATTATCATTAGTAGTAATAGTAGCAGTATTAAAAATATTAATAGAGATTGATAATTTAGAAGAAAAAAAAGCATTTATAAGGGTATTACAGATACGATAAATAAAAGTTTTGATTATTCCTTTCATATACAATAATTAACAGTAGTAACAATAATGAAAATGAACATAGTAATATCAATGAAAAGGATGATTGCTAAGTTCCGACAACTGAAACCTATAAAATCGACAATCATATAAATAGGTTGTTAAGAGTTGAGCCAGGCTTCCGGCACGAGGCGGCCATCAGCTGAGCGACGGATGGCCAGATTGGTTGCTAACTCCCGGAGTGACTCAATACCCGCGGCCTAATTGTCGTAATCAAACTAGCGACGAGGCAGATAGGATCATTACGCCCTTAATTACTCGTTAGCCGAACCAAGTAGTTAACCTGATTATGTGTCTCTTGCCGCCGAGAGCCACGACACCATACCTCGAGAGAGAGAGAGACACACACACACACACACACACACACACACACACACACACACACACACTCCCCCCTTTCAGTGTTTCAAACTCCCTCTGTATAAAGTTTGTCAGATTCGATTGTTCTAATTGAATAGTTTGATTTTGGAGGGAGGGTGTACTCTCTCTCTCTCTCTCTCTCTCTCTCTCTCTCTCTCTCTCTCTCTCTCTCTCTCTCTCTCTCTCTCTCTCTCTCTCTCATTCTTTTTTTTTAGCTCCTTGAAATGAATAAACAAAAGTTAGTCATGATTGCGATGAAAGAAGAAGGATTTTGCAGAAGCTCATTTATTTCAGGTACTGATTAGGTGTGAGGGTGAGGGAGAGTGAGTGACTGAGTGAGTGAGTAAGTGAGTAAGTGAGCGAGCGAGTTGGTGTCATTAAGAGCAAGTGAGTGGGATCAAAAGAATGTGAAGAGGAGATAAAAAGAATGATTGCCTAGGTGAATTGGTTTGGTAGTGAGATGAAGGGGTGTGGGTGTGCGAGTGAGTGCTGAGTAAGTTAGTGGCATTGAAAGCGAGTGAGTGAGGGACCATAAAGAGAGTCAGCAAAAGGTAGAGGGAATCAGTGTCTATAGTCTTCCAAATATGTCGAGGCCGGTCTGGCGTAGGCTCCCACGGGTCCTTTCCTCCCTCTGCTCTGCCACACAGTCCAACACCTATCTCTTCCTCTCATATGTAAGCTATAGGTAACATATGAGAGGAAAAAATAGGTGTTGAGACTGTGTGGCAGAGCAGAGGGGAGAAATGGACCCGCGGGAGCCAACGCCAAAACGGACTCGACAATTTGTTTTCACTATAGGGGAGCGTGATGGAGGGAGGGGAGGAGGAGGGAGAAAGATGAGGACAGGTAAAGGTGATGAGTGGTTGATGCAGTTCTTACAGATTACGCAAATGAGGTGGGAAGAAGATAATAATAAAAAAAAAATGTTGGTGATGAATGGTTGATGCAGTTCTTACAGACAACGCAAATGAGGTGGGAAGAAGATAATAATAAGGTAAAATAAATGTTTGGTTAATAAATCAAGGTAGAAAAACGATCTCAAATAACAATAATGAGAATATAGATTAATGATGAGAAAACTAAAAGAAAGTGTTACCTTAGTGAAAAGTAAGTAATAATGAAGTTGAAATAAAGAGCTGAAACACATTTGTCCTGAAACGAACGAGAAGATTAATTAATAACGATGAATATAAGTAAGAATAAGTGTTAGGTTGATATAAATCGTGATAATTAAGATGTCCAAATGAGCTAGTACAGGTAACCGGAAACTTAAATTAGAAGAGAATACACGAAAGTGAAGAAAAGGAAACTATGATAAAAACTATTAAAAAAAGCACAAATTATAATACTGAGAACGTTTCTAAACAGAGTAAGGAACGAACGTAAGAACAATAAGAACCAAAGGAAGAGCCAAGCAGACGAACATAAACACACCACCACCACCACCACCACCACCACCACCACCACCACCACCTTCACCACCATCACCACTAACACCACCACCACCACCACCACCATAGACTGACTGAAGGGAATAACGCACCACCACCAACGCCATTAAAAAAAAGGCACCATAATAACCTTGAACTTCCTGTTGGCGGACGAGGCGGCAACTAATTTCCCATCCCGGAGCACGGCGCTGATTGCCTCTTGGGGGGGCGGGGGGGAGAGGGGGAAGGGGGGCGGAAGGGGACGGGGAGGAAGTGGATAGTTCATGGAGGGGGCATAGGGACAGGGAGGGGGCTAGATTAGTAGGGGAGGGAAGGGAAGCTTGGAGACATTGGACTGCATGGGGAGGGAACTGGGGCGATTGGTGGGGCATAGGGAGAGGGAGACGGGGAGATGGAAGAGGAGGGGGGAGGAAGAGGATGGGAAAGATGGAAGAGGATGCGGGGACGAAGAGTAAGGGGGGAGATTGAGGAGGGTGTGGGGAGGAAGAATAGCAGGGGAGATGAAAGAGGAGGGGGGGGGAAGAGTAGCGGGGGGAGATGGAAGGAAAGGATGGGAGAGAGAAAGACGATGGGGGAGGAGGAATAGCAGGGGAGATGAAAAAGGAGGGGGGAGGAAGAGTAGCACGGGGGAGATGTAAGAGACAGGGCAGATGCAGGGATGACTTGGAAACAGAGTGAGGTAGTTTAGGAACAGTGCGAGATATTGAGGGACAAACAACAGGGACAGAGACGGTTGGAGTAGGCAAGGCGAGTGGTCGATAAAGGGGGGGAGGGGGGTTGTGAAAAAGGGGGGATGGGTGGCTTGGAATCAGTGGGAGATGGTTTAGGAACAGTGAAAGAAAGTGATTTGATTTGATACATTTATTGAGATATACACATGCATATAACAGTATACATATATAGCCTCAAAAGGATGAAGGTACCTTTGTTGACTTCACCCCAACCCTGCTGAAAGAATGTGAGGGACAATATGGTCGAGAAGGGTGGAGGGGGGAGGAGGTGAAACTGGGGCATGGGTCAGAGTGTAGGGGTGCAGGGGCAGGGGGAGGAGCAGGGTGCCGGAGTTCCCCTCATAATTACCCCATCCTGCCGGCAGTTACCCAGGCCAACATTTATAGGCTGCTTAAATACCCCGCAGGAGGCTAAGCGGTGGAGGAGGAGGAGGGAGTAGGGGAGGAGGAGGAGGAAGTGAATGAAGGAAAGGGAAGAGGAAGGAGAGGAAGAGGTGTTGATGATGGAAAAATAATTGCAAGCTGTTGAGGGAAGAAGAAGAAGAAGAACAAGAACAAGAACAAGAACAAGAAGAACAAGAAGAAAAATAAGAAGAAAAAAAGAAGATAAGGAAGAAGAGGACTGCGGAGAGAATGAGGAAGAGGAAGATAAAAGAAAAGAAAGGAAAAATATTTAGAAGATAATACTAACAAAAGGGGGAACAGGTATAATGATGATAATTAGTAGGAGGTGAAGGAGGAGAAGTATGCTGAGAAAAAGAGGAGGAAGGGGAGGAGAAGTAGGAAGAGGAAGAGGGCCGGGAGAGTATTTCCTTCTGTTCCGCTCGTCACTTCCTGGATTCAAAGTTGGTTTCCTGAATCTTGTGTTCCCCTCGAGGTTACGTTCGTCTTAATAATGCAATGCTGGTGAGGGCGGATAAAGGTCTTCGGGCCATACTCTTATACATTTCGGCAACTAAGAAGACAGATTTGACAAGGCTTTTCTGGGACTTTTAAGCTTTTCAGTGGGTAGTTTCATGGCCCTGGTGGTAGTTTGACAAGGCTTTTCTTGAAACTTTTATGCTTTTCAATGGGTAGTTTCATGGCCCTGGTGGTAGTTTGACAGGGCTTTTTTCGGACTTTTAGGCTTTTCAATGGGTTGTTTCATGACCCTGGTGGTAGTTTGACAAGGCTTTTCTCGAACTTATAGGCTTTTCAATGGGTAGTTTCATGGCCCTGGTGGTAGTTTGACAAGGGTTATGTGGGACATTTAGGCTTTTCAGTGGGTAGTTTCATGGCCCTCGTGGTAGTTTGACAAGCCTTTTCTGGGACATTTAGGCTTTTCAGTGGGTAGTTTCATGGCCCTGGTGGTAGTTTGAGAAGGCTTTTATAGCATGGACGTGAAGACAACACTAGTGAGAACCTGATTCATCTCTTTTTTGGCCTCGGGAAATAGTTGATACGAGAAGCAGAAGCGTGTGTTAATACCGACCGTCGTGTCTCCCTCGCTCCGTTTCATTAATAGACACGTGTTTTAAGGCTCGAGGTGAGGCTATTGATCTTAGTAAGTGGCTCGCTCGTCCCTTCCATTAGTACACATATGTTTTAAGGCTTGGGGTAAGGCTTAAAGGTCTTAGTGTCCCGGTCGCTCCCCTCCATTAGTACAAATATGTTTTAAGGCTTGAGGTGAGGCTGTTGCACTTAGTGAGGTTATTTGTCGCAGTCGTGAGCCACATGTTAAATTAAGCTTTCCTCAGTATTCTGTAGCTTGTAATTTTGTTCTTGGTTTGCAGATCGTTCATTATATTAAGTTGATGTTAATTTTACCAACATATAGTTTTGATTTTGCCGATCCTCTATTCTACTTCAGTCTTTCTATTTTCCTTTCAATATTCTTGTCATATTTCCTGTTATTTGTGCATCTCAGAATACTGCTATTTCCTGAATGAAGCTTGAACACCACGAGATTTAGATGGAGAATCAATCAAGTGCACTCATTTATATAATTCCCTGTCTTTGTTTCTCTCTTTTTTATTTAATTATTTGGTGTATTGGTATGCCATTAGACGTTTACTTCTTTTTTTCTTTCCTTCTTTCTTTTTCTTGATGCCATTTGATAATTATTTCCTGTACGGCGGTATATGACACACTACCAACTCTCACGCAGCACTCTCAGGCCTTTCAAAGCTGTGTATTTTCACTACTATACAGGCCCGCAAGAAATCAAACAAGGCTTTTCTGGGTCTTTTAGGCTTTTCGGTGGGTAGTTTCATGGCCCTGGTGGTAGTCTGACAAGGCTTTTCTGGGACTTTTAGGCTTTTCGGTGGGTAGTTTCATGGCCCTGGTGGTAGTATGACAAGGCTTTTCTGGGACTTTTAGGCTTTTCGGTGGGTAGTTTCATGGCCCTGGTGGTAGTCTGACAAGGCTTTTCTGGGACTTTTAGGCTTTTCGGTGGGTAGTTTCATGGCCCTGGTGGTAGTCTGACAAGGCTTTTCTGGGACATTTAGGCTTTTCAATGGGTAGTTTCATGGCCCTGGTGGTAGTCTGACAAGGCTTTTCTGGGACTTTTAGGCTTTTCAATGGATAGTTTCATGGCCCTGGTGGTAGTCTGACAAGGCTTTTCTGGGACTTTTAGGCTTTTCAATGGGTAGTTTCATGGCTAACCGTAATCCAATCCCGTAGACGTAGGCAGCACGACGTTTCTCTTACATCATAAATTTTGATGGAATGTCTTCGTCTTATTCATTTCATATATCTCTACGTGTCGCTTATAGTGCAACCAAATTGTCAAGTCCGATTGGGCGTTGGCTCCCGCGGGTCCATTTCTCCCCTCTGCTCTGCCACACAGTCCCAACACCTATTTTTTCCTCTCATATGTTACCTATAGCTTACAGATGACAGGAAGAGATAGGTGTTGGGACTGTATGGCAGAGCAGAGGGGAGGAAAGGACCGCGGGAGCGTACGCCAGACCGGCCTCGACATATTTGGAAGACTATAGTGATTCCTTACTCTAGTGGTGTCCTGTAACGTTGATGTATTTAAGTGTTTTTGTTTTCTAATATTACTTACCTCGTATATAATAGAGGAAGGATAGATTCAAAGCGCCATCGTATTTGTACGTTTCACTCGCCTTCAGAATAGTTTGTAATATGTTAGACCCCTCCCAACCTTCCCTTGTGTATCCTGGAGAGAGAGAGAGAGAGAGAGAGAGAGAGAGAGAGAGAGAGAGAGAGAGAGAGAGAGAGAGAGAGAGAGAGAGAGAGAGAGAGAGAGAGAGAGAGAGAGAGAGAGAGAGAGAGAGAGAGAGAGAGAGAGAGAGAGAGAGAGAGAGAGAGAGAGAGAGAGAAATAATTGTACAACATCTCTCCTCCTCTTCCTTCTCCTTCAAACTTCACGGCACGAAAAGAAAAGAAAAAAAAAAAAACGCCAGGATTAGGAAGACAATGAGAAAGTGGAGCATCGCGTTACTTTTCTACAAAGACCTAATTAGTGGGGCGGAGGGCGAGGGAAGCTGGCGTGTGTGTGTGTGTGTGTGTGTGTGTGTGTGTGTGTGTGTGTGTGTGTGTGTGTGTGTGTGTACATGATTATTGTTTATATTAAAAGTGTTACGCACGAAAAACAGAGAAAAATGGAAAGAAGAGGAAATAATACACAAACAAAAATATAATAGATCTATTGACTATACAGGCAGCGCCACACTCGGTCATTTGGAGAACTGTCGAGGAAGTATACTTGCTCTAGTGAACTGTTTATTTATTTTTTTATTTTTTATTTCGGGATTCCGGAATACAAGTTATTGTTGGGAGACCTGCTGGTCAAAAAAAAATTATATATATATATATATATATATATATATATATATATATATATATATATATATATATATATATATATATATATATATATATATATATATATATATATATATATATATATATATATATATATATATATATATATATATATATATATATATATATATATATATATATATATATATATATATATATATATATATATATATATATATATATATATATATATATATATATATATATATATATATATATATATATATATATATATATATATATATATATATATATATATATATATATTTTGCTTTCTAGTATCTCTAGTGTAATTTAATTTGATGTTAGATTGGTATTATTTCTGAAACTATATTGTTGTTTTTACCTTTGGTCTTAGAACAAAGGCTTTGCACACACGGTTCTGCGGTAGGCAAAAACGGGATCTGTAGAATAGTTGATAAACAAAAGCTAATGCATCTCCGTCGCCACGAAGACGCACGCGAGGGGCCTCAAACAGCGAAGAGGGGAATTGATAGCCAGTACGGTCTATTGATGCTGCAGGCTATAGAGCCCATCATCTCCATCCACTTAGTAATTCATCCATCTCCACACACTCACCCTTTCTGCTATTCATCCACTCGGCATCCACCCCTCCCACCCATATCCACACGCTCACACAGTTATGCCCTTCCCTCCACTATCCACACGCATACACTGTCCACCCATCCTCCTAATGGTCAATTCTCCGCCTCCCCTCACCCTCAGTCCTTCACCCGAGTCCACCAAGGCACCCACGGCCCCCTCACCCCCACCCAGCTCTGCCAACAACCAGTCACCCTCACTGCTGCCCTTCCACCCCCCAGCACTATCAATCACCCCCTGCCCGCCCTCCCGCCCTCTCCTGCCAACACCCAGCGACCCCCTCTCATCCCCATCCATACCCTTGCTATTACCAGTCCCCCCCTCACCCCACCATCTCTTTCCAACACCCGCCCACCCATTCCCACCAACCCAACTCCTACCCCCTCCAAGTTTACCCTCCACCACTACCACCACCCACCACCACCCACTCCTGTCAACACCTGCCCCCCTTCCCCGCGTATCCCCTCCCCGCGGCAGTTTTCCCCGGGCGCAGTAAGCCGTGAGTGAGTCTCAAATTAAATGGACAGCACCGACCTGGGATTGCCGTGGGGAGGGGAGAGAGAGGGGGGGGAGCAGGGGAAGCGTGATTGGTTGTCTGTCTGTGTGTGTGTTTGGATATGTTTGTCTTTCTGTCTGTCTGTCTGCCTGTTTGTTTGTGGGTCTCTTAACTGCTTATCTGTCTGTTTATTCGTGGCTTTGGTCAGGCTGGATGTGTGTGTGTGTGTGTGTGTGTGTGTGTGTGTGTGTGTGTGTGTGTGTGTGTGTGTGTGTGTGTGTGTGTGTGATTGTGTTTATGGTCTTTTATGCTTGTCTGACTGTGTATATGTGTGTGTGTGTGTGTGTGTGTGTGTGTGTGTGTGTGTGTGTGTGTGTGTGTGTGTGTGTTTGGTTGTTGGTCTGTCCTCAATATAAATCTTTTTATTTCCTATTTTGTTTTTTGTTTTAATATTGTGCTGTTTTTTTAGTGTTGTGTTGAGTTCAATGCGTGGTTTGGGTTGCTCTGTGTCATGTTGTTTTGTGTTATGTTGTGATGTGTTGCGATGTGGATTTTATTGTGTTGTATTGTATCGTGTTTGGGGCCACTGTATTGTGTAGTGATGTGATGTGTTGTGATGAGATGTGTTGTGATGAGATGTGTTGTGATGAGATATGGTGTGCTGTGCCTTGTGTTGTGTTGTGATGAGATGTGATGTGCTGTGCCTTGTGGTGTGTTGTGATGAGATGAGATGTGCTGTGCCTTGTGTTGTGTTGTGATGAGATGTGATGTGCTGTGCCTTGTGTTTTGTTGTGATGAGATGTGATGTGCTGTGCCTTGTGTTGTGTTGTGATGAGATGTGATGTGCTGTGCCTTGTGTTGTGTTGTGATGAGATGTGATGTGCCTTGTGTTGTGTTGTGATGAGATGTGATGTGCTGTGCCTTGTGTTGTGTTGTGATGAGATGTGATGTGCCTTGTGTTGTGTTGTGATGAGATGTGATGTGCTGTGCCTTGTGTTGTGTTGTGATGAGATGTGATGTGCTGTGCCTTGTGTTGTGTTGTGATGAGATGTGATGTGCTGTGCCTTGTGTTTCGTTGTGATGAGATGAAATATGGTGTGTCTCGTGATGTATTTTGTCGTGTTGTGTTGTGATGATATATGATGTGCCTTTTTTGTGTTGTGACGTGAGGGGCTGTGTTATACTGTGCTGTCCTGTGCGTGTGTATTTTATTTAGGGGGGAAGTGACTGTTTACAATCTGGCTTTATGAAAAAAAAAAAAAAAGGAATATCGTGTTTTTATATATATATTTTTTTAATATATAAAACGTGGTATTTCTATATATGTAAAGTAATGTAATTTTGAGTGTGTGAATGTAAAGGCTAGTGGCATATTATTTAAGTGTTCATGGCCTCGGTGTTCATCTCCGTCTCCGCTTCTACACCTTTTCGTACTTTCCGACCCTTTTTTTCTGGAGCTGAGTCGTTAGCTCTAGACAGAAAAATAAAAATAAAAAACAATAATACAGTCTTGCCAAGTACACAGACAACGTTTTGAAAGTCCTCCATTGTTATAAGCACCTGATGTACTCGTAGCCATATTTACAGCTGCCTGGTAAGCCCTATAGTCCTTAAATTGTTATTGTGCGTCTGACGATGAAGGTATAAAGAGGAGAAAGACGAGAAAAATTGGAATTGAAGGAGGGGTAAAGGAGAAAGGGGAGAGACGAGGAAGAAACGGGTGTAAAAGAAAGTGAGGAAGAGAGGTGTGTAATAAAGAGGAAGGAGAAGGAGGATTGTGAAACAGACGAAAGAGAGGAGAATCGAGAGAAAAATAAGGAAGGAAAATTGAAATGTAGATGATAATAATTAAGAATAAAAAGAAGAGAACAAATATTGATTAGGAGGAGGGAAAGGTAGCTATAAATGAGAAGAGGAAGAGGAACGAGAAGAGGAAGATGAGGGATGATAGAACTTATTTTTTTCTGTGGCTCTTGTATTTACGTGAAGGTAATGGAAGAAAATTTTGTTAGTACTGTTCCCGTTATGAAATCAGTGTATTGTTGTTACAGTTTATGCCTCACCAATCGTGGCGGTAATGTTGGGGTAAAAATAATTTGTACTCCATCATTGAACATTCTGTGGTCCAACGCCTTTATGAGCAAACTGTGTGATGAAAATTATTATGATCTGTCACTCACAAGCTTACCAATATATTCATTGGCACGCCACCCCGCACTCACGCTCGCACACACACACACACACACACGCACACACACACACACACACACACACACACACACACACACACACACACACACACACACACACACACACACACTCCACCACCCACACCACCACCACCACCACCTCACCCACCACCCACTCCACCCACACACACACACACACCACACACACACACACACACACACACACACACACACACACACACACACACACACACACACACACACACACACACACACACACACACACACACACACACACACACACACACACACACACACACACACACACACACACACACACACACCTGGATCCCTTTGTTTTATTGACATCGCTCTTACTAATTAGTTTGCCCACGGAAAAAAACGGTTCCCCAGCTTAATATTAACTTTTTTTCTCCCAATTTGTTTATCAGCTTAAGCCGAGGGTAATTATTCGCTGCAGTCCTTTGTGTTGGTGTCGAAATAATTAATTCCTTCTTTTAAAATGCACCGGGGTGAAATTTCATTGTTGTTATGTGTTGTTCCAAAGAGTGAAATAAATGTGGAACAGTGAATTTCAGTTAGGAAATGTGTTTCAAAAAGGACAAACACATAGCTAGAAATACACAATAATTAATGAAACAACATGAAAACAAGTGCATTGACGTTTATACAGCATTTAGAAAAAATATTGTAATTATGACCAAAACCAATAAATAAACACAGATCAAAATAAATGAATTTATAAAGGAACATATAAATACAACGGCAGATTTATGTCTTTTAAATATACTTGTTATTAAGAACCCCCAACAAAAACTGTATTTAGAAATTGAATCAAGAAAATAATATACTTATAAAGCTGAGTAATTCAAGTAGAAAAGTCTTAATACAAAGGACTAATTTAACCACCACTGACTTAACCCTCACTAACTTAACCCCCACTAACTTAACCC
The DNA here is from genome assembly GCF_024679095.1 of Eriocheir sinensis. Lineage (NCBI taxonomy): Eukaryota > Metazoa > Arthropoda > Malacostraca > Decapoda > Varunidae > Eriocheir > Eriocheir sinensis. The sequence continues at coordinate 7,935,002 of NC_066540.1, read as the reverse complement.
CCATTAACTTAACCCCCACTAACTTAACCCCCATTAACTTGACCCCACTAACTTAACCCCCTCTAACTTAACCCCCACTAACTTAACCCCCATTAATTTAACCCCCACTAACTTAACCCCTTCTAACTTAACCCCCATTAACTTAACCCCCACTAACTTAACCCCCATTAACTTAACCCCAGCACAACCAAAGATGAATACAGAAAAAAATACTATAAATGAAAACAAGAAGGAAACGCAAATTGGTAAACTTTTGAGTAAAATAGATAACAAACTTGTAGAGGTTGGAAAAAAATTGAAGTGTAGTGATTGAAAATGAATAAATAAGTGGCAAGCCGGGCACGAACGAATGAACAGGAAAAAATAGAACACAAAGAAGTAAAGAAAACAAACAAAAAAAATAATGGGAGAAAAAATGGAGTAAAAATATAATGAAAGCAAAATAATGAAAATGGAGAAAAACATTAAAAAGTAAAATCACTGAAAAGTAAATTAAAGAAAAAAGGGAAAGCAAGAGTGAAGGTAAAATAAAGTGTCAAAGTTAAGAAAAAGGCAAAAAGAGAAAAGGAAAACAGGAAAAAAACTAGGATATCTTCATAGAAAACAAAGGTGAATAAAAAAAAATCAAATGAAAATGTAGAAAAGCAGAAATAAAAGAAAAAATATAAAGAGCAAAACCAAACAAAAAAAAAAAGTAAGAAGTAAAGGATAAATAATGAAAGGCTGCACAAAGGTTGGCAAATAGAAGTAAATGGAGAAAAGGGAAATGAGAAACGACAAAGAAAAAAAGAAGAAACAAGTAAAAGAAATAAAGAGTAAAAATTAAATAAAAAATAAAGGATAAATAAGGAATGGGTCCACAAAGGTTGGGACGATCAATAGAAGAATCTTGAACCCCCGTCACCGATACCTTGGTGTTTAGTGTGTGTACCGATGATGATTATTTTACACAGAAATAATACTCGTGGGAATGAATATAGAACACTCAAACCTGACAATTATGGACGAATAAATAAGATGTAGAAAAAAAAATAGAATAAACTTGCTTTCAAATACATGTAAGTGCAAAAAATATCACCAACAATGAAAATATAGAAAAAGTAACGATGATATATCTAGAAATCCTCACTTACAATGAAAAAAAAAATCACTATGAAAATCTAGAAAAAAAATCACTAACATTGAAATCCTAGAAAAAATGACTCAATAAAAAATAACAATAAAGAAATATTAATAAAACGATGAAAAACCAATGAAAATAATATAAAAGTCACTGACAATGAAAATATGAAAAAGAAAAACCTCACACTGGCATCGACACAAACAAATACATATTGTTAAAATCAGCAACAAGACTCCACATTTAAATATATTAATTAAAGATGTCAAAAACAGTTTAGATGAAAAATTACCCAGACAGTGAGTGTGCGGCGAAATAAATCGAAAAAAACAAAAATAAAATAAAAATATGTGTATGGGGGTGGCAGAGAGAGAGAGAGAGAGAGAGAGAGAGAGAGAGAGAGAGAGAGAGAGAGAGAGAGAGAGAGAGAGAGAGAGAGAGAGAGAGAGAGTGGATAGGGTATGACAGAAGGGGGAGGTGGATGGGGTATGACAGAAGGGGGAGGTGGATGGGGTATGACAGAAGGGGGGGAGGTGGAAGGGGTATGACAGAAGGGGGGGAGGTGGATGGGGTATGACAGAAGGGGGGGAGGTGGAAGGGGTATGACAGAAGGGGGGAGGAGGAGGAAGGGGTATGACAGAAGGGGGGAGGAGGTGGAAGGGGTATGACAGAAGGGGGGAGGAGGAGGAAGGGGTATGACAGAAGGGGGGAGGAGGTGGAAGGGGTATGACAGAAGGGGGGAGGAGGAGGAAGGGGTATGACAGAAGGGGGGAGGAGGAGGAAGGGGTATGACAGAAGGGGGGAGGAGGAGGAAGGGGTATGACAGAAGGGGGGAGGAGGTGGAAGGGGTATGACAGAAGGGGGGAGGAGGAGAAAGGGAAGCATAGATTGGGGGTTTTAAGGGATATCAAGGGAATGGAGCAAGGTGCAGGTCATATATACAAAATGAGGTGCCCGATAAACAAAAACTACACCAGAACAATTAACGAACGTACACCAAACAACTGTACACTCCTGCCATCTTTCCTCCTCCTCCAACTTTAGTACCTTCCCCCCTTACCCACTTCCTCTTCTTGCTACGCCCTTGATTAAAAAAAGAAGAGGGGTTACAAGGGGAAGCGAGTTGACGAAGGGGAATGGGAAAGCAGGTGTCACATAAAGGAACGTGATGGGACATGTTATATAGTGTTGGGGCTTCAGGGGACTACACGAGGAGGATTGGCGGGGTAGTGTTACGGGAGGGTGTTGAGGAGTGTTGTTGTGGAGTGGAGAGGTCGATGGGGGGGGAAAGGGGGTGACGCTTACGGCTCCTCATATCACACCTCTCCTGCTGTGTACCTGAGGCTTCAAGGGTGCAGGTAAACAGCGTTGATTAACTCAGCTGTGTGTGTGTGTGTGTGTGTGTGTGTGTGTGTGTGTGTGTGTCGCAGAACTATAAATTTTTCCCGGCTGTTAAGTATGAAAATGAATGCACTTTTTTTCTATTGAGGAATGGGAGGGAGGTGAGTTTTGAGCGCTTTAATTGTGTATCTTCGCCAAGGAAATAGTCGCTTTTTTTTCATCATTATCTTTAGTCAACAGCATAACAAAGGTCTTTTCCAAAAATTTCCACCTCACTTTACCTTATGTTAGTTTACTCCATCCAGTCTTCTACAACTTCTGGGTTACCGTTTTGTTGGTTTCGTTGTCCATCTGGTATCAATTCGACGCATGACATGACCTGCCGAAGTTAGTTTCTTATTCTTACTGTCATCAATACTGCCAAGCTTTGTCTGCTCTCTCATCCATGACGCTCGCTTCTCGTGTGTCCATGTTATACTCATTATTTTTCTTTTCATCTATCTCTGTGCTTTCGTGAGGCTCCAGATTCTGTGTTACGACTGGCAGGGTGCATTGATTGATAATTATAAATGGCTGCTACCCACACAAAGGGATTTTCCACCCGCTTATAAGTAACACATTTTTGCGGGTGAAGAATCATAAATTTGGTGAAGCTTCTTGAATTTGACCGAAGCTGGGAAGCCTCGATCGACGAACAACACGCACTAACATAGGTATTGGCTGCTTGTTAATTTTTACGACTTAATTAAGGAGTGGAGTGGTGTGGAGTGGTAGTGTGGTGGTGGTGAGAGTGTGGTGTTGTAGTGGGGGTAGTTTTGAGGTGGAAGTGGTTGGTGGTGGTGGGATGGGATTGGGGTAGTGGTGGTGGGGTTGATGGGGTCGGGATGATCGAAGCTGAGAGTCGTTGGATGAAATGAGGCTTCACGTATCGACTCATCGGTTTCATACCATTTTTACCAACGGTGGTCCTAGCGTGAGGTTGAAGGGCTGATGGTTGAAGTTGACGGGGGGGGGGGGTAGTTGCAATGACCCTCGTGAATGAGCCTTGCCGCGGCGTGGCTGGCAATCAGAGGCCATCATGCAGGGCGTTATTGATTTTTTTGTGTGCTGTGAAGGCTGCGAGGTGCCGCCCCGGGCCTGGCTACAGCAGTGATGCCACTACGACGGCCCTGGCTGGTAGTTCCTTCAAATGACTTTGTTTTAATATCCTCCTTACACTTCCTTGCCTCACCCTGCTTCTTTAGGCTCAGCCTCGCCCTAAGCCTTCTCTAGTCACAGACGGGAAAGCTTTGAATGCATGAAAAGGATGTGCAGGGCGTTGTGAGGTAAAAGGTACTTGGCATCGTGAAGGGCAGGCCGCGACCCACACATCCAGGGTATGGGTAGCCGCGGCCGCGAGCGATAACAAAAGATAGACACGCCCCCGGCCAGCTCGTCGCCCAAACACGTTCTGCACTTCCACCTTGATGCGGTGAATACTAATCTTACGATCGTTTTTGTGTGTCAGGAATCACCTGCGTGAAGCCAAGAGACGCATGTTGTTTAGCCTGGGAAGACAGCGGCGTTCGTTATCTTTGTGAAATCGGATGAAACGCACTGAAACTTACCGCCTGGTCAATTTTGTGAGACGCGGGACCCTCCGCGTGGAGTAAACTGTTCTCTGTCAGTGCGGTGCCATACATTTCCCTTTCTCGCGGGTTCTTCACTCTTTTCCCGGGACAGTAAGCGGCAGTGTTGGGTGTGCGTTGTGCCAGGAGAACTAGCGTGACCTGCAGCAGCGTGTGGGTGAGTGTGGGGGCGGCTGGAGGGCGGGAAGGGCAGAAGGAACTCGCCCACTCCACCAGGCGTGAGTTGGGAGGCGGGCGGGGTGACGCTAGCGGCAGTAAGCAGCGGCAGCAGCAGCAACACGCACATGCTGGCCAGTCACACGACCACAACTTTCTCGTGCTCCTTCTTTTTTCCCTCTTCCTCTCCCTTTTCTTCCATCTCCGAATCCTTTCTTTTATTTACCAGGCTAATATACAAAATTATCACATACTTCCCAACGTTAGTTACTGTCCACACGACCACAATTTTATCGTGTTCATTCTCCCCCTCTTCCTCTTCTACCGTCTCCAGGTCCTCCCTTTTGGTTATCAGGCTAATACACAAAATCACCACATACTTCCTACACAGATCAATATTTTCAACGTTAATTTCTATCCACATGGCCAAACAACTTCCTTCTCCTCCTTCTCTTCCTCCTCCTCCTTGTCCAGCTGATTACTTGGGTTACCATGCATCATTACCTCTGTGTGAAGTCTTCATTTTCTTTCTAGCAATACTTTCATCTGATATCAAAGGAGGCACTACGTGAGTCTTGTTCCAAAACCCTTCCACTCTCTTCCTCCATGTTCTTGCCTCTGGTTATCAAGCCACTAAACAAGAACAGCTCATCACATACTTCCTGCATCATTATGTCGGTGCTAACGTCGGTTACTGCCTCACCAACTCTCATCTCCTTGTACTTATATCCAGGGAGGAACTATTACTTCTTATCTCGATGATGTAAAGGGAGAGGCAAGACTCCCCCGCCCCTCCCATGTGCTACACCCGCCCTGCAGCAGCTCGCTTCCTCCTCTTTACGACCGACGGGTGTGCGTGCTGCGGGCTCGTCGCTGTCGGGGGCAAGATGATGAACAGGAGCATAATGTAGTGTGCTTGAGTATTGTTCAAAGGAAAGGATGACGTGCACCGAAGTTCACTGTGTTGTGTTGTGCTGTGTTCTCTATTATTGAAGAGAGAGAGAGGTGTGTGTGTGTGTGTGTGTGTGTGTATTTAAATCGATATCACCCTCTCCCCCTCTCTCTGTATTTCCCTGTTGTTTCCTGTAGCTAGTCCGTCGTGAGAGGGCATTGCCAACCAAGCCTAATAAAAGGAGAGCGGTCTTTGCGTTTTGTTCAGTGAAAGGTGCCAAGACTGCCACCGAGACAGGAAGGGATCAGCAGACTGCTCCAAGAGACTTCAATGCTTAGTAGGCAGTCATCTCTCTCTCTCTCTCTCTCTCTCTCTCTCTCTCTCTCTCTCTCTCTCTCTCTCTCTCTCTCTCTCTCTCTCTCTACTTATTCTTATTATCTATCTATGTCTACAGAGAGGGAGAGGGAGAGGGAGAGGGACAGGGAGAGGGACAGGGAGAGGGACAGGGAGAGGGACAGGGACAGGGAGAGGGACAGGGAGAGGGACAGGGAGAGGGACAGAGAGAGAGAGAGAGAGAGAGAGAGAGAGAGAGAGAGAGAGAGAGAGAGAGAGAGAGAGAGAGAGAGAGAGAGAGAGAGAGAGAGAGAGAGAGAGAGAGAGAGAGAGTACCAACAAGCAGACACATACAAATATACGAACATAAACAGATACGGACAGACAGGCGGGTGAATGCTCTATAGCTATGCGTGGCTCAGGTGCTGATCTCCGTCCCATTGGCCCTTAGGCTTGTGGTGGGTGCAAATCCAAATCCATTTCCCAGGTACACAGAGAACACACATCATCAGTGTTACCACAGTTTGCCCTCCCTTGGTTTACCAAGGCACCCATTTATCGACACGTCTGATGGGAGGATAAACAGCTGGGTGAGCTGCGCGCCGTCTGGTAAATCCGGTTTTGATTTAAGGGCCACGGATTCGTAGCTAGGCGTGTTAACGACTACACCACGGAGGGGCAAACATACATTCAGTAAATCAATAACGTTAAAGAGTAACGACAGAATGCACAGGCTGTACAAATATATACAAGTACGTAATACAGTATAATATGTTTACCCGTACACACCAGTCATGTTTAATATCAACTCATATCTTACAAGAATAAGAGTCACCTGGATTCTCTAGGCACGTAGTTAAGAAAGAAGACGGGATGATGTTCCCTTCACCGTAACAGTGGAATTTAGTGTGAACTGACCGTGAGTGTTGGGTGGTGAGAAATTATCCTCAAGGCTAGCACTAGTAATGACTTTCTTAGTTCAAATATAGAAATAAATGAATTTTATTGCACTTAATTCTTTAGTTGTTTCATATTATGCAGTACCCTTATACACTTTCGAATATATCAGCAATTATGTCTGTTAATACCACTGAACAACTTATTGAACGTTTAATGTGCGGGTTAGATGTGGGCAGAAATTGTCAGTGCGGTGGTCTGCTGGGAAGCCATACGTCTGCGGTGCGGGTGCTTGCCAATCGGTAACAAATCTTGTGGGTGCGGGCGGCTATGAGCATAAGTACTATGGGTGTGGGGCAAAGTTAGGGACACAACGAGGCGTAGGTGTGTCAAGAACAGGTGTGTCAGGTGAGGCCCCTTTTGACCAAGTTCCCAATTTTAACCCCTAAGCATATCTGTGTTTGAAGTATTCATCAAGGTCAGGCTTACTGGTGAAATGATCTTGCTGTTCTGTTCAGCTGATACCCCGTTGATAAAGATCGCTTGTAAGACAAAAGACAAGATGCTAAGGCAGGCTGTAAAAATAGTCTTACAGGCCAAGTTTGACCCGCCGGCCATATATTGCGCATCCATGAGTTAAATCTTGCATGCACTGTCAGTATCGTCAGATATAAAATAGAAGAAACAAACAAAATAACACTTAACATACGCTCTCATTACAAGCTCCTCTCCCTCCGTACACACCTTCAGTAAAGAATTATTCTTACACTGTATTTTGCGCATTAAAAGATAGAACAATACGAAGAAAATTTCCTAACCACACATCAGTAATACTCCCTCCTTCCTTCCCTCACAGATGCAGTAAACCTGTGCAAGGCCTTCGAATCTCCCTCCGCTGCGGTTGTTGCTATCGCTAACACCGCCGCCGCCATGGGTCTCCCGCGCCCTCGCCGGGGCCTGCGCGCCCTCGCCCTGCTCGCCCTGCTGGCCATCGTGGGCTTCGCGTTCGTCCAGGCCACCTCGTCCACCTCGTCCGCCACCGCCCTGGACGCCGCCGCCAACCCGAAGGATGACGAGCTCCAGAAACTTGGACCAGGTGAGTGTGAGGCGTGATGCTGTTTGTTTATATTTCAGGCTTTGTTATGTTTTTGAGGTGTGGCCTTGTTTCCATCACCATCTCGTTTCGTCTTTACTTTTTTTCTTCCTTTGTGAAGTTTATTTTGGTCATGATCGCTGTTTTAAGGCTTTTAAGGCTTGTTATTATTTATTCTTTCGGCTTTGTTTTAGAGTATGTCTTTGCTCTCATCGTTTCGTCTAAACTTATCAGGGTGGATAATAACTTGTTCTTTTGTTTTTATTTTGAGGTTTAGCTTTTATATTCATCGCTGTTTTAAGACATCGGCATCTCTCTTTTTTTTATATATTTCCATCACCGTCTCGTCGTTACTTTTTGAAGAGCTTAAAACTTGGTGCCAAGTTTATTCTTTCAAGGTTCTTAGCTTTTGCCTTCACCGCCACTCGAGGATGACAGCTTATCGTGTTCCTCTTTTTCTCTTTTCTCGGGAAAGTGGCGTAATGGAGCAGCGTTTGGGTACGAACTGAATTTTGTGCCGTGTTTACTCAGTGTTGCGAGGAACGACATAAAGTGGCGGAGGTCAAGTGCATTTCTCTGTGGAATCCTCAACGATTTCTTCTTGCAGTGCTTCAACTTTTGTATTATTATTACTATTTTTTTTTTTACCAAATGAGAAGCTTAAGTTGTCTACATTGTTGTTTTAGGTCGATAATGTATCATGTTAGTTCTTTTGCTAATTTTTTTGTTGGTGTGTGTGGAGGGGGGGTGAGGTACCAAGCGAGAGAGAGAGAGAGAGAGAGAGAGAGATTAGTTGATGGTAACCACATTTTTCACCTCTTTTAACGCGAAATTTCTCCCATTCCTGCCGTAATCTCAGCAAACCTTCATGTTACTTACAACTTTCTTCTAAAAACACGTAAAAAAACCGATGTGAATAACCTAGTATTGTATCCCCACCATTATGGATACGATGATATAATAATAATAACAAATAATGTCATCGCTTTACTTGCTCTCTTTGTTTCATGGGCATAGCATGGGTATAGACGGCAATGTAGTAGTGTATCAGGTACCATAATACATAAATAGGTCGGCAGAACAGCAATAGATGTAGACTCACAATGAATTAGAAGACAAGGTAACTGCGGGGATCATGTTTCTTAATGGTCCCTCTAAGCGAGAAAAATGAGAAAAAAATCACCCCTCACACAAACCATTTCATAATATATATCAAAGCAT
>NC_066540.1:7921321-7923821 GCF_024679095.1 Eriocheir sinensis | reverse complement strand
AGACCAATCTTCACGGAGTATTTACCGTCGCGACTCGTGTTTGACGGAAATAATTAGGTCTTGGAGCCTCTTGATTGGCCCGGCATGAGTAAACGGTGTGGCGGCTTCCCTCCTCTTCCTCTTCTTCCTCTTTTCGGCCGTCTAAAGTAGGAGTAGAAAGATGAAGAGGAGGGGGAGGTGATGGTGGTGATCGTGGCAGTGAAGGAGGAAGGGTGAGGAGTGACTAATATTTGTTTTCATTTGTGTGTGTGTGTGTGTGTGTGTGTGTGTGTGTGTGTGTGTGTGTGTGTGTGTGTGTGTGTGTGTGTTTGTTTGTGTGTGTGTTTGTATGCTTGTCTGTTTGTTTGTTTGTGTGTGTTTGTTTGTTTGTGTGTGTATGTTTGTGTGCTTGTCTGTGTTTGTTTGTTTGTGTGTATTTGTTTGTTTGTGTGTGTGTTTGTGTGTTTGTTTGTGTTTGTTTGTGTGCTTGTCTGTTTGTTTGTGTTTGTTTATTTGTTTGTTTGTGTGTGTTTATTTGTTTGTTTGTCTGTGTATTTGTATGTTTGTTGTGTTTAAGTGTAGCCCTGTGTGTGTGTGTGTGTGTGTGTGTGTGTGTGTGTGTGTGTGCGCGCGCGTGCGCGCTTGCTTTGGTGTTGGGTCATTCTATTATTTTGTTTGCCGATGTATCATCGTTACAATAACTACTACTACTACTACTACTACTACTACTACTTCTACTTCTACTACTAGTACAACTACCACTTCTACTACAACTACTACTTCTACTACTAATTCTACGACTATACCACTCCTACAACTACTACTAGTATAATATTATACTGATGTTGCTGATGCTGCTGTTGTTGGTGCTCTCACCTTTACCACTATCACTACAACTATACTATGCAATAGTATATATTTCACTTTCCCTTAATGCATCAATACTCCCCCCCCCCCCCACCCACCCATCCACCCACCCACACCCACCCACCCACCCACCCACACACACACACACACACACACACACACACACACACACACACACACACACACACACACACACACACACACACACACACACACACACACCTCCCCTCCATCCATTAAAAGCTACGGTGCGCCCCACCAGCTACCAGCGTTCAGCTGTACTTTGCTACTTGTTCCGATGTCACGGCTCGCATTGTGCCCTCTAAAATCGACGCACATACATTCTCTCTCTCTCTCTCTCTCTCTCTCTCTCTCTCTCTCTCTCTCTCTCTCTCTCTCTCTCTCTCTCTCTCTCTCTCTCTCTCTCTCTCTCTCTCTCTCTCTCTCTCTCTCTCTCTCTCTCTCTCTCTCTCTCTCTCTCTCTCTCTCTCTCTCTCTCTCTCTCTCTCTCTCTCTCTCTCTCTCTCTCTCGACTCATTTACTGGCGGACGATGCTTCTTCATTAACAGCTCTTATATACATGTCTCAAGGGAGGGAATTGAACACGAGTAAGCGTATTGAAAAGAGGGTGGAAGCGAGTAAAATGCTGGATGACTCCCACCTCACAGTCTGCACTAATGCACTAAGGAAAATTAACGACCATTCCGGAGAGAGTTCAGGTGTATGGAGAACAGGGTAACAAGTTGAGTGATGTGGTCATTAATAAGCAGGCAGTCCAGGATGAAATTAATATGCTAAATGAAAAATATATCGCCAGGTCCTGACAAGATATTTCCTCGGGTCCTTAAGAAATACAAGGTTCTCACTGCCCCATTATCCGATATGGTTTTGAAATTAATAAATATCCACTGATTCTTGTGTTCTTATGCTCTTTGGCTGGAATGATACTGGAGGAGGAAGGGATGGACAGAGTAAGTGAAGGGGGATATAAGGTTAGGAATGGAAGGTGTAGTTAGTGATACGCCAAGGGAAAAGAGAAAGCAGGGGTGGTTGGATGATAAATTTGATGTGGGAAGGGAATGGAAGGGGAAGGATGAGAAGGAGATGGAGTGAAGTGCAACATGGTAGGGGTGGAATAGGTGGAAGGTGAGGGAATGAGGAGAAGAGAGATGTGTACGAAGAAGTTATGGAAGAGGTGTATGGTGAAAGATGGAGTGTTAAATAATGTGTCTTTTGGAGTGAAGGAAGGAAAAGTGAAAGAAAGGGAGGGACAGAAAAGGGTATATGAAAGGAGGCGATAAGTGGAAAAAGAGGGTGGGAACTGGAAAGGGATTGAAATAGATGGAAGAGGAGAGGGGAGTTGGTGAAGAGAGAGAAGGTTAAAACCGAAGAGATGGGGAAAAGGAGAATATGGGAGAGAGAGCAAGAGAATAGATGAGGAATTGATGTGCGCAAAAAGCGGAGCAGTGGGATAGAAGAATAGTGAATGGAATAAAGTGGAAAACAAAGAAATAAAAAAAACTAAGCGGAGAACGTGAAAAAATAATGAGGTAGACGAGAGTGATATGAGAAAAAACGAGTGACTAATAAAAATGGTTTATTAGAGAAAAAAGAAAAGGATGAGAAGAAGAAAGAAATGGAAGAAAAGGAAGAT
>NC_066540.1:7916321-7918821 GCF_024679095.1 Eriocheir sinensis | reverse complement strand
TTCTCTCCTTTTATATGTCTGTTTTCATCCCATATTTCCCCTTTTTTTTCTGTTTTCTTCTCCTGTGTCTGTCTTTGTATTCTCCTTTCATTGTTTCTGTAATTTGTGTTCTTCTTTCTGTCTGTGTCTGTCTGTCTCTTTGTGTCTCTTCTTCTGGTCTGTATGTTCGTTTGTCTTTCTGTCTTTTTTTATTTTCTCACGTTCTTTCTTTACTTCTCCTTTTTTCTCTGTCTTTCTTTGACTCGTGTAAAGCTATCTATAAATATGACCTGATCAAATATTTTCCCTTCTTTCTCCCCTACGGTGTCAATATTTTATTACTTTTATGATACATTCTGGTACGTATTATAAGACTTTCGCTTCTCACATCAGCTATTTCTAAAGGTCAAAGAGGGGGTCAGTCGGGTTCTAATGAGTGTTTTTTTAGGTTCAGGGTACAGAAGAAGGGTCAGACTACCCCTGGAAATGCCACAAACTCCCACGACAGCCTTGGCAAATATGTGTGCTTGGGCCACGAAATGTTTAAAAATACGACCCTCTATCTCTAGTATTCCCATGTCAAGGCGTTTGTGTGGGGTGGGGTGGGGGGAAGAAGGGTCAAACTACCACCAGGGTCATAAAACTACCCCTGGAAATGCCCCAAACTCCCAGGAAAGCCTTGGCAAATATGTGTACCAGGGTGACGAAATGTTTAAAAATACGACCCTCTATTTCTAGTATTCACATGTCAAGGCGTTTGTGTGGGGTGGGGTGGGGGAAGAAGGGTCAAACTACCACCAGTGTCATAAAACTACTCCTGGAAATGCACCAAACTCCCACGAAAGCCTTGGCAAATATGTGTACTAGGGTGACGAATTGTTTAAAAATACGACCCTCTATTTCTAGTATTCACATGTCAAGGCGTTTGTGTGGGGTGGGGTGGGGGAAGAAGGGTCAAACTACCACCAGTGTCATAAAACTACTCCTGGAAATGCACCGAACTCCCACGAAAGCCTTGGCAAACATGTGTACTAGGGTGACGAAATGTTTAAAAATACGACCCTCTCTCTCTAGTATTCCCATGTCAAGGCGTTGCTGCGTAGTCCCTTCAAAAATCTGTTTAAGTATTACACGCGTACGTGCGGGGGAGAGACGGGGGACTCCTCTCAATACGTTTCTTTCTACCCTTCTCTCCCCGCATGCCTACGAAAAGACCTTGAAATATTAGAAAGGTTTTGGTTCGCTGAGGAGAGGTCGTGGTATCGTGGTATTACTTTCCCCACCTGCTGTCCTTTCTCCTCTTCCTCCTCCTCCTTCTCTTCCTTTCTCTTCTCCTACTTCATTTTAGAGTTTTCATCATTTATTTTTCCTTTTGCCTCTTTTCTTTCTATCTTCATATTTCTTCTTTTCTTTTTTCTCCCTCATTTTCCTTCACCTCCTCTTTTCCTCTTCCTCCTCCTCCTCCTCCTCCTCCTCCTCCTCCTCCTCCTCCTCCTCCTTCTCCTCTTGGCTCTATCCGTTTCACACCCAAATTTTTCTTCACAATGATTCTGTCCAACTCTCTCTCTCTCTCTCTCTCTCTCTCTCTCTCTCTCTCTCTCTCTCTCTCTCTCTCTCTCTCTCTCTCTCTCTCTCTCTCTCTCTCTCTCTCTCTCTCTCTCTCTCTCTCTCTCTCTCTCTCTCTCTCTCTCTCTCTCTCTCTCTCTCTCTCTCTCTCTCTCTCTCTCTCTCTCTCTCTCTCTCTCTCTCTCTCTCTCTCTCTCTCTCTCTCTCTCTCTCTCTCTCTCTCTCTCTCTCTCTCTCTCTCTCTCTCTCTCTCTCTCTCTCTCTCTCTCTCTCTCTCTCTCTCTCTCTCTCTCTCTCTCTCTCCTCTCTCCTCCTCCTCCTCCTCCTCCTCCTCCTCCTCCTCGGTAGCAACTCTCAGCCGTCCAATTGTTGCCACTTAAGACCTCCTCCATCGCTTCTGCTGAGCCACATCCTTCCTCCATCTCCTCCTCCTCCTCCTCCTCCTCCTCCTCCTCCTTGTGTTTGGAACGTGAGTCACATTCCACACACACAAGGGGAAGGGAAAAAGGAGAGGAAGAGGAGGAGGAGGAGGAGGAGGGCAGGAGCAGGAAAAGACTGAAGGTGAATGTAGAAGAAAATAAAGACAACGTGAGAGGAATCGTAAAAGAGAGAGAGAGAGAGAGAGAGAGAGAGAGAGAGAGAGAGAGAGAGACAGACACAGACACAGACACAGACAGACAGGCAGACAGGCAGACAGGCAGACAGGCAGACAGACACACAGACACACAGACACAGACACAGACACAGACACAGACACAGACACAGACAGACAGACAGACAGACAGACAGACAGACAGACAGACAGACAGAGAGAGAGAGAGAGAGGCGTACAGATGGAGAAGATTGGCATGGAGGAATAGGAGAAAAAAAAAGGATATTGAATCCTGCCTTCAATCAGTCTTCCCCTTTCTCTTCCTCCTCCTCTTCCTCCTCTTTCTCCTTCACCTCCTCTTTT
>NC_066540.1:7893821-7911321 GCF_024679095.1 Eriocheir sinensis | reverse complement strand
TGACCTGTCTACCAGAACCTCAGCTGATGTGGTTTGATGACCTTTCATGGTATGATGTTATTGCTTGTACTTACTTTAATTTTTTTTTCCACTCTTTTGACCTGAGTGATCCTGATTTGCCTGTATAATAGGGGATTCAACGAGCAGTCACATCAATATCCTCCTCAAACTGAAGCCGACAAAATCAGTGCGACACATTTACCCGGTACAGTACTGTTGGTATTCTGTCAAAATGACAGAGAAAACAGTAGTTGTATTTTTACGTGAAAACTTTATTTTAGTCTCACTGCTAGAAGCAGACCCTTGTCATCGTGGTGGTAGTGTCATGCAGGAAAAACAAAAGCGTCACAGAGGCGGGGAATACAAGCCAGTACACCGTTGTCCTCGCAAGGCTGCAAAACCACGTTATTTTCGGAAAGGAAGCCCATTTTTCCATTATGCTGACATCAATCAACAAGAAATTACACATTAATCTGAGTTTGTGCGTAATTTCATAACTGGTGATCTATTTTGTAATGGAAATTCCTATGATTATAATAATGGCAAACAAGAAAAGTCTTCCAGTGCGATAAGTGAATGGCATAATACGTGTCGAGAGGTGTGGGGAGCCATTGCTTCTCATCGTCAGCGTGGTAAAATGGTCGGAACAAACCATTAAACCATTCAGATTGCCAAGGCAAGATTTGCTGGTCGACACAAATACAATCGTGGAAAGATGCTAAATGGCGACACTCCTCCTCTTTTTGCATAAAACAACAAGTAAACCGCACGCTGAAGCATAAATGTCCAGGTAGACCACACGTTAAAGTGGCATCGAATTGCGACAGACAACAGGGAACATAGGAGAAGTAAGGGAGATGAGGATAGAGAAGAGAGAAAAGACGCATGCATAACTATCACCTATCCATCCATCCCATCCACTCACACACCCATCCATGACTGTCACCTATCAGTTCTTGGTATTCGTCCACATTTAATCAAGACAGTATATGTATTGATATTTGCTTGTTGACTTTTGCTTGCCCTAATCAGCCCAAGGTTTGAAGCTGGCAAATGGAGACGAGTTGAAATGAGAAAACTTGAGGTCTGGGAGGCATGTGATGAAGCTGGGCTGAGTTCCGAAATGGTAGAGCTGACATTGCTTTGCCAGATAAGTAAAAGGCAGAGATGGAGAATCAGGCGGATAAGGACCGGGAATGGAATGGCAGCGTTGAAGGGACCGAGAAGCAAAAGGAATCGAGTGCTACAGATTTTGTTTTGCCTATTCAGTAAGATGTATGCTAAGGAAGGAATGGACGGGGAGGGTAAGGAAGTGAATTCAGGAATATTGAAAAAAAATAGGGGAGCTTTAGCGTTAAGGTATGAATCAAGGTTGGATAGGGTTAGATTGGCCTAGTTGGTAAGAAATATAGAGTAAGGAAATAGGATAAGGAATAGTGGAAAAGGAATAGGAAGCTGTTAAGACATGAATCAAGGTTGGATAGGGTTAGATTGGCCTAGTTGGTAAGAAATATAGAGTAAAGAAATAGGATAAGGAATAGGAAAAGGAGTTGGCCTAGTTGGTGAGAAATATTGGGAGTAAGGATTAGAGGAGCAGGAAACTGAGTAGGAAGGGGAACTGAAAGGGCAGGGACGTAAAATGAAGTTAGGCTGATTTTAATGGGATTAGGACAAGTTTGCTTTGCTCTACGAAATCAATATACGAACTGGTGATTAGGCCGGAGAAATTAGAGTTGAAATGCGTGAATTGTGATGACGGGCCATTCATTCAAAATTGACCCCTCTTTCGGCCGCATCTTTGGATTCTTTTTAGGAGCAGCGAGTAGCGGGCTTTTTTTATTATTGTTTCCTTTTTTGTGCCCTTGAGCTGTCTCCTTTGTTGTAAAAAAAAAAAAAAGGTGAATATGTTATGCTTTAAAAACATCATCATCATCATCATCAGCTAACCATTGCACCTTCAAAGCCTTTTCCAGCATTCTCAACCTCTCTGTGTCTGATGTTAGTGTACGCCATCCTGCTCCGGCGAATGATCTAGTTTCATCTTCCCGTCTGGTTCTGTAGCTGTCCTGACGTCTACATTTTATGGGTCGCTATTCCTTTACTTTGCCTGGTCATGTCTTATAATTTCTACTCCTGTTCTGACCTACCCATGTCCATTTCTTAAGCGTCATTAAAATATCATGAGACTTTGTCCGTTGCTTACTTCATGATGATTAGATGCTTGCTTCCTTCATCATTATTTTATCCCTATTGGTTTAATCTAAGTTGTTTTGGGGTAAACTAGAACGAGGTACAGCGAGGGCGGAAAAAAGGTGAAGGAGAGGATGGTGATGTGAGGAAAAAAAACATGTTTGTCTGCGTGTTAAAATATATTTGGTTGTGTACATTAATACATTTTTCCTCGTCAAGTTTCGGGGTAAGAAGATAAGAACAGAAGGGAAAAAAAGTGTACCGTAATACGTGATAAAGCTGCAAGATGGGAACAAAACAGTTGGCTGTGTTTTAAAATGGATTAGCTTAGTGATTATGCTTCCCCCTTTCTATGTTGGCAATCAGAAGGGAGGAATGAAATTAAAGTACACAAGCCTGAACGAAGGGATCTGAAGGTACCGAGGCACAAGACAATGATATCCAGCACCAAGATCGCGTTGACCATGTTTGCCGAATCAAGGTGAAGTGTTTGAAGTAAAGATCAGAGGGAGGAGAAGGAAGGGAATGGAATGAGGGAGTTGTAGGAATTGAGAACCTGAAAATGATTGGGCGTCTAAATTGATTTGAAGTTGTATTATTTTTGGATTTGTAGGGATTGAGAAGCAGAAAGTAAAGTTTGACAGAGGTTCAACACTGATTGCTCGTAGGTTAAGTTGAATATCTTTAGCCTAATTAGTAGGAATGGAATATAAGTATGTAAGAGAATGAAATAAGAGAAATACAGGGACGAAGCAATGTAAAATCACGATAGGTCATACTTTAACTGACTTTAACTTCGTCAAACTAACTTTTGCTTCGCCTTGGAATAAGTCGTGGGGATGACGAGGAGGAGAAAGTGTAGGAAGCAAATAAGGGGAGAGAGGGAGAAAGGGAAGAGGGAGGGAAGAAATAGAAGGCTAAAGGAGGGAGATGGAAAGGAAAGAGAAGAAAAAAGGGACCAGGACGGGAGAAAGGGAAGAGGGAGGGAAGAACTGGAGAATGGAGGGAAGAATGGAGGAGGGAAGGGGGGTAGGAGAAGGGGAAAGGGGTATCAAAAAGGAAAGAACAGGGAAAAAAAAAGGTAGAAGGAGGAGAAAAGAGATGAAAGTGGAAGAGGCGGGAGTAGGAGGAGAAGGAGGAGAAGGAAGGGAGGGAGTGAGGAGAGAAAAACAGTAGAGAGAGAGAGAGAGAGAGAGAGTCTTTCAAAGGGATGTAGTGATATATTTTTATTTTCACACACGGAGTCTTTTATGTGGCCGGGGGGCGAGCATGGAGGATAAAAGAGAAAAAAAAGGGAAAAAAAGAAAACTCGTTAAAAAATGAAAGGGCTGGATAACGCTTTCACTTTTGTATCACTTGCTTTTCTCTCTCTCTTGTTTCTTATTTTTAGCTCCCGAGATCAATTTCCATGCTATCATCCTTTGTTTTCTTTTTCCTCTCTTCTATCTCCTCTGCTCTCCTTCTTTGTTTCCTTCCTTCCTTCCTTTCCTCCACACGTTTTCCTTCTGATGTATATTGTTCTACTTTTCTCTATCTCTTGTTTCTTATTTTTAGCTCCCGAGATCAATTTCTATGCTATCATCTTTTGTTTTCTTTTTCCTCTCTTCTATCTCCTCTGCTATCCTTCGTTGTTTCCTTCCTTCCTTCATTTGCTCCACACGTTTTCTTTCTGATGTATTTTGTTCTACTTTTCTTCGCTCTCTTTTGTTTGATATCACGTTCCTTTTCTTCCTTTTTTACCTCAATCTTCTTTCTCCATTCATCGTACAGTTTAGCTCACGTGGTTGAATTTAACGTGTTCATTGTCTTTGTTTTGGTTCCCTTGTCCTCCGCGTCCTATTTTTATTTATATATATTTTCTATCCTCTCTTTTATTCCCACCACGTTCACCCATTTTTGTGTTGTTTTTGTTTTCCTGGGTCGAATCTGACGTTTTCCTTGATATATTTCTGGGTCCCTTTTTTCCTGTATTACATTTTTGCATAACTAATTTTTTCCCCCATTTTTTAGAGTGATTTTTCGTGAGTAATTTCGTTTTCCATATTGTATGTTCTATGGAGAGTATCCCCTTCAGTTCATCTCCCATTGTCCTCTGTTACTCATTTTTCCTTTTCCTCTTTTTTCCCGTCTTTGAACATTGCTGCTGTGTCGTTTCCTTCATTATTTTTTTTTCGGAAGACGGAAGTGACCCATCTTGATAACCTTATAAAAGTTTGCCTGCATACTGAATTTACTGAAAACTACCTTGATTTTTCCTTAGAGTTTAAGTAATGTAGACGAAGCAAATGACAAATGAGCTAAGATTGTGACGGAAGTAGTAGTTGGGGGAAATAGGAATAAGTCCATGAAAACCTTGGCAACTTCTTCTACTACGAGAGGCTTTTCATGCAGGCGTTCCGAGGTGCCGAGACGTTTAAGAGCACGAGCTTCAATGAGCCTAAAACTGTAGTGGCAGGAAGTAGGAGAAAGACACCGGTAAGCACCAGCAGTAAACTAGCAAAAACAAACTATCTACCAAAGTAACGCAAAGACATGAAAGTAGGAACAAGAGGGGATGAGAAAGGATTAGCGGAACTGACAAGACCCGGTAATCCTCTAAACAACATGCCTGAAGCTGTAAGGAATTAGCTTCGTTTTGGGTGTTGTACAAACGTTTTTCCGGTTTGTTAAGTTATCGAGACCGTCTATATTTTCGTTATCAGTCCATCCGAAAATAGATATATACTTCTTTCAGGGTTCCTATCTGGTCTTCCTGTCCCTTGCGCTGTCTACACTGTCTATATGTTTGTTAGAAACTTGATGTAAGATAAAAAATAGCCGCCTTATGTCGATGGTAGCTCTTTTCTGTTTCTCCTTCTGCCGTCTATTGTTGATTGTTTTGATCAACCTGGCTAAAGGTACAAATATTCTCTTTATAATGCTGCATACCTGACTTTCCTCTCTTGTGTTCCCTGTCAAATTCCTAGTACGTTTCTATACCCCCTTTTTTTCCCAGCAAAGAGAGGATTGAATTTTTAAAGGGTGTTGTATATATATGGTTTCCCATCCGCGTGTTCGCTACAGACTCTGTGGTTCACTTTGTTTGGCTTTCACTGTCAGAGAATAGTGTGCTCCGTCCCTCCCCTGCCTCTGAATAATAGCTGGTGGCAGATTTAATTCATTATGTTCGGTTTTGTCGAGTACTGGTCCACTTTTACCTGTCTCTCTCTCTCTCTCTCTCTCTCTCTCTCTCTCTCTCTCTCTCTCTCTCTCTCTCTCTCTCTCTCTCCTCTTTTTCTCTTTCTCTCTCTCGTAATTCAGTCTTAGATAAAAAAAAAGAATGAGAAACAATTACTAAAAGATTCACCAGAAACCATTACAGATCATTACAATTTCACTAAAACAACACCAACATCAGTGTATTAATATTTCAATAATTTTATCAAGTAAGTGGCCGTCCATCGCTGGTGTCATTTCACTTATACTTAAAAATAGAGGGACGTGACCTTTTCTTATGATGGTTTTGTGTATTTCCTTCAGCCAAACAGATCACGTTAAGAATTAATTCATCCGCCTTCCCTGAGGTGGATAACGACAGCTTGGCGGCGTTCTAGTAAAGACAGTCGAGGCGCCAACATGTCATTAGCCTATGTTAATGAGGGGACGAGGAAGAGGAGGAGGAGATGTGGAGGAAGAGGAGAAAAAGGGGGAGGGGGGAGGAAGGGTATCGAGTGGGATTGAAGAAGGGAGAATATGTGTATGTGGGAGAAAGGGGAGTGGTTATGGGAGGAAGGAAGAGACATTTGATGGGATTTATGCGTAGATTTGAGTGGGACGGGAAGGAACGTGAGGGGAGAGGTGATGGGAAGGGGGCGTTAAGTGTGTGTGTGGGGGGTAAGTGTGTGGGTGTAGAGTGGAATGGTCGGGAGTGGAGAGAGCGATGGGACGGGTGTAATGGGAGTGTAGAGAGGGATGGGAGGTGGAGAGGGAAGAAGCGATGGGATAGGTGTAATGGGAAAGGGATGGGGGGTTGGGTTCGGTAGTGGAGAGGGATGGGTGGTTCAGTAGTGGAGTGGGATGAGTGGTTGGGTAATGGAGTGGGATGACGGGTTGGGTTCGGTAGTTGAGTGGGATGGCGGGTTGGGTTCGGTAGTTGAGTGGGATGGGTGGTTCAGTAGTGGAGTGGGATGGGTGGTTCAGTAGTGGAGTAGGATGAGTGGTTGGGTAGTGGAATGGGCTGAGTGGTTGGGTAGTGGAGTGGGATGGGTGGTTCAGTAGTGGAGTGGGATGGGTGGTTCAATAGTGGAGTAGGATGAGTGGTTGGGTAGTGGAATGGGCTGAGTGGTTGGGTAGTGGAGTGGGATGGGTGGTTCAATAGTGGAGTAGGATGAGTGGTTGGGTAGTGGAGTGGGATGAGTGGTTGGGTAGTGGAGTGGGATGGGTGGTTCAATAGTGGAATGGGCTGAGTGGTTGGGTAGTGGAGTGGGATGAGTGGTTGGGTAGTGGAGTGGGATGAGTGATTGGGTAATGGAGTGGGATGAGTGGTTGGGTAGTGGAGTGGGATGAATGATTGGGTAATGGAGTGGGGTGACGGGTTGGGTAGTGGAGTGGGGTGACGGGTTGGGTAGTGGAGTGGGGTGACGGGTTAGGTAGTGGAGTGGGGTGACGGGTTGGGTAGTGGAGTGGGGTGACGGGCTGGGGTCGGTTAGTTAGCATCGTATTCCGCACTGAGCGTTAATTAATGTGGCCGGTTGTCGGTGCGGCCTCCCATTGTGCGAGGGAATGAAGCACACCAGTGATGCCGGTGCTGTGTGTGTGCCGGCTGGTATTAGTTCATATGTCTGTTTGTATTGATAATTACTGACTTACTCGTTCGTGTTTGTCTGCTTGTATGTTTGTTTGCTTCAGTTCATATATTCGTTATTTTTCTTCGTTACGTTTCCTTTGTTGTCTTTCTCTCATTTTTTGCCTTTTTATTTCCTGCCTAACTTTTTAACATTTACATTTCTTTCTTTATTTATTTTCATTTCTTATTTACATGTGCTTTTGTATTATTTTTTTGTGCTGTTGTTGTTGTCGTTGGGACATTACAAATTTAATTAATATACAGTTTTATCAGTTTTGGGCCTTGGTTCTGAAGACTTTCATTTGGATGTATTGTCATTACATTAGGGAAACTGCTAACGCAGTGAAAAAATCTCATAATGAACACTACTGAGTGCCGGGGAATCAAACCCGGGCCTTCTGAGTAGAAGTCCGGGCAGCATACCGACTACGCCACCGATGAGCTAAAAGGTCACCGCGCCAGAGGCCACCTCTGCGACCTATGCTTGACGCCCCCGCCCCCACTGTGGACATGAAGGGTGAAGGTGACCCCGCCCACACTCGTGGTCGCCGGAAACGCTTTTAATCAACATTGTATATATACTACAGGGAAACTTTTAGCTCATTGGTGTGGTAGTCGGTATCTCGGAGTTTTACTCAAAAGGTTCGGATTCGATCCCTGGCACTCAGTGGATGATATTTTAATACCGCTTTTGAAGATATAAATCATTTCGCACTCTTGTGACCATTACATATCTTTCATAAATATCTTTAATTTTTTGTGTCTTTATATTCTATGTTTCCTTTCTGGTCTGGTGATGCAAAATATTTTGTGCGCCTCGTCGCAACATTATTAAAAGTCAAGTCCAAGTAACGTTGAAACTATTGAAACCATGTTGTCTGGGTTATCTCCTATTGTTCTTCTTTCCCTTTATGCTGATGAATAGAGATTTTACAAGTTAAGTATCGGTTTATAAGTATTTTTCTTTGCCATATTGATTAGGTTCTCTGTTCTAATGAAGCCGCGTCGATCGTCATTGTTCCTAAGCTTTGGTAGTCGGCTTAGTTTCCATACAATAAACTTACATGTAAAAGTTTTAAGACTGAGCTTTCTTAATAAAATAAAGAGAGAAGTCCAAGTTTTGATGGGCAACTGATCAACGCTGGTTTGGGTTTAATCAGGGTGGACTGACACACACACACACACACACACACACACACACACACACACACACACACACACACACACACACACACACACACACACACACACACACACACACACACACACACACACACACACACACACACACACACACACACACACACACACCGCCTCTGGTGTAATGGATAACGCGCTCGACTTTCAGCCTCCAAGCTGAGGCTTGCACCGTGGTCAGGCCGAAAAAGGCGGTTACTGTCCTCTATTGAATAGGGGGAGTTATATTTTATTTATTTATTTTATTTCATTTTACTTTATTTTTTTTTTTGTCTGCACTCATGTCTGTGTGTGTGTGTGTGTGTGTGTGTGTGTGTGTGTGTGTGTGTGTGTGTGTGTGTGTGTGTGTGTGTGTGTGTGTGTGTGTTTCCGTGTTTCCACGCCTGTCTGTGCACGCCTGTCTGTCTTGTGGGTATGGGGGGGGGGGGGGGCGTTCTGTGTATAACATTTTTATCGTCTCTTTTCACTCAGGCAAAATTGTCACCATGGAAGTGAGGAAAATAAATGTATTTACAAATAAAACAGATGAAAAGAAAGTTTTATGTATTTAAAAACAAAATAAATTCGCTTGACAAACGACGTGATTTTTTTCATCTTTATTGAATTTGCGATCTTGATTTAATAGACGCCTCTGCCATTTACTTTTTGCTACTGTTTTTATTTGTATGTTTTGAAGACAAGGTTGTTGGATGCTACAAGTTTTTATCTGCTGAAAAAAAATATATATATATGACTAGGGAGTATTATTATTGTAAATTAGTAGAAGCTTTAGAAGTAGTAGTAGTTGTTTCAGTAACAGTAGGTGTCGTAGTAGTAATAGTATTGGAAATAGTAGTGCTTTTATTTATTTATTGATATTTGTTAGTAGAAGTATTAGTAAGATCATCATCATTAATATCATCATTTTTATTGTTGTCATTATTACTATTAGACTATTATTATTATTATTATTATTATTATTATTATTATTATTATTATTATTATTATTATTATTATTATTATTATTATTATTATTATTATTATTATTATCATTATTATCATTATTATTATTATTATTAATGTTATTATTATTAGTACCAGTATTCTTATTTTTATTGTTATTATTTAAAACTATTATTGTTTATATTTTTACTCAGACTCCTACGCCTACTACGCCTACGAAAAGAACAATAGCAGCAACAATAGGCACTACTACTACTACTACTACTACTACTACTACTACTACTACTACTACACTACTACTACTACTACTACAACTACTGCTGCGATTACGACTACGACTACACGATAACAACAACATATTCATCTACCTACCTAATTACCAATGTACCCATACATTACTACTACTACTACTACTACTACTACTACTAACTACTACTACTACTACTCTCCCCACCAAACCACCACCACCACCATCACCAATACGACCATCACAACTACCTCCATTATCATCACCACCACCATTACCACCGCTTAAAGGAAAAGGATGACGACGTTCAGATTCACAATAGTTAGGTCGGCTCCAGGAATTCCTTTGTTAATAATGACGCAGCGTCGTTACCTTCTTTTTTATGCTGGTTGAGAACTTTACGGCGCCAACCTTTTCAGGGAGGACTTAATTAGGCGGATCAAGTATTAATCAGGTATTGAGGGAAAGAATTGAAGGTCTCGTGCGGGGAGATAAAAGAAGAGGAAAAAACATGTCACAAAACTGTTAATCCCTTCCTCTCTTCTCAATTATGTGGGGGTTAATGATTTATTTTTGTCGTGCCTATGTCAGTCTGTCTGTTTGTCTGTCTGTCTGTCTGTCTGTGTCTGTCTATCTCTCCCTCTATCTCTGTCTCCCTTCCTCCCTCCTCCTCTCTTCTCCCTCTTTCTCCTCCTCCTCCTTTCTCTCCTCCTCCTCCTCCTCCTCCTCAGGTCTTTAGGAGTGTCAGGTCTTTAGGAGTGTCAGGTCTCAGGTGAGGGAGGAAGTAGAGGTGTGTAGTGCTGAGGAGGACGTCAGGTCAACAGCCACACAGGTGAGGGTCACTGAGGTAGCGGTCAGGTCGCCAGACCCCCAACACGTGAGGGGCATTGAGGTAGCGGCCAGGTCAACAGCCACACAGGTGGGTGGTGAGGTAGAGGTAGTTGTAGATAATCGGGTCTGACGCACTATTCCAGTGAAACGACAGTTGATATATGGCGCACGCTCGGCGAATAAATTAAACATCTTCTTTGTAAATGCTCGTAGCATTATTCAGAAGCGTAGCCACTTGATAATTCATGCAATTACTGAAGAACCCGACTTCATTTTGATCACAGAAACATGGCTAAATACGCGTGACAAGCATCAGTTAAGTGAAGTAGCTATTAATGGTTACAACGCGTTTGCTAAGTATCGTCTACACAAAAAAGGTGGAGGTGTAATAATATATGCTAAAAGTAATTTAGAAGTCATTCAGCTTAACACAACCGAAACTGAGGCTTATGATTCATTGTATGTACAAGCGACGATCAATAATGAAAAGTATGTTCTGGGCGTAATTTACCGACCTCCTCAATCAAATGAAGACAGTGATGGAAATCTCTACGCAGAGATAAATAAAATTATCAGAAACAGAAATGCAATAATATGCGGCGACTTCAATAACCCCTCTTTTAACTGGTCTGCACTCTCTGCCGACAGGGAAGGAGCTAGATTAATAAATTTTGCGCAAGATACATTTCTTTATCAAACAGTTACCGCGCCGACGCGAGGAAATAACATTCTGGATTTAGTCTTCACGACCGACAGCCACCTTATAACCGCCTGTGAGGTCGGCGAGCCATTTGCAAGCAGTGACCACAACATAATCAGATGCTTTTTAAATATTGAAACAAAAGCACGAGAAAACTCACTCCTAATACCTAACTATAGTAAAGCAAAGTTTACGGACCTAAGAAGAGAATTGGGTTCTGTAAATTGGATTCATTTGCTAAATAACGTCAGCGTTCAAGAAATGTATAATCGTTTTACTGCACAAATCACAGCGAGCGTAAATAAATTCATCCCACTCAAGCCACGAAGGACAGAGAATCAAAAGCCGTTGTGGATGACTAATTACCTGCAGAAAATCATCGTCGAAAAAAGAAAACTGTATAAGAAATATAAACTGTCACACACTTCACAGGATCATAATAATTATATCAATATCAAGAGAGAGTGCGAAAGGAAAAAAAGAAAACAGAAACGCGAATATGAGATGAAAATATCACTTGATGCGAAGAAAAATCCCAGATTATTTTTCAGCTACATAAGAAGCAAAAAAACTAAAAAATAATATCGGCCCACTATCAGTAAATGGCGATACGATTAATGATGATAAAGGCATGGCGCCGGTCCTAAATTCAACCTTTAGTAGCGTATTCACAAAAGAGAACATGACATCGATCCCAGTCCCGAGGACTATTTTTCAAGGCCCTGAAGAACATAAGCTTGCGTTAACCGAAATCGATATCAGTGAAGTGCGTGCGCACCTGCAAAAAATAGATTCAAATAAATTTCCGGGCCCCGACAGTTTATCTCTTCGCGTGTTAAGAGAATGTAGTCAACAGCTAGAATTACTCATAACGTTAATGTTCAACAAGTCATTAGCACAGGCTAGTCTGCCTCTAGAGTGGAAAAAGGCCAATGTTACCCCGATATTCAAAAAAGGAGATAAAAAACAAGCCAGTAATTATCGTCCTATCAGCATTACGTCTGTCCTAATTATATTATTCGAAAAAATAATCAGGGATAAAATGATCACTTTCCTAGAAACAAATAATTTGATAACTGATAATCAGCATGGATTTCGTAGTAATCGATCTTGCCTTACCAACTTATTAACTTTTTTCAACGACGTTTACTCAAGTTGGGACGCCCGAGCCCCATATGACGTAATTTACCTAGACTTTCAGAAAGCGTTTGATAAAGTTCCCCACGTTAGGCTTATTTCAAAACTGCGTTCCCACGGTATTAGTGACCATCTATGTGCGTGGATTCATGACTGGCTCACCGACAGAGAACAGCGTGTAGTTCTTAATGGTGAAGCATCCGATTGGCAACCCGTAACCAATGACGTGCCTCAAGGTTCGGTCCTGGGGCCAACACTATTCATAGTTTACGTGAACGATTTAGAGACTGATATCCTGTCAAAAGTAGCCAAATTCGCCGACGACACCAAATTAGGAGGTACGGTAACGAACAGTAAAAATTGCGAGAACATTCAATCAGACTTAATAAGACTTGCCGATTGGAGCGAAAAATGGCAAATGTGTTTCAACGTAGATAAATGTAAAGTGATGCACATAGGTGAAAAGAATCTTAACTTTAAATATCAGCTTCAAGGACATGAGCTCATCGAAGTAAAATAAGAAAAAGATCTTGGTGTCATTATCAGTAACACTCTTAAAATGAGTGATCAATGTTCTGCGGCGAGTAAAAAAGCCAATATGATGCTAGGATTAATTTCAAGAAACTTTGATTATAAATCACCCGAACTTATGAAGAGATTATACTTAGCATTTGTAAGACCACACCTAGAATACGCCGTTCAGTTCTGGTCACCAAATTATGTAAAAGATCAAGTTTTGCTAGAAAGGATACTGCGACGAGCAACCAAACAAATTCCAGCGCTCCGTAACTTGACGTATGACGAGCGTTTAAAGCGTTTAGATATGTTTTCTTTAAAGAAGCGAAGAGTAAGAGGGGACTTAATTGAAGTGTTCAAAATCCTTAATAGATTCGAAAACATTAACCCAGATAGTCTATTTCAGAGAGACTCTAACACAATAACACGCAGCAACGGTATGAAGTTAAAGGGAAACCGATGTAACACATTGGCGCGCAGAAGTTATTTCAATAATAGAGTCGTCGATCACTGGAATAGACTCCCACCGTCAGTAGTTAGCGCACAGAGTATCAATAGCTTCAAGTCTTCATTGGATAAGTACTTCAGGGATATAAGATTATACTGACCCTTCTTCGCATGTTTTCAGACAGATTGCAGCAAGACCTCAACCTAAATCCATATTATTCTCCCCCACAACCTAGATTGCAAGTAGCGTAAGTTAACAATAGAGTAAAGCAACAGTTAATGTCCGCATGACAGGTGGAGTGAGGTGTGGGTGCAGTAAGGTGACAGGGTACTGGTGCGTGCATAGTACCGCCGGTAAAACGAGGATCAAGCCTCCACCTGTGCCCCTGAAACTACACATCACCCATCGTGAGTATTAGGGGGAATTCTGGGGCTGCCCTGTGTAGGCCACTCGGCCTCTTCCAGTCTCCCTGTGTTTCTATGTTCTTATGTTCTTATGTAATGAAGTCATTTTCCCCCACAGCTTAGGTTACCAGTAGTGTAAGTTAGGGGTAGTAATTTCCTCTTATTTCTCTCTTTACTGTAAAATTTCCATGTCCCTTTCTTCCTTAGAGGTACATGGTGTTCTCTTCTAACTATTTCCTGCCGGTACGTTGCCGGAGGGAGAGGTGGGTGGGGAGGAGCCTTCATCTTTTCTGTTCTGTCTTACCACACGTAGGTTACTAGTAGTAGCGGTAGTAAACAGACACCCTCGCCATAGACCGATAGGTCTTCTGGTGTCTGTTCTTCCTATGTATTCCTCCTCCTCCTCCTTCAAAAGATTACTACATATCAAACACACACACACGCACACACACACACACACACACACACACACACACACACACACACACACACACACACACACACACACACACACACACACACACACACACACACACACACACAGAGAGAGAGAGAGAGAGAGAGAGAGAGAGAGAGAGAGAGAGAGAGAGAGTACATCCCTTATCGTCAATCTCCTTGTCCTCATTACCAATAAGCTGCACTCCTATTTTTTTTTTTATCATACTCTTTACATGAAACTATATAACAAAAAAAAAAAAGCTCTTTATATAGAGAGGAAAGGGAACAGAGGCACGGAGGATCGGGTGTCTGGTCGTAAAATGGAAGTATCAGAGAGATAAAAATATAATAAAGAGCTGATTGGACATTAAGTGGAAAAAATATATGGAAAAAATGTTAATGAGATTGGGAGACACTCTTGCTAAACGGACGGAAATGATTAAATAAAAAGCCCTACTAATAGGACCTTATACAAAAGTCACATTATGAAGGGACGAGAGAGAGAGAGAGAGAGAGAGAGAGAGAGAGAGAGAGAGAGTATCGTAAATTTGACTCATGTAATAAAAAAAAAATGAGTGCCGAGTCAGTGAACATGTAAGTTAATTAGATTACTTCATTTCCTTTGGCAGCGGGAGAACGAAGAGGCGCGGAGAAGGGAGAGAAAGGGAAGGAATAAAGGAAGGAGAATGGGGAGACGGAGGCAGGGAAGGATTAATGAAGAGTGAGAGGAGGAAGGCGAAGAGGTATAGAGAGGAGAGAATCAATGAAACAAGAAGGGAAGGGAAGGAAGAGAGGAGAGAAAGAAGAAGGAATGTTAAGGGTGACAAAGGGAGATTTTAGGTGATTGGCAAAAAAGAAGGAAATAAAGACATAAAACAGAGAGAAAGAAGGAAGGAAAGAGAGAGGGATGGCATAATGGGAGTACAGGAGGAAGAAGGGGAGGAAGAAGAGAGGAAATGAGGGAGAGATGAAAGGAGGGATGAATGGAAGACTAGAAAGGAAAACAGGAAATGAACAGATTGAAGAACCATAGGGAAAATGAGTTGAGAGAGAGAGAGAGAGAGAGAGAGAGAGAGAATATTATACTAATGGAATGTAGATATTTTTTTTACAGCAATGGAAGCAGCTGTAGGTCGTAGGGAAAATGTTTAAGTAGGGGGATGGAAGGTAGACGGGAAGAGAAGGTGAAAGATGAATGATGGGAAGGGAAAACGAGACCGTAAAATCCCCCCCACCAAAAAAAAAAAAAGATATAAAAAGAGAAATATAGGGAAGTCAGTCGTTCATAAGCAAGAAGAAAAGCAGAGGAGCGTCTTAGTAAGGGAGAAAAAAGCAAAGAATAAGCAAAGGTAGTGAATAAAAGGGAAAAAAGTATGACAATGGAGGAGGCGGTTAAGGAAGGGGAGGAGGATGGACTAGAGGACAAAGGAAAGTGAAAAATGAAAAAAAAAATATAAATGTAAAGAATATGGGGAGATGAAATTGAGCAAGGAAGGGAAGGAGGAAAAGAAGGAAAAAAGAAGGAACAAAGAACAAAGGGGATCCAAAAGATACATACATACGGTTCAGAAACTATGTGCACCACAAAAGATATAGAGAAAGCAAAAAAAGAGCACTAAATAAAATGTAGGGAACAAAATGCTGATATAACATGGAGAAACGAAGAGAGAGCATCATGGCTTAGAGAGCAGAAATAGGTAGAAATTACTCTAATGACGACCATTGAAGCCAAGACAGAGAACCAGCTGGAGAGATGGTATAAGAGGCTTGCTGGAGCATGGTAAAACAGATGAACTTTAGTAGACAGAGAGGTGGAGGAAGGGCACTTTGAACTAAAGATAATGCCTAGGAGAAAGAGTGAAGGTGAATGTGTGGATGTCGGATAGGTTGAAGCATTATTTGAGGTGGGGAAGTGTCGTGATGTTGATTTATTTTATTTATTTATTTATTTATTTATTTATTATTTTTTTTTTTTTACTTTTTCGCCTATGACGCCGGTAGGCTTTCTTCATAGGGGCTGATGGTCGGCCCGCCCCAGCCCGTTGTGGCGCAGGCAAGCGTTTTATAATGGCTCCATCTTGTATTGGGTCATGCTGCCCCCCCGGAGCTCATCTTTCATTCTGGAATCTAGAGTCCGTGTTTATAGGTGGTTTTCTGGACAGCATGTGGGTAGTCTTCGGCCACTCGGCGGTGACTGAAAAATCCCAGCTTGTGGTATCGGGCTGAGCGCGAACCCAAGTCGTCCTGAAAGCTGCGCCGTCACGCTATCCACTCAGACAAGGAAGGGTGTTAGTTAGGAGGGGACGGTCGTTATGAAAGCTTAGGCGTGTGAGCGAGGTTTCTATAGCCATCAAGGTGGACGAGATGATGCATATTGGGTCGTGTGATATTGTGTCTCGTCTCCAACATCCTATACGCAAGAGGTCCGTTACGTTTGCCATTAGTCAACGTCACCGAGACACCGAGACCAAGAACGTAAGGTTTACCGGTACGGAGCTTTGGCGTAACTCTGAAGGAACACTGATTACAAGGGAGGAAAAGGAGCTTTTAGAGAAAGAGGTTTATAATTCAAAGGGTAGATGAAAGGACACTGACTTTGGCTCGACTGTGACGGAACAACGATTATAAAAGAGGAAAAGGAGCTTGCAAGGAGGGGATTTTATGGTCTAAAGAGCACCGGTTGAAGATAGAATAACAAACTCTTTGGATTACTTAACTGTGACGGAACACATTTAAAAAAAACAAAAAAATGGTTCTCAAGGAAGAGTTTACATTAACCGTGTAGCAGCGACGGGCCAAATTTGCCATGATATAACCCCCCAAAAATAGATGATGCATAAACTGATTACAAATGCTTTGATATATATTATGAAATGGTTTGTGTGAGTGATGATTTTTTCTCATTTTTCTCGCTTAGAAGGACCATTAAGAAACATGATCCCCGCTGCTACCGGGTTAATGAAAGGTATGAAATAATTAAAAATAAAGACATTTTTTTAAGATCAAGGAAATCCATCGTGCGAGAAAGGTGAATGGCAAACCACACATTACTAAGAGAAATAATTGGTGAAGAAAAAGTGCTAGTCAACAACGAGTTAACATGAAATTTTAAATGAAAGATGAAGACAAACTATTAGATCAAGGAAATCCAGCGTTCGAAAAAGGTGAATGACAAACCACGCAGTTGCTGAGAGAAAGAGCTAGTAAATAAGAGTGATTACAATCCAACGGAAGAAAAAGAAGAATAGAAGTAAAGCTTAAACTGCCTTGAATAATAATGAATAGTGCTTTTGGTCGAGAGGGAAAGACGAGTGAGATTGAACTGATGAGGTGAGTGATTAAGTGGTAATGGACGCGAGATGGAGCAGGATAAGTGGGTGATTAGCGGTGCATTAAGGCTATGGAGGTAGAGGAATGAACTTAAGTGGTTGCAAGGTAGAAGGTCAGGTTATGAAAAGAGAACATTAGTGAACAGCAACGTGAGAGGGGAAGCGCTATTAGGGGGGAAAGAAGGAAAGTAGGTAGGCAGGTAAGTAGATTCGTTCCATATGTTTGGGAGATATAGAAACGAAAAAGAGGAAAGGTGTTATGAGAGAGAGAGAGAAGTAGGTAGAGTGCTGGTCGC
>NC_066540.1:7788821-7888821 GCF_024679095.1 Eriocheir sinensis | reverse complement strand
CCCATGTAGAGCAATTATTATAGTAAAAATAGTTTTTTCAAAAAACTTCAAATATTCCAAACATGGTCATTGGCAAAAAATGGGAAGGTGATAGATCGTTTTTTGGGCAAAATCTTATGCGCAGGGTGTCCTTTACGTCTGGTATACAAATCATGACAATAACCCACTGAATAAACCTAACCTTTCCTAAACCCCTCCCATAAAACCTAACCTAATCTAATCTAAACCTCTACTATAAAACCTAACCTAACCTACTACTTAACCTATCCTACCCCCCCACCCCATGAAACCTTACCTAATCTAATCTAAACCTCTCCCATAAAACGTAACCTAACCTAACCTAAACCCCTCCCATAAGACGTAACCTGACCTAATCTAAACCTCTCCCATAAAACTTTACATAACCTAAACCCCTCGCATAAAACCTAACCTAACCTAAACCCTTCCCATTAAACCTAACCTAATCTACCCTAAACCACTCCCATGAAATCTAACTTATCCTCACCTCTATAATACCTCTTTATCCTCAATAATCACTATATCTGTCCGGCTTTTATATCACGATTGAAAAAGCCACAAAGAACGTTTTTGAGATACATATGAAGGGTATTATCGGCTCATCCGGCTCAACAGGATTAGGAAGGATCAGTTGGTATTACAAGGCGATTTAGATGAATTACTTATTATATAAAACTGATGTGTGAACACGCGTTAACTGGTATACGTTGGATTAATTCAAGTTCAGAAAGGAAATAGGCAAGAGCTGGTTCACAAACATGATGGTGGATTACGTGGAAACTGAACAGGCATGTATGATAGTTGAGGCAAACACAGTAGAAAGATTTATATTGAGGTCAGATTCACGGTTGCCAGATTGTCGAACTCACAGCACAGTATTTACCGGTTTCTGACGCCTAAATATTGCCAAGAAACATCAGGAATTAACTATTTTAACGATAACTATAAGTGAATCTCCTTATTGGGGTCCACGAGACAGTTTTTGGATCGGAAGTCGGTATATATAAGAGGCTGAGGAAGACAATCTAGCAACGTTCGACACTCAAATGTATATATGGATGGGTAAGGAATTTGGTGAATAGCACATCTTAAAGAGCAACCATTTGTAAAGCGTCTGGTCTCTTGTTGTCTCTTTGTATCCTTGTGTATCCTTATGTATCCGCAGTGGCTCAAAGTAATAAGGAAAAAAATATGGTATCTCTTTTTTTTTATCATACGAAAGAAACGAAAACTTAGTCATTTGTCTCACTCTTGGTTTCCATATATTGCTTTTCCCCTAAGACCGGAACGATTGGCTTATTTGTTATTCTTTTCATCTCCAGCTGTTGTCTCTCTCTCTCTCTCTCTCTCTCTCTCTCTCTCTCTCTCTCTCTCTCTCTCTCTCTCTCTCTCTCTCTCTCTCTCTCTCTCTCTCTCTCTCTCAAAACCCTTTCCTCCATACACGTGCCTCCCCTCATATTTTTTTTGTTTCTCTCCCTTCTGCTTTCCGTAAACCTTCCTCCCTCCCTCCCTCCCTTCCCTTCCCTTCCCTTCCCTTCCCTTCCCTTCCCTTCCCTTCCCTCCCTCCCTCCCCCTTTTATCTCCCTCAATATGCTTCCCCTCAACCACGTGCCAGCCCTCTCCTTTTCTCCCTTTCCCTCTCTCCCTCTGTCTCTCCCTCCCTTCTTTCCCCATGGGCGTCAGGTTGGCTAGCTGAGTGAGAGAGAGAGAGAGAGAGAGAGAGAGAGAGAGAGAGAGAGAGAGAATCCATACATATACATAAGCATCGCTCGTTTTTTTTTTTTTTTTTTTTTTAATGGGAAGCTGCGTAGAAAGCCCGCTCCTTCCCTCTTTCCCTCCCCCTTTTTTTTAAGTGGTCGGTCCATCTCCTATCATTCACCCTTTTTACGCTCCACTTATTCGCCCGTTTCTTATTTTGTTCCTTGTTATATATATATTTTTTCGTTTTAATGTTGTCCTGTTTTTTTCTTTTCTTCCTCTCTTTTTTATTTTATTTTCTCAGTTTTCCCTATCTTTATTTTTCGGGAGGTCTCTTTCTACTCTTTTTCCTTCCTTGTTTTCTTTGTCCTTTCTTTTTTTCATTCACCTGTTCCTTCCTTATTTATTTTCTTCCTTCTTTGCTTCCTTTCGATCTTATACTTTTTATTTGTGTTACTTTCCTTCTAATATATTTTCCTCCTTTTTCTTCTCTCAAACACAATTTCTTTTGTTATTCTTTTCAGATTTTTTTATTTCTCTCCTCCTCCTCCTCCTCCTCCTCCTCGCAAAAGCAACAAACAAGAACTCCTTCCAATTTTTGAAAATCTCTCTCTCTCTCTCTCTCTCTCTCTCTCTCTCTCTCTCTCTCTCTCTCTCTCTCTCTCTCTCTCTCTCTCTCTCTCTCTCTCTCTCTCTCTCTCTCCCCTACTCTCCTTCCATCCCCTACTCTCCTTCCATCCCATACTCTCCTACTTCCCCTTCCCTTGCCTTCCCTTTCCCGCTCTCCTCCCTCCCCTCCCCTTCCACACCCTCCTCCCACTCTTTCTCCCTTTGGCCTAATCTCGCCCCTTTTCTCTCTCTCTAACTTCCTCCCTCCCCCTTCCCTCCCCCCTTCCCTTCCCTTCCCCTCCCCCTCTTCCCTCAGGCCTCTGCCGCGGGGAAGGTTTCCGTCGAAAAGTCATTCACTACATTTCGAATTCAGAATATCAAATTTCGGCGCCATTATGGACTAGGCGCCGCCAGTTTTCTCTCTCTCTCTCTCTCTCTCTCTCTCTCTCTCTCTCTCTCTCTCTCTCTCTCTCTCTCTCGGGCGCGCGCGCGCGCGCTTATGTTCTCAGTCGCTTACTCGGAGTTCGGGGATAAAATGAACGCAGGATGAAAGGAACGAGGAATGGAGGCATGAGAGAGAGAGAGAGAGAGAGAGTAAAAGAAGGTTTGGGATGAGCTCATGGACTAAAGGAATGAGGAAGAGGGAAGGTTATGAAATTCAGTGGTGACATTTTACATCTCTCTCTCTCTCTCTCTCTCTCTCTCTCTCTCTCTCTCTCTCTCTCTCTCTCTCTCTCTCTCTCTCTCTCTCTCTCTCTCTCTCTCACACACACACACACACACACACACACACACACACGCACATTTACATATATGAAATACGCATTTTTCCTCTACAACATAAAAAAAAAAGAAACGGAAGGAAAGGCAAGAAAATGGAAGCCTTTTAGCATTTTACATTTTTCTTTTATTCTCTGTTTGTTTAAATAACTGCTGGATTTTTTCTTTGCATTTTCAGACAATATGTATTTTGGATGCTGGCAGTGTGTGTGTGTGTGTGTGTGTGTGTGTGTGTGTGTGTGTGTGTGTGTGTTGCGACACTCTGCTGTTGTTCAGTTTAGCTTCGAGGTAGAAAAAAGAGAAAAAAAGATTAGCATAACATTTCCATGATCGACGTTACACTCTCTCTCTCTCTCTCTCTCTCTCTCTCTCTCTCTCTCTCTCTCTCTCTCTCTCTCTCTCTCTCTCTCTCTCTCTCTCTCTCTCTCTCTCTCTCTCTCTCTCTCTCTCTCTCTCTCTCTCTCTCTCTCTCTCTCTCTCTCTCTCTCTCTCTCTCTCTCTCTCTCTCTCTGTTTATGATTTTCAGTAGTATCTTCAATCCCTTAGGCGTCCCTTTTTCCTTCTTAATCTCTCTTACTTTCTTTGAGGCTTCCCTTCTCTTAATCGCTGTCTTGACTCTGAACACCGCTCTTTCCTTTACTTTACATCATTTCTCTTTTTCCTCCTTACTCCTATTTCTCTTGACTCATTACTTCTCCAGCCTCCATTTTCTCTCTCATTTGCTTTCTATTTTTCTCATTGTTTTCTCCGTCATTACTAAAGCACTTTCTTCGGCCTTCCCTATTTTTTATCACCTTACTGCATGCCCAACTTTTGTTTTTCTTCTCCCTTCCCTTTTCTTCCCTTGTTTCTCTTTCCTTTCCCAATCCTTTCCTTCCATTGTCATTCTTTTTTTTCCCTTCCCTTTCCCTGCTCATCATGTTTCTTTTCATATCACATACAATTATATCCGTTCTAGGAGTTATAAGGCCTCCATCTCTCTCTCTCTCTCTCTCTCTCTCTCTCTCTCTCTCTCTCTCTCTCTCTCTCTCTCTCTCTCTCTCTCTCTCTCTCTCTCTCTCTCTCTCTCTCTCTCTCTCTCTCTCTCTCTCTCTCTCTCTCTCTCTCTCTCTCTCTCAGGCACTTTTCTTTATGTATTTCACGTGCGAATTCTAACATAATAAATCTCCTAATTTACCTTTTCTCTATTTCAGGTGAGTCGCCATTCCTTGTTCTACTGTAAGGTGAGGTGAAAGACGCTCCCAGGTGACACGCGGAGCTGCATCACCTGTGTCTTTGAGTCCAGGTAAAGCGCGTCCTCCTCCTCCTCCTCTTCCTCCTCTTCCTCCTTCTCCTCCTCTTTCTCCTTTTCCTCGTCGTCGTCGTAGTCATCTATTATTATTATTATTATTATTATTATTATTATTATTATTATTATTATTATTATTATTATTATTATTATTATTATTATCATTATCAGTTTGTTTCGTATTTTACATTATTATCCTGCTTCTTTTACTTTTCCTCCTCCTCCTCCTCCTCCTCCTCCTCCTCCTCCTCCTCCTCCTCCTCCTCCTCGTCCTCCTCCTCCCCTCTTCATCCTGCCACAACTGACCCGACTTCGCCATAATTTTCGGGGGCGTTTTCGGCTCAATTTAGTCCCGCGAAAGTAATAATGAAGTTGCGGCGGTTGTCTCGTGGTTGGCGGCGCGAATGTCCGCATACATGAATAACTTAATGATTGGCGGCCCCCTTCCCTTCCCTTCTCTTTCCTTCCCTTCCATTCCCTTCTCTTCCTTTCCCTTCCCTTCCCTTCCCTTCTCTTCCCTTCCTTTCCCTTTCCTTCGTTTCCCTTCCCTTCCCTTCCCTTCCCTTCTTTTCCCTTCCCTTCCCTTCCATTCCTTTTCCTTCCCTTCCCTTCCCTTCTCTTCCCTTCCCTTCCCTTCCCTTCCCTTCTCTACCTTTCCCTTCCTTTCTCTACCCTTCCTATCCCTTTCGTTCGTTTCCCTTCCCTTCCCTTCCCTTCCCTTCCCTTCCCTTCCCTTCCCTTCATTTCCCTTCCCTTCCCTGTCCTTCCCTTCCCTTCCCTTTCCTTCCCTTTCCTTCGCTTCCCTTTCCTTTCCTTCCCTTTTCATCCCCTCCCTTCCATTCCTTTCCCTTCCCTTCCTTTCCCTTCCCTTCTTTTTTCCTCCCTTCCCTTCCCTCCCATTCCCTCCATACCATTCCCCTCCCTTTCTTTCCTTCCCTTTCCGGCTCATCTTTTTCTTTCCTCTTTCTCCCTTTCCTCTCCTTTCCCTTCCCTTTTTTTACTCTTTGCTTTCTTTTCTCTCTCCACTCTCCTGGGATAAACGCTTCAGTGGTTTTATGTCTATCATTGTATTATGTCTATCATTGGCATTTACAGGGTTTTCTTTTTTGGTATATTATTGTGGTATATCATTGCTGCTTATTTATTTACTCATTTATTTATTTATTTATTAAGCACTTTGATAGTTTGCCATTTCATTTTTGTTTTCGTTTCTAAATGTCTTCCTTCAGATACTCTTCAAAGGATTGCAGTAAAGATCATGTGATGTTTTCTTCTTCCATTGTCACCTTTCCACTCTCACCTTTGCCCTAATCCTCAGCTTCAGGTCATCAACCGCCAACCTTTGCTGATGTACAGTGTCATATTATCTATGCTCCATTCGTCTTTATAACTGCAGGGAGACGCGTATAAGGTTGTGACAGACGCTGGCCCTTTGTGGCATGGGTCCAGTGTTCGCCTCGCCCCACGCGGCTAGGATGATTTGGTTTTCTTGATGAAATCACGGGCTGAATGTCTCGAAATATTTTGAAGGGCTAATTTTTTTCTGGTTTTCTTGTTCATTGAGGGAGCCACTTAAATGCATTTGTCAGTAATTTCCAAAGCGGGTGGTACCGCCCCTCTGGGATCGGTGGAAAGATCTGGGGGACCGGTTAGGAAAAAAGGGGGCGGTACAAATGTAGGGGGGCAGCAGGAAGCGGTAGGAAGTCTGGCTGACTGATCCATTTAAAAACCCTTCCTTGCTAGTAAAATGAAAACACGAAGATTTACCGCGAGTACACTGTTGGGGGGGTATGCTGATGGTGATGTTGCTGATGTGGGAAGGCATGCACTGTGGTGATGAGGCGGAATAAAGTGAGGCGAAGTCCAGAGGTTTTTAGGGATTTTGTAGTGTTAGCGTCGCATGTACAGTGATAATAATAGGGGTGTGTACTGTGAATATGGTAATCAGGAGTCCCAGTCGTTGTATCATCGCTGTCGCTGTCTTGTCTAGGATGTTTCCGGGCTGTGCTGGCGTGATATGTACTATAACGATAATTGTGACTGAAGTGTGTATTCCGTTGGTTATATCATCTGCGCTTTCTTGCTGATGATATTTATGAGCTGGGCTGATGTGATGTGTGTAGAGTGGTTTGTGTAATAGTGATACAGAGGTTAAAGCGGATATAGTGTTGGCGAATGAATTTTTTTTTTTTTTTAAACACATTTTCCCTCATCCCTGCCGCGTCACTAAACCAATAACAGACCATTCATTTCATCAGCCGCTACAGTGCGTTACCTGTCTGACGGCACAAGTAAGCAGTTCACAAAAATAAACTAAAGTGTGAAGAGGAAGACTAGGAGGAGGAGGGATTAGGAGTGCTGCTGTTTCTATTCCCGCTTGTGCTGTGTTGTGTTTAGCTGCGTTTTGCTGTGTTGGGTTGTGCTGGATTGCGTGCTCCCAGTCATCCTCTTCACATTTTGATTTATTTTTGTGAACTACTTCGTGCCGTCAGACAAGTAACGCACAGTAGCGGCTGTTGAAACGAACGGTCTGTTATTGGTTTAGTGGCGCGGCAGGAAATATGAAAAATGGATTTGTTTAAAAAAACTCAGTAGTGGGTAGAAAAAAAAAGACAGGAAATGTAATAAAATGGAGCGGCGGATATGCGTGTATGGTTACCGACTGGACTCTTTGTTCCACACACACAATAATAAAAAATCCAACGAACAGAAAAATACACTTGTTTAAAAAGCGTTAATAGATTAAAACTTTGTGAAACGTAATGATATGGAGCACTTGATATGAGTGTACTGTTACCCTTAGTAGTCTTTGTTCTGCGGTTATGTTGGGAAAGATCCAACAAACTAAGGCAGTCCAGTTGTTTAAAAGCGTTAATGGGTTGCAATATCAAAAAATGTGATTTTGTTTTTTTGTGTGCCCGTTATGGCCCACCAGAGGATCGCATGTACTGGCCGCTTCATTGGCGTGTTAAAAAGCTGTCTTCCGGTGTAAATAGCTTTGAACATTGCCGAAACTTTGGTAACAGTGCAGAGAGAGAGAGAGAGAGATCGAAAGTGAGAGTGAGAATGAGAATGAGAGTGAGAGTGAGAGTGAGAATGAGAATGAGAGTGAGAATGAGAGTGAGAGTGAGAATGAGAATGAGAATGAAAAAGAGAAAGAGAGTGAGAATGAGAGTGAGAGTGAGAGTGAGAATGAGAGTGAGAGTGAGAATGGGAATGAGAATGAGAGTGAGAATGAGAGTGAGAGTGAGAATGAGAGTGAGAGTGAGAGTGAGAGAGTGAGAATGAGAGTGAGAGTGAGAGTGAGAATGAGAAAGAGAGTGAGAGTGAGAGTGAGTGAGAATGAGAGTGAGAATGAGGTGAGGTGGGGTGAGGTGAGGTGAGAAGAGGTGAGGTGAGAATGAGGTGAGGTGAGGTGAGAAGAGGTGGAGTGAGAATGAGGTGAGAATGGGGAATGAGGAATGGGGTGAGGTGAGAATGAGAAAGAGGTGAGAGTGGGGAATGGGGTGAAATGGGAGAGGTGAGGTGAGGGATGGGGTGAATGGGGTGGGGTGAGGGAATGAGAATGAGAATGAGGTGAGGTGGGGTGAGAATGAGAGGAGGTGAGGAATGAGGAGAAGGTGGAGTGAGGAGAATGGGGTGAGGTGGGGTGAGAATGAAGTGAGAGGTGAGGTGGGGAATGAGAGAAGAGAGTGAGGGTGAGGAATGAGGTGAGGGGTGAGGTGAGGAATGGGGAATGAGAGAAGAGGGGTGGGGTGAGATGGGGTGGGGAATGGGGTGAGATGGGGTGGGGTGAATGAGGTGGGGTGAGGGAGATGGGGTGAGGAATGAGGTGGGGTGAGAATGGGGTGAGGTGGGGAATGGAGAGAGGAGGTGGGAGGATGAGTGGGGAGATGGGGTGAGGTGAGTGAGAGGTGTGAGGTGGGGTGAGAGGAGGGTGAGGTGAGAGTGGGGTGAGGAGTGGGGTGGGGAGTGAGGTGAGAGAGAGTGGGGTGAGAAGAGAGTGAGAATGAGAAAGAGAGTGAGAATGAGAAAGAGAGTGAGAATGAGAAAGAGAGTGAGGTGAGAGGAGTGAGGTGAGAATGAGAAGAGGTGAGATGAGAAGAGGTGAGAATGAGAAGAGGTGAGGAATGAGAAGAGGTGAGAAAGAGAGTGAGAGTGAGAGTGAGAAAGAGAGTGAGAGTGAGAGTGAGAGTCAGAGTGAGAGAGAGAGAGAGAGAGAGAGAGAGAGAGAGAGAGAGAGAGAGAGAGAGAGAGAGAGAGAGACTAATCACAAAGCAAGTTTCTCAGACACAAACCAGCTTTTTTTTCTTTTATCTCCCGCATATTATATTTTCATTTTCTTTTTCTTTTCGTATTTTTTCCTTCTCCCAACGTCTTTCACCACCTCGAGTTAAGTTTCACCTGCAACTTCACATTCTCCTACTCATACTTTTCCTATTCCTCCATATTCCTCCTCCTCCTCCTCCTCCTCCTCCTCCTCCTCCTCCTCCAGGACTTATCTTCTGCACTCTTTTATCGTGTGTGCGTGTGCATTGTGTGTGTGTGTGTGTGTGTGTGTGTGTGTGTGTGTGTGTGTGTGTGTGTGTGTGTGTGTGTGTGCGTGTATGAGAGAGAGAGAGAGAGAGAGAGCGTTTGCGTATGTCAGTTGGAGAGCAAATACACGTCGATGTAAATACGCTTGGCTCCCCCCCACCCGTCTCTCTCTCTCTCTCTCTCTCTCTCTCTCTCTCTCTCTCTCTCTCTCTCGGTAGTGATGGGTTCGAGTTTACGCTTAAATCATGGTAGTTTGTGGTTGTTTTGGAAAGGTGTGTGTGTGTGTGTGTGTGTGTGTGTGTGTGTGTGTGTGTGTGTGTGTGTGTGTGTGTGTGTGTGTGTGTTTGCTGTTCCGTGTGTGAGGTTGGGTTATCTGCATGTGTGTGTTCTGGTGGTGGTGGTGGTGATAGTGGTGGTGGTGGTGGTGACTGCAGTATGTGTGGTGGAGGGATTAAGGAGATTTACTAGCATGGAAGGGAGGGAGGGAGGGAGGGAGGGAAGCAGAGATAGGAAGAGGGGAAGGAAAAGAGGGAGGGAAGCAGAGATAGGAAGAGGGGAAGGAAAAGAGGGAGGGAAGCAGAGATAGGAAGAGGGGAAGGAGAGGGAGGGAAGCAGAGATAGGAAGAGGGAAGGAAGAGGGAGGAAGCAGAGATAGGAAGAGGGGAAGGAAAAGAGGGAGGATGAGAGGAAAGTATGGAGAGAGAGAGAGAGTTGTGTACGGGCCCTCCGGCTGTTCCTTTACTAATGACCCAAGCCACATTTTCACTTCCTATTTATTCCGTCTCTCCCCTCTTTTCCCCGTTGTTGCTCTCTCTCTCTCTCTCTCTCTCTCTCTCTCTGTTTGGGTTGTATGCGTTTAATTTGAGTATTTTTCTTGCTTCCTTTTTTCTTATTCCTTTCATTCATTTGCACTGCGTTTCTTTTATCGCGAACCCTTCCTCCCCCTCATCGCTTCCTTCTTTCTTTTTCCCCTCCACTTTTGTGTCTTCAGCTCCTTTCTTTCTCTCCTTGGTATCATTTATTCATTACTTCTTATTAGCTTGTGATTATGTTTATGTTCGCTGGGGAGTTTTCTGGATATTTTTTTTTCTTTTTCTTTTACTTCTGCTTCATCTTCTTTCTTTCTCTTCTTCTTCTTTTACTTTTTCTTGATGTTTTCTTCTTCTTCTTCTTCTTCTTCTTCTTCTTCTTCTTCTTCTTCTTCTTCTTCTTATTATTATTATTATTATTATTATTCTTATTCTTATTCATTACTGTCATTTTTATTATTATTACTATCATTATCTTTATAATTATTTTTTTTTTCTTATTCCACCGCCTCCCCTCCTCTCCCCTCCTTCTCTTGGTCTCATTCGACTTCTTTCTGTTGTGTTTGTGTTTGTGAAAGTATGTTTGTTTGCTTGGCCGGCTTGGTTGCGTGTGTTTATGTGAGTGTGTATGTTTATGTGAGTATGTGTGTGTGTGTGTTGGGGGTGGTTAGCCTTGTCTCCGTGTGGCTGTCGTTGTACAGTTTGTTTCTAGTTCCACTGTTGTTTTATTCTTTGGTTTTATTTTCTTACCTTCCTGGCTTCTATCATGATTCATTCCTTTTTTTCTTTCTTTCTTACATTATTTTTCTATCTGCTAATTCCATTTGGTCTATCCGTCCATTTTTTTTCTTTTGTTACTCATGTCTCTATTCGTCTGGCTCTCCCTCCATCCCTCCATCTGTACTACAAGGCAACACTAAATACGATTTTGATGTTTTTAGTAATCCCCATAAACCCGCTGGCGTCGAAATGGCCCTCGTAGCCAAGGCAAGTACAGAGAGGTATCGTCACTCTCAGAACGTGAAGAACCAAATTTTGAAATGAGCTTTTTTATTTGGACCTCTCGGATGTTTTTTTTATGTTATAAACTGCTACAATAAAATAAAATAAGATGTGGATTTTTTGTTATATACCCTATGAAGCAATTGTCGGTGAACAAAAAAATATAGAGAGAAATGTTCACGGCATCTCATCCTGGACGATGATTGGCTGGCATCTCGATAAGCTCCGCCCCTTCCTCGAGCCTAATTAAGCCCCGCCCCATCCTCGTTGTCTGCCCAAACCGGCGGCTTCACACACCTCACTCCCACCCTGTTTCCTGACCCCAACATTAATTTTTACGAAAAACTGAAACTGCATCACACTTGCATAAAATTGTAACAATAATGTAAAATTACACATGCGAAAATCAGAGTTAAGTGAAGTAGGGAGTAAATATTTTCTTGCATTTATTTCCCTTCAACTCCTTAGTACTCAGCTGGTTTTCGTCGCATCACTTTTATAAGCACAGATTCTAAATCTGTATACTTTTCTGCTTTTGATGGTGTGTGGTACGTCCCGAGGTAAAAATATACAGAGGGTCAAAATCACCTCGGAACATAAGCCGCGCCATGAAGGTGTTCTTTCGCCTCGGTATTTGTTTACTCAAGTCAGACTCGCCGCTCACCTCGTGAGCAGCAGCAGTCTGACTGTAGTAGACAGGCATATATTAGCCAATCTTCTCCCATTCAGGAAGATGATGGTGGTTTCAGGTTTTCGTAAAATTAATGTTGGGGTCAGAACAGGCTGGGAATGAAGTGTGAAGTCGTCGGTTTGGCAGAACAACGAATGAAGGCTATAGGAGTTGCCAACGAGTGATTTCCTCCCGCCTGTATGACGATACCTTCTCTATACTTGCCTTGCTCGTAGCCCCCTTTACCCCTTGGGAAGAGCCGCAAAACCTACCTTATTTCAGTGGACCGCAAGTTGACATCACTCTTGTGCCCCTCGCCCTAGAAAGCCTCCGAAATTATGTAGCATTTGTGGTCCCTTGCTTGTATGTGGTTAGATGACGGAAGGGAGGGATGAACAGAGAGAGAACAAAATGTGGAGAGATACATGGAGGCACAGTGAATATATGTAAGAGGTGAATAGTTGATGGACTCGGGATGGAAGGAGGGTAGAGATGACTGGAGTTAAGGGAAGGTAAACATAGAGATACTGAAATGGTAATAGAGAAGCAAGGAAAGGTTGATACATGAAATAGAGAGGAAGTGTGAATTTAAGAAGTCAGAGGGGGAGGAGCTTATGGAGGTGTAGTGGTAGGAGACACCAAGGTTTGTTTGATAGCTGGATATGGAGGGGGGGCGGGGGGGGGGAGTAACAATGAAGGAGTTTGTGGGTATTAGAAGAGAGCGAAGATTTGAGTCTGGGAGGAGAATGTATAGTGACGCCTCCTAGCTGTAACCCTTCCGTTTATAGTGTAGCTCTTACTAACTAAATTTCTCTCTCTCTCTCTCTCTCTCTCTCTCTCTCTCTCTCTCTCTCTCTCTCTCTCTCTCTCTCTCTCTCTCTCTCTCTCTCTCTCTCTCTCTCTCTCTCTCTCTCTCTCTCTCTCTCTCTCTCTCTCTCTCTCTCTCTCTCTCTCTCTCTCTCTCATTCCTTTTTCAGTTTCAATCTTACATCACTTCTCTCTCGCTTTTCTGTCTCATGTTACCTGTGACTATACAAATTTAACCCATGGGACATTTTCTTATAGAGTCTTTGCTTTTTTCTACTTCTCAGATATTCTTTGTGCACCATGGTATCACACGTTTAATTTTCTTATTTTGTGTTTTCTGGCAGACCTAATTTTTTCTATATCCTTCGTTGGTCTTTTTCTGCTTTGTATTTCTTCTTGTATTTATCTTGTAAACTTTTAATTCTCCCAGTACTTTAGTGCCTTGGATTCGTTGGATTTCCTTTCTTTCTTCTTATATACGGGATATATATATTTTTTTCAGTTTGCAAAGCCCTTCTTCCACTGGCTTATGCTTTCCTCCCTCACCAGAATTGATTTTCAGTAAGGATTGAGATTTGATTTTTGTTAGATTGCCACTTTATCCGTACTATAACTATCCTTTTTTTTTAAAATCTACAACATTATCCCGCTGTTGTTCAATTCACCCTTACTCTCACTCACGTTCACACAAAAACCGACTGAGATACAAGAGTTAACGTTTACCTCGCTTCGATCGTTCCCATTATCGGTCGATTTGCTCCCTTGACCTTGTGTTTGGTGGCGTGTTTTGAGGTACTAATCATTACCCTGAGTTACGGGTGATTCGTTTCTTCCCCACCTCATTTATTGTCTTTAGTTACCTCGCAGATCCTGAAGGTAACCTCGCTTTTTCTCTTGTGTGTTTTCTACTGCTCTATCGCTGTAGCTCGCGTGAGTCATGCTTCGGTCAAGTATTTCAAGCCAGTCTTCGTGTCGGGTGTTGTGTTGGACGTGTATGAGTGTTGCGTGTTGGCTATGTCCGTGTTGCGGGTGTGTTTCCTGCAGAGTGTTGAGGAAGGCAACCCTAAACATAAAGCTAAGAGAGGGAGAGGGAGACGGAGACGGAGACGGAGACGGAGACGGAGAGGGAGACGGAGACGGAGAGGAAGAGGGAGAGGGAAACATGGAAACATGGAAATGCAGGCAACAGAAAGCCTATTGGCTCATTACGAGGTCGCCCGCTTGGGTGATTTAATCTGGTCGACTGCCACTTGGGGCTTGATGAGCAGATGAAAACACCTCGAT
The DNA here is from genome assembly GCF_024679095.1 of Eriocheir sinensis. NCBI lineage: Eukaryota > Metazoa > Arthropoda > Malacostraca > Decapoda > Varunidae > Eriocheir > Eriocheir sinensis. The sequence continues at coordinate 7,875,320 of NC_066540.1, read as the reverse complement.
ATTGAGGAGCAGATGAAAGCACCTCGTTATTTAGTTTACTCCCGACGCAGCGAAATGACGGTCGATTCTATATTTGAAGGAGTTGATGGTATTCGCATTTACTACTTCTGAGGGAAGATTGTTCCAGTGGCGGATGACTCGGTTTGAAAAGAAACTCCTTCCAATGTCTGTGTTACATCGACTCGACTGAATGGGTAAACCGTTATTTCTAGTTCTCGAGTTGGTTTGCAGTTCAAAGAATCTGGAGTTACCGACTTTATTGAACTTTTTTCAGATACTTGAAGACTTGAATCTTATCCCCTCGTAGGCGTCTTTTCTCCAGTGTAAAGAGATTGAGTCGCCTGAGTCGCTCCTCGTACGGTTGAGCCCTTAAGGTTGGAATCATCTTTGTGGCGCGTCGTTGAATCCTTTCCAGTAAAGCAATATCCTTTCTGTAATTAGAAGACCAGAACTATACTGCATACTCGAGGTGCGGTCTTACCATGGAATTATACAAGGATAGCATCACGTCTGGTGTTTTACACACGAAGTTCCTCGCTATGAACCTGAGCATAGTGTTGGCTTTGTTGTATGCTTTTTTACAGTGATTCGCGTGTTTCAGGTCACTGCTGATAGTGACTCCAAGATCCTTTTCCTCCTGCATCGCCTGCAGAGCTCTCCCATTCATGATGTATGTGTGGTTACTATTTCTGGAGCCAATGTGCATGACTTTGCATTTGTCAACATTAAAAGATATTTGCCATTTTTCCGACCATTCGATAATGTGATTGAGGTCTTTCTGAATGATTTCGCAGTCGGTCTTTGTGAGGGCCTCTCCACCCACCTTGGTATCATCTGCAAATTTTGATATTGTGGATTTCAGTCCTGATTCTAGGTCTTTGATATATATGATAAAGAGGATGGGTCCCAGAACTGACCCTTCAGGCACTCCACTAGTGACTGGAAGCCAATCAGAAGGCTGTCCGTTGAGTAGTACTCGTTGTTTTCTGTCGGTGAGTCAATCTCTTATCCACGCGATCAGATTGGCTCCAATGCCCGCCGAGTGCAGTTTCTTAAGGAGTCGCTCTTGTGGTACCTTGTCGAAGGCTTTCTGAAAGTCCAGGTATATAACATCACTGGGGATGTGCGCATCCCAGTTCTTATATATACTTTGGAAGAAGTTTAATAAATTCGTTAGGCAGGAGCGCTTGTTTCTGAAGCCATGCTGGGTGTCGGAGATTATATTATTGTTTTCTAGAAACTTAATAAGTTTATCTCTAATAATCTTTTCGAGTATTTTTCCTGCCACTGATGTCAAACTTATGGGCCTGTAGTTTAATGCAACGCTTTTGTCTCCTTTTTTGAAAATCGGTGTTACGTTCGCCATCTTCCAGTCTTCCGGGACCTTGTTCAGTTGGACTGACCGGTTGAATATGGTAGTGAGTGGTTGAAGTATTTGTTGTTTAAGCTCTTTTAATAACCGTGGGGACAAACTGTCGGGTCCCGTTGACTTGTTCGTGTCGAGTTTGTCCAATTACTTATTTACTTCTTGGTCGCATATTGAGTCAGTTTCCAGGGGCGTGATCTCACTCGGGGGGTCAGGGCCCTCGGGAATGGTTTCGATGTCCTCGACTGTGAATACGGGTGCGAAGTTACTGTTGAGGATTCTGGCCATCTGTTTACTGTCCTGAGTTACAGATCCAATCTCGTCTGTCAGGGGACCAATATTGGATTTTACTTTCTTTTTCGATCTTATGTACGTGAAAAATTTCTTGGAGTTAGTTTTGATTTCGCGCTATTTGTTTTTCATAGTTGCGTTTGCTACTCCGAATAAGGCTGCGACAAGCTCTGAGGCTGTTGTGGTACTGTGTGCTGGCTCCGGCCGTAGCATTCTCTTTCATCAAATTATAATTCCTTTTTTTTAGGTTTACTGCCCTTTTTATTTCTCTGGTCATCCACGTTGGATCTATGGCCCCATTTACTCGCCTGGTTTTCGTAGGCACTGTAGCCTTCTCAATCTGCAACAGCTTATCTTTGAAGACGTTCCACGCGTTGTCGATTGTATTGTCGGTGATGTCAAGTTGGTCCCAGGTCGTAGGGGGAAGCAGTGCACGGGCTAAGTTGAAATTTCATTTTTTGTAATCTGGTATCACTGACGGATTATCTACGAGTTTGTGACATATGTTGACATTAAAACGTATTAAGTGGTGATCGCACCCATTAAGTTTCTCACCAACTGTACAGTCGCGAATGAGGTCGGGGTCGCTTATAAATACCAGATCCAGCAGATTGTTTCCTCTTGTTGGTTGAGTTATAACTTGAGTGAGGAACGAATCCTCCACCATTTCTACCCTCTTGATCTCCAGTCATCAGTCCCCAGTCAATGTTAGGGCAATTAAAGTCCCCAATGATAATTGCTTCCTTGCTTTGTGTTAGAGAGTGAATCTCTTCGTAGAGAGCAGTGTCATCGGCTGCCTGTTGTTTTGGAGGCCTGTATACAGTTGAAAGTGTTAGTTTCTTGTTATTTGTGGTTATTTCCACATAGTCAGAATCGTATTTCTCTGCGTCCTGTTTGTCTATTTTTATGGCAGGGAGTGTACTTTTTACGTAGCAAACTACTCCTCCTTTCTTGTGCTTTCGACTTTTGTGGAAGCTTCCGTACCCAGGGAATGACAGTTCGGATTCTAGATGTGTAGAGTTGGCCCAAGTCTCTGTGATGGCTACAACATCTGGTTTCTCTGTTGCAATATACGCCCTAATCTCGTCCTTTTTGGGTATTAAACTACGTGCATTTGTGTACATGATAGAAATGTGACCCCTGTTTTTGCCGTGACGAGTTGTACCAGTTCGCTTGTCGGAGGCGTCGTTAGTTACACAGTTTCTTGTGAGTCGCACCGACGCTACGGGTTGGTTGATCAAGGTCTGTCTTTGCCCCGTCCTCGCCCGCCGTTTTTTGAAAGGCTTTTCGAAAAGCTTTTCACTGCCTCGTCCAGAAGCCTCCCGAAACGCGCCGAACCAACCTCATTCAGGTGTAGTCCATCGTTCCATAATAAGTCTGGGCGCTCAAAGAAGTGGTGCCAGGCATTTGTAAACGGCACGCCTTCGTCGTCACAAATTTCCGTCAGACTAGTATTGATGTTGCTCGCTTTGCTGTTGAAGCCGGCGTAAGCGCTGATTCTGGGTAGAATCAGCGACAATCAGAGACAATGACGTGAGGGGACTTGGTCTTGTAACGCCGAATGACCTGACGGTATTTTGATAGAATGGCCTGAGTTTGAGTAGACTGAACGTCATTTGTCCCCGCGTGAATCAGATAAACTGTGTCTTCCTTCGCGAGTTCCGTGACAGCATCGACAGCTGATGTAATGTCGTCCAATTTGGCTCCCGGAATACAATAACGCCTCCGAGTCTCTGCATTCCTGCCGCAGAATTCCGTTAATTGACCTCTAACGAGCGAGTCCCCTACAAGTCTAACAGATGTTTTCAGCTTGTCTGTGCCCCGAAACTGTGTCTGATCTACGCAGACCACAGCAGGAAGCATGGTCTTGTGGCGTCTAATGGATGAGTAGTGAGGAGTGGGAGTGTGGTGGCGACTGGACGTGGAGGCGTTAGGAGGGCTGGTAGAGGGGAGGGGCAAGGGGGAGCCAAGGGAAGAGGAGGAAGAGTCGGAAGGGGTTGACTGGGGGGGGGAGTAGAGGAGAAGGATGTTGAGGATGTGGAGGAGGGGGGAGAAGAAATGTATGAGGATGGGCCAGAGGCGGAAGAGGAGGAAGGGGCGGAAGGGGTTGACTGGGGGGGAGTAGAGGAGGAGGATGTTGAGGATGTGGAGGAGGGGGGAGAAGAAATGCATGAGGAGGGGGGCAGAGGCGGAGGAGGAGGGGGGAGAAGAAATGCATGAGGAGGGGGGCAGAGGCGGAGGAGGAGGAAGAGGCGGAAGGGGTTGACTGGGGGGGGAGTAGAGGAGGAGGATGTTGAGGATGTGGTAGACGGAGACGGAGACGGAGACGGAGAGTGAGTGAGAGTGGTGAGTGAGGTGAGGTGAGTGAGGTGAGTGAGTGAGGTGAGGTGAGGTGAGGTGAATGAGAATGAGGTGAGGTGAGTGAGGTGAGTGGTGGTGAGGTGGGGTGAGGTGAGGTGAGGTGAGAGAGAGAGAGAGAGAGAGAGAGAGAGAGTGTATGTTCAGCTGCAGAGAGAGAGAGAGAGAGAGCGAACTGTGTGTGTTTTGGTGTGTATGAGGTAGGTTTGCCTGTATATCCATCTCTATGATCGAGACATACAGCTAAACCCCAAAACATGACGCTAAAGTCTATGGTGGTTCCTCTTCACTTTTCAATTATTGACACACACACACACACACACACACACACACACACACACACACACACACACACACACACACTCTCTCTCTCTCTCTCTCTCTCTCTCTCTCTCTCTCTCTCTCTCTCTCTCTCTCTCTCTCTCTCTCTCTCTCTCTCTCTCTCTCTCTCTCTCTCTCTCTCTCTCTCTCTCTCTCTCTCTCTCTCTCTCTCTCTCTCTCTCTTTCCTTTTTTCTTCCGTTTCCTTAGAAAAGTATGAAAAAAATCGACTTTTACTCGAGTACATCAGATAAGTCATAACTCAGATAACGATAATGATTTATCTGGTATCGATAAATTACTCCACTTAATTGTTTTATCATGACTTTTAGAGACAAAATTATAAATATGGAGTTTTATAGATTAAGTTAATTTGTCGTTTTTTAGGCTGAATGATGTCATGTTTTTTACGGTTAGATTAAATACGGTTTGGATACTATGATATTCTCTGATGCATTTGGTTAGTTCGTTCTGGCTAGGCTAAATGAGGATATGTTCTAAATTTTTAAAGGTTAAGATGATGAGACAACTAAATAGAAAACACTTATATAAAAAAGGAGTTAGATCGCGTGCAGGAAAATAGAAAATAAGGGATAACTTTGGAGAGTAAGAAAATTGATGAGGCTACGTAATATATATCCATCGATGCCGTGAGAGCCAGTGGTGTAGTGGTTGAGAGACATTGGCACTGAGATGATGTCATTTTCACGAGTAACGAATATATATGCCGGGAGCTGTGCGTCGCGTTACTGAGACCAGAGAAAAACAACAGGAACGAGGCGCCTGACGAAAATGATTGGCGGAAGTGATGGGTCTCTCTCTCTCTCTCTCTCTCTCTCTCTCTCTCTCTCTCTCTCTCTCTCTCTCTCTCTCTCTCTCTCTCTCTCTCTCTCTCTCTCTCTCTCTCTCTCTCTCTCTCTCTCTCTCTCTCTCTCTCTCTCTCTCTCTCTCTCTCTCTCTCTCTCTCTCTCTCTCTTCCCTCCCACCCCCACCCCCACCCACCCCCGACGCAACTCCTAAAACTTTTACTTTTGCTGCTGTTCCTACTGCTGTTACTACTACTACTGCTGCTACTTCTACTCCTCCTCCTCCTCCTCCTACTACTACTACTACTACTACTACTGCTTCTACTACTACTACTACTACTACTACTACTACTACTACTACTACTACTACTACTACTACTACTACTACTACTACTACTACTACTACTACTACTACTACTACTACTACTACTACTGCCCCTGCTACTATATTACAACTAGTACGGAACAAAAGCACTCCAGACGTCTCGCCATCTCAATGCCTGTGTTCTGCCGCTGTTGTGAGGGCTTTAGTTGTTGAAGTTCTCGAAGCGCCGCAAACGTAGCCGAGCGGTGCGTCGTTTCCCCGGTGATGGTGCCGTTGTGGATGTGCCGGACGGTGATTTTGTCGTGGAGAAGCGCTCTCTCTATGTCTTTGTCTCTGTCTCTCAGTTTCTGTTTCTATGTTTATATCTCAGTCCGTCTGTGTGTCTGTCTGTGTTTCTGTCTGTCTGTCTGTGTTTTGTCTGTGTCTGTCTGTGTTTCTGTCTGTCTGTCTGTGTTTCTGTCTGTGTCTGTGTTTCCGTCTGTCTGTGTCTTGTCTGTTTCTGTCTGTGTGTCTGTGTTTCTGTCTGTCTGTCTGTCTGTCTGTGTTTCTGTCTGTCTCTGTGTTTATGAAAGTCTGTCTATGTCTCTGTTTGTCTGTCTGTGTCTGTCTCTCTGTCTGTGTTTCTCTCTGTGTGTTTCTGTCTGTCTGTCTGTCTGTGTTTCTGTCTATCTGTCTGTGTTTGTCTGTCTGTTTTTGTTTCTGTATGTCTCTGTGTTACTGTCTTTCTGTGCTTCTGTCTGTCTGTTTTTGTTACTGTCTGTTTGTTCGTGTTTCTGTCTCTCTCTCTCTCTCTCTCTCTCTCTCTCTCTCTCTCTCTCTCTCTCTCTCTCTCTCTCTCTCTCTCTCTCTCTCTCTCTCTCTCTCTCTCTCTCTCTCTCTCTCTCTCAATATCAATTTCAACACAGCAGGTCAACTGATATCAAGGGAGTAGCCAAGGAAAGGAGAGCTTTTAGTTGGACAGTTGTTTACAGAGCGAACTTGACCAACCCCCTGAGCAGTGTTCACGGAGTTATTTTAGGTTGAGTCTTACTCCTTATACATTAATCCCGGCCGCCCGCCCATTCACTCCACCTTTTTCTGCGCCGCCTTCCTCTGCTCCCTCAAACATTTATCCCCCGTCGTGTGAGATTGTGTTCGCCGTCGTTCCATTTTGATATTTCACGCGACTCCTTTCGCTTTCAGATGCCCTAGTGCCATTACATTTATGAAGGAGAGGGAGCTGACAAAGGTTGAAGATATTCTATTTGTTTTAAGAAAAGAAATCGAGCTTCGGAAGGTCTCACCATGCGTAGAACTAATAACTAATGGACAACCCGGTATATAACACAGTGGGAATAAAAAACTCGTCGACGTCAGGGCAGAGCCAGGTGAAGAGAAGTCGGAGCATTGGGCGGAGCAGGATGGAGTACACTAACACCCGACTGAGGGAAACAGAAGATGGTAGTATGTGAAGATTGCGTTACTTTACTTGTATCGTCTTTTTAGTTTTCCTTCAATTTCTTGTCTCGTTTTTTCACAATTTTGTCTTGCCGTTGTTTACTGTTTTTGCAGCCGCTATGATTCTATTGCTTTTAATTATCAGTTGTTTCTGTAAGTTATCACTCGCATTTTATTTTTATCGTGTTTCATTGTTCTGTATTCGCTTCCCTTCGTTGTTCCTATTTCATGGACTCTTTTAATCACCGTTTTTTGGTTTCTTTGGTTTGTGTTTATTTGCTTTCGATTTCTCTGTTGCAAGTCTTAATCGTGCTCCATCTGCATCATGTTATTTCTATTTTGGTGAGGCTCTGATCCCCTCTACTTTCTTCATGTATAATCTCGTTCCTCCACTTCCCTTTTCCATTCCTGCCTTATCTCACTCGCTTTCTTCCCTTTACTTCTCCCTCTTTCCAATTTCCGCTCATTGCCAATTATTTCAGCTGGTTATTTGACTCCTTTGATGGGCTGGTTTCCTTTCCTATTCATATATATACGTCGTTCGGTATCCATTTTGCCAATGAATTTTCCTTATGCATATAGAGTCCATATTCATTTCTCTCTCTCTCTCTCTCTCTCTCTCTCTCTCTCTCTCTCTCTCTCTCTCTCTCTCTCTCTCTCTCTCTCTCTCTCTCTCTCTCTCTCTCTCTCTCTCTCTCTCTCTCTCTCTCTCTCTCTCTCTCTCTCTCTCTCTCTCTCCTATTTATAAACTTCGATCAAGTCTACTCCCACCCTTTTACTTTCTAAATCATTTAAAATTACATGTTTAAGTCTTTCCTTATATGGCAGGTTTCTCGACACGTGAATATTTTTGTCATCGCTCATGTCTTCGAGGTGCAGTGGGCCTGTTTTCGAATCCCGCCTTGGGGAGTCGGTGTGCAGCCCACTCAGCTGTTCTTCCTACCTTTCGGAATGGTCGATAAATGGGTACCTTGGGAAAGATTGGGAAAGTAAATTGTGGTGACCCGGATGTTACACTGCCCCTGTGTCTGGTTAACGGGTGCTCTCCCAACACAGGAACGGAAATGAAGACTAACGCCGCGTGCATCTGTAGCGTATTCTCCCAACTCTTTTTTTTACCTCCTCTGCATCTGTCTGTATCAATGGTAAATACAGATTGAGGATGACCAGCGCTTTTATTGTTTTCGCTCCTTGAAATGAAACCCAGAACCCTAATAGCGTGCTTTTTATTCAGAATCCATTGAGTCCTTGGATGGAGAACGGAACTGTTTATGCATATGTGTATATACGCATATGTGTATGTATGTAGCCTCCGTATAAGCATAAAACAATCACGTTGTTAACATCTGGTCTCTGACTTTGGGTTGACGGAAACTCGTGACGAACAGTAGTTAAAGGTGTCATCTGGGCCAACAAGGGAGGCTCAGTTTATAGTATAGGGGAGGAGGAGGAGGAGGAGGAAGAGGAGGAAGGGAAGAGGAGGAGGAGGAATGTTATATGGGTCGTGGTTTATAGTGCAAGAGAAGGAGGAGGAGGAGGAGGAGGAGAAGGAGGAATCGTAGTTTATATTGAAGTTACGACGCTGGAAATGTGAAGGAAAGAGGGAGGGAGGGTTGGAGAGAGAGAGAGAGAGAGAGAGAGAGAGAGAGAGAGAGAGAGAGAGATGAAGGGAAAGTGAAAGATGACCAAAGATAAGAGAGCAAGGTTGGTATTTTCTGGAACGGAGAGACAAGCGGAAAGAAGAGGAGAACGTGAGAGTAGTGGAAGAAGAAAAGAAGAATGTAAGAAAATGGAAAGAAAGTGGAAATAAATGGAAAATAATTGAAAAGCTCAAGAAGGAAGGGAGGGAAAGAAAATGGGAAGGATGCTTTCAGAAATGTTGAACAGCTGGATAAGGTAAAGAAAATGCTGGAATGAGTATAAGGGGATAGAAAAGGGAAATGGATGGAGATGAGAGGAAAGAAATAGTAAGAAATGAAATGTATAAGGAAATTAATATGAGTAAAGAGAAAGGGAGACGGATGAAAGGGAGGACAGATGAATGGATGTTATAGGAAAGGAGAAGGAAGAATAAAGGAGAGAAAGAGAGAAATGGAAACGAAAATAGTGCCCAAAATAATAAGGGGAGTTATCAAATGTTTAAGTGTCCATTAAATGTATACTTTTGACATCAAGGGGCGTAATGGACACACACACACACACACACACACACACACACACACACACACACACACACACACACACACACACACACACACACACACACACACACACACACACACACACACACACACACACACACACACACACACACACACACACACACACACACACACTGCAACATCTACTTAGCCTCTCCGTACCTACCTTATCATCATCATCATCATCATCATCACCACTTGCGTCACCACCACCACCATCATCACCACCACCACCGTACAAGCCCGTGTCTCTAGGCCTCCCCACCCCGCAGAACAAGACTGGCTGGAAATGACGTAGGCAGAGGCGTCGGTGGTAATATTGTTATGGAGATGAGCGGCTGGTTGTGCTTCCTGTCCCGCTACACAATTTTTCGGCCGACTGACTGGCCGACTTCCTGCCTGCCTTGTTTCCTTCCTCCTCTCTTCTCCTCGCCTTCCGCTCTCTTTCTTTTCTGCTTTCCTGTTACCTCTGTGCTTCCCGGCCGGCTTATCTGCTTTCCTTCCTTCCTTCCTTCCTTCCTTCCTTCCGCGCTGTTTGGTGTCTCTGCTCTGTTGCTTTAATATCTCCTGTCATCCTTCCTTCCTTCCTTCAATCCTCTCCTCCCTAATTCCTCAGTTGGTGTTCTTCCTTAATTCCTTACGTTCAACTTTTCCCTCCGTTCATTTCTCGCTTGCATGCTTTCCTGCTTTTCTACTCCCCTCCTCGCTCCCTTGCTCTTGTTTTCTGATTTTCTTCCTTTCCTTTATTCCTTTTTTCTTCTCTTCTTCTTTCATTCTCTGCCATTTCTTTTCCTTCCTTCCTTTTTTGCAAGTACCTCTTCCTTTCCCCCTTTCTTCTTCCTTCTTTCCTCTTCTTCCTTTCTCTGATTTCCTTTCCTTTCTTCCTTTTTCTCTTTCTTCTCTTCTTTCATTCTCTGCCATTTCTTTTCCTTCCTTCCTTTTTTGCAAATACCTCTTCCTTTCCTCTTTTCTTCTCCCTCCCTTCTTTCCTCATTTTCCTTTTCCTTTTTACTATTTTACCTTAATTTCTTGCCTTTCCCTCTTTCCTTACCTTCCTCCCTCTTTGCCTTCATTCCTTCTTTTTCGCTTTCCTTTTCTTCTGTTTTCCATTTTCTCTAACCTCTTTCTCCTGCCTCACCTTCCCTCATTCCTAATCTCTTTCCCTTTCCCTCTCTCGCCTTCATTTTACGATTCGCTCTTGCTTGACGCCGAAGAACTCAACTTGACGTCATCCTTTCCCATCCTCTCTCTCCCTGCCCGTTGTTCGTTGTATGTAAAGTGCAGTTCATAAGGAAATACTCGTCTGCTAGTCCCTGATGCCTGCTAGGTGGATGAAAGATGTTGAAAGAGGCTTGATAGAAAATTTAGTGGATCCAAATTTTTTTTTTTTTGTCATTCGATGTTTCTTTTTCTATTCCTTGTCTACTTGCCTACTAGCTTTTTATATTTATATTTTTAGCTTCATTTCCCCCCTTTTTTTGTCAGCCTTTCCCTATGTCTATCTTTCTGTCTGTATGTCTGTCTTCTCACTAACTTTCTGCGAGCTGTGGCTGTGTGTGTGTGTGTGTGTGTGTGTGTGTGTGTGTTTATAGCAGAGGAGTCAGTTCAAGGGCATAAAAAAAACACGAAACCAATGTGAAAAAAAAAGCCCGCTACTCACTGCTCCGTGTTTGTGTGTGTGTGTGTGTGTGTGTGTGTGTGTGTGTTAGTTATGCAGGTGGACAAGGCGGTAATTAGCTTCATACCAGTAATGGACATTCTACCTGTCAGTCCTTTTTTTGTCACTTTGTTTCATCCATTTTCTCTTTCTCTTCTTTCTTCCCATTTTTCCCAGCCACCTTCCCCTTCCGTCTCCCTTCACCCAACATTTTCTGCCTCAATATTCTTCTTTCACCTTAATCCCCTTCTTTCTCTCTTCTTTTTCTTCTCCTTTACTCTCTCTCTCTCTCTCTCTCTCTCTCTCTCTCTCTCTCTCTCTCTCTCTCTCTCTCTCTCTCTCTCTCTCTCTCTCTCTCTCTCTCTCTCTCTCTCTCTCTCTCTCTCTCTCTCTCTCTCTCTCTCTCTCTCCTTCTTTCATCCGTATCCCCCTAACTTTTACTTTCTCGTTCTTCTGTCTCCTCGACTCACACAACTATCCCCTCTTCTTTCCTTTCATCCCTCTTTTCCTCTTTACCTCTCTCTCCTTTCTCTTTCAATCCTATTCCCTTACAATCCTTTCTTCCTTTTTCTCTTTCTTCTCTTCTTCTATCATCTCTGCCATCTCTTTGCCTTCCTTCCTTTTTGCACGGACCTCTTACCTTCCTTCTATCTTCTCCCTTCCTTCCTCTTTTTCCTTTCATTTCTTACTATTTTGCCTTATTTTCCCTTCCTTATTTCTCTCCTATTCCCTTATCTTTATGCCTATACCTTCCTCCCTCATTTTACCTCTCTCCCCCTCACCATCCCATCGCCTCATTCTCTTCCCCTCTCCCTTTCCTTCTCTCCCCTCTCTCTCCCCCCTTTCCCTCTTATCCCCACGAGACTAACGCGTGTAACGAGGGAGGTAAAAAACTGTGCAACGAAATATTAATCAAAGGGAGTGTGTGTGTGTGTGTGTGTGTGTGTGTGTGTGTGTGTGTGTGTGTGTGTGTGTGTGTGTGTGTGTGTGTGTTTAGGTAGGGGAGAGGGGAGTCTAGGAAGGATCAAGCCCCCTCAACTACCTCCCCTTTTCCTATCCACTTTTCCCCTCCCCTTTGTTCAACCCTCTCCTTCCTCCTCCTCTCCTTCCCTCATTTCTACTCTTCTCTTCTTCCTCTTTCATCTTTTCATCACTCCCTTCCTTCCTTTCTAATCCCCTTGTTTCTCCCTATAGCAATCACTTCTAAGACCTATTACCCTTTTCCTTTTATCATTATTTATTATCTTCCCCTCCCTCAGTAAGACCTATTTATTAACCAGTCCTTTTGTTCTTCTCTCCCTTTTGTCAACACGCCTTTTCCCCTCACTCTTTATCGCATTCCCCTTTAGAGTTCTGCCTTCATTCCTTCATTTCCATCCTTCGCTATCCTATTTTTGTCCTAATGTCATGCCTTCCCCTTTTGCATTGTTATTAATTTTCCGTTCCCATAACTTCTCCCACTCAAGTTTAGTCCTTATAAGTCATTACGTTGTTATCTCTTTTTTTCCCCTCTTCTTAACTTATTATACGCCCTTTACAATTCCCATCCTTACTCCTTCTCTGCATTTTCTTCTTCTTTATTTATCATTGTCATCATCACCTGAATCTTTCCTTCCTCATGTGTTTTTTTATTTCAGTTTTTCCTCTGTCCTCTTTTTTTTTCTTGTTTATATTCTTTATTCTCTATATTCTTCATTCTTCCCTGTTTGCCTTCAACCATTTATTTTCATTCCTCTTCATCTCTCTCCCACCATACCACATATTATCACTTATTTTTAATTAGTCCTTTCTTTATCGCCCATTGTTATCTGTCTATCTTTTCCCTTCCTTTCTTTTCTTATGTTTTCTCTTCGTTTTCTCTCTGCCGCCCTCCCTTCTCTCCCCTTTATTCTCATCTCCCTCTCTGTTTCTTCAGCTATGTTTTTCCTTTTCCTCTCTTTTCAGTCTCTGTTCTTTATTAGCTCTCCCTTAAACGCTTTCCTTTTCCTTTCTTACTTTCTCATACTCTCCTTTTTACCATAATCACTTCTGTTTTTCCTCCTTTTCTTCCCTTCTTTTCTTTCCTCTCCCTCATATGCCGTTCCTTATATTTCCTTACCGACAGTCCTCTCCTCTTCCTCTTCCTCTTTTTCCTCTTCCCACAAACCTTTCTCTTTCTTTTCTTCTTTTTCTTTCTCTTCTTCCTCCTACCCCATTCTCCTTCTCTCACCCTCACCAGCATGTAGCCTTTCACCACCCCTCCCCATCTCATCGATAACATACCCATCCCCTTACCTCCTCTTCCTTTAACTCTTCTCCTTCCTTCTCTCCCCTCTCAACCTCCTCCCCTACCACCCTACCTACCTACCCTTAGTCTTCAACACCTCCCCTCTTCCTTCTCTCATAGTCCTGTATCCCTCTATCTCTTTATCTCCGTTCCGCCCCTTTCCTTCATCCCCACCCTGTTTCTCCTCTTCCCTTTCCCTTCTCCACTTTACCACTTCTCTCCCTTCACGTCTACGTCCTTCTGTACCCTCCTATTCCCTATCTTCCAATCCTTCCCCTTCCCTCTTCCCCGCCCCACCCCGCCCATCACGCTCTCCTCGTCGCGTGTTCACCGTCATTAAGATTAGCTATCGTGCAGTGATCAGGCCGGGGCACCATAATGAATAGCCGCTATCCAGGGCCATCGTCAGGCTAATGGGCCGTGGCGGGGCTGTGTGTTTGGCTGGGTGGGTGAAGACGCGTGGACTCGCCGAGGTGTGGATGTGACGGATGGTGTGACGCTTGGACCGCCTGTCACCACCACCACCACCACCACTACCACCACCACCACCACCACAATCATCATTACCACAACTACAGCCACCTTAACTTCTATCATCACTATTGCCATCACACCAGCACCACCATTGGCACTAACGCTACTGTCATCCCCAGCAATATTAGCTTATAACTACTTGCTGTGTTGCCATGTCCCCCTAATCATCATCACCATCATCACCACCACCACCACCTTCACCACCACAACCACCACCATTACCGTCATCGTCAAGTTCGTCAAGTTCGTCACCATCGTTGTGTGTGTGTGTGTGTGTGTGTGTTCCCAAGCTCTCTCGTTCACACTGAAAAAAAAAAAAAAAACATGCATACTTTCTACCTGATATTAATACCGTAATGTAAAGAGCCTAAGCCTTTGTATTTAATCTCACACACGCGCGCACACACACACACACACACACACACACACACACACACACACACACACACACACACACACACACACACACACACACACACACAGACGTTCACTTTTTGTAGCATTAAAATGTGACAAAGTGTATTTTTCTGTATGTTATTCTCTTGCAGCTTTGTTTGAATAAGAAGATAAATTTGACTTCAGAGCTTGTTATAGTGCAATCTCTCTCTCTCTCTCTCTCTCTCTCTCTCTCTCTCTCTCTCTCTCTCTCTCTCTCTCTCTCTCTCTCTCTCTCTCTCTCTCTCTCTCTCTCTCTCTCTCTCTCTCTCTCTCTCTCTCTCTCTCAATCTCGTATTTATTTAGGTCCCTGCATCTCATTCATTCACGTATTCAATTAATTACTCATGTTATCTTATGCCACCGCTACTTGTTCATTAATTTGCTTCTTACATTCATTTGTCTCTCATATTCATTCGTCAGTTCATACTCTCATTGGCATTATCGTCCTCTGTCTCGTACGTTCTTCACCCATTAGTTGTTTTGGGGGTCATCGTCTCCCTCGGTATCTTTGCATGTACAGCGGAGTTGCGTGGCCATTTTGTTTACATATATAGTTTAGTTGTGTCCGTCTTATATATTCCCTAATTCCTTTACTTATATAATATTTCTGATTTATATATTGCATCATTCTTTTTTTCTGCTAAATATACGGTAAAGTTGGCGGTCTCATGTTTCAAATTTTATCAGTGATCCACCTGTGATGCTTTTGTTTTCGTCCTGGGGTGATTCAGTCCACTACTCGAGCCATTCCTGAAGGAGGATTTGATGCCTTCTGCCGTAAATGACGTTTACTATCAGGAATGTTCTGTAACCAGGCCTCACCGACATATTTTTTTCTTTCTTTTTCTCTTTCTTTCCGTCCTTCTTTCTCTTTTTATTATTATTATTATTATTATTATTATTATTATTATTATTATTATTATTATTATTATTATTATTATTATTATTATTATTATTATTATTATTATTATTATTATTATTATTATTATTATTATTATTATTATTATTATTATTATTATTATTATTATCATCATCATCATCATCATCATTGTAACTATTATTATTACTGATATTTTTTGTTGACATATTTGGTGTCACAAAATCCCGTGCGTAATCCGATTTATTGTTCTAAAGCTTTTTTTTTTCAAGCAATATTTATATCTGCAGATTTATAAACTTGGCGCTGACTCTGTGACATTATTCCTAAATTAGTGTTACAAACTTGCCAAAAGCTTTAAGTAAACTTTGATTCGTATTTTCTTCCATTTAGAAAACCAAATTTTATTTTGTGGAACTTCTTTCGTCCTCTGATGTAGTCAGTCAGTGGTATGCTGGCTTATTAATTTTTGTCTTTCTGTTATACGCTTGAAGCGACTCCTTTTTTGTAGTGGGAAAAAATAAGAAGAATCTGTGCTCATGACATGCTCCTTCGTCGCTTCTCTAGGGCAAAAAACTGTACTACGTTGTTTTGTATATATGCCTGACACGGAACTCTTTCTCGCGCATTGGTTTTTTTCTCCTTGTTGCTCATTTCGCATTCACGCTCTTCTCATTTCTGTTCCCGATGGAGTGTCCGGCAGCAGTTTGCGGGGAAAGGCGCTTCTTTCTCGTCGTATCGTAGGGGTGTTTTGCGCAGACTTTTTTTTGTAGTTGTGTGTGGGTGAAAGGGGGAGGGGAGTGTGTGCGTGCGTGCGAGCATTAGAGATAAACAGACAGAAAGTATTTATAGATAGTAAAGCAGACAAACACAAACAATGACAAACATAAGTACAAACCTACATAATAAGGCGCATATATATATATATATATATATATATATATATATATATATATATATATATATATATATATATATATATATATATATATATATATATATATATATATATATATATACTTATTCACTTCCAAATACATATATAGACTAAACAAATGTACTCTTATGTACACGTTCATACAAAGACATACAGACAGACAGACACGCTGTCTCAGATAACCTAGGTAGTAAAACAGACAGACATATAAAAATATTTGAAAGACATACACCAGGAGAAGGACGAGGAGGAGGAAGAGGCAGAGTGAGACCTTCTTTAATAACTTATCACAAGCAACAGTGCTGGTGGCTGGCCGTGAAATTAAGAAAGAAAATTGAGAAGTGGAAGCCGGGAATTAATTTGGTAAAGAGCATTAAAGTTTTCCCGGACTCATGTGTCACACGGTAAAAAAACAATTTGCCTGAAACATATATATTTCACCTTCCTGTAATACTGCAACGACGATTTTTTTCCTCGTGGTGGTGGTGATGCCACTGCCAGTGCTGGCCATAAATAATGCAATCATAAATGTTGCCACTGCTGCTTTTCTCACCATAACAGTAAAACTGACTGACAAGAACAACAAAAAAACATCAAAAGCAACGCTCGCTTTAGCAAATTTCCAACAAGAACAACAAGAACATCAACGACTACAACACCAACAGCAGCAGCAGTAACAACAACAACAACAACAACAACAGCAACAATAATATCATCATCATCAACAACAACAACAACAACAACAACAACAACAACAGCAACAAGAACATCATCAACAACAAAAACAACAACAACAATTACTGCTACTACTACTACTACTACTATTACTACTACTACTACTACTACTACTACTACTACTACCACCACTACTACTACAACTACTACTACTACTAATAATAATAATAATAAATATAATAATATTATTGATAATAATAATGATGATAATAATAATAATAATAATAATAATAATAATAATAATAATAATAATAATAATAATAATAATAATAATAATAATAATAATAATAATAATAATAATAATAATAATAATAATAATAATGATAATAATAATAATAATAATAATAATAATAATAATAATAATAATAATGATATGAAAATTATAATAAAAAAAAATATTTTTTTCGTCACGAACATTTTTCCTCCTCCCCTTTCTCCTCCTCCTCCCCCTCCTCGTCCTTCTTATCCTCCTCCATTTAACTCTTGACTAGAGTAGTCGCCCACGAGGACGTTACAATTTACTAAACTTTTTTTCCACTCGTCGCTTTCGTCACCGCCGCAGTGCAAGTCTTCCGCGCTAAGTTGTAATCCCTTGCGAAATTAGCTTTCAACTCGTCTCATTTTTTTTTTACACCAGAGGAAGCAGCCAAGGGCAAATAAATTATAACTAACGGAAAAAGCCGCAAAAGTACTGCTCCCCGAAAGCGAAAGATCATAATAAATAATTGAAATAATGTTGGAAAGGTGTCTTGCTACATCCCTCCTGAAAGTCTTGGGAAGGTGGAAATACAGACAAAAAATGGCTTTTCCAAAGTTTGTTAAAGGGATGAAATAATGCAGATGCTGGGTTGAATTAGAGTAGAAAGTCGTGTGCAGCGGGACCGCTGGAGGGGATGAGACATGCGTTAGCAATTTCGGAAAAATAGTTAGATTGAAAAAATAGAAATAGAAACAGAGGCAGAATTGCGACGGAATTTACGAGTCAGAAGATGATTTAGTGGCACTTAGAGGAAGGGAGCTGATGAGGCGAAAAAATTTTGATTGTACCCTATCCAAAAGTGCTGTCTGGGAGGAGGCCCGCCCACCCCCACCTGACACGTGAGATGCTCTTCCATAAGGGGCGTACAAGGTCATTATAGACTCATAGAGAATATAGTTAACATCTGGGAGGCCGAAATGAATTGCTGACTATATGTGTTGTGTCGCTGTCGTTATGCTGTTGTTTTTGTTGTTGGTGGTGTGGGGTGATATGGAGCAGTGTGTGTGTGTGTATGTGTGTGTGTGTGTGTGTGTGTGTGTGTGTGTGTGTGTGTGTGTGTGTGTTGGGGTGGGGGGGGTGGGGGGGTGATGGTTGCGTGTTTTGGGATGGTCTCTTTGTCTCTCTCTGTCTGTCTTTTCTTTCTTCCCGTCATCTTCATTTCATCTTCCCACCATTTCTTTTGACATTATTCATTTCCTTGTTTACTTTTTTTCGCTTTTCCCTTTGTCCTTTCATTATACCCTTCTCTCTTTAATTATTGCTTTTTTTTTTCTTTCTATATTTTCCTTATCTCTTTTTTCTTACGTTTCTTGTTTAATTTCCTCTTATTTATTATCTATTTTTTCTTCCTTCACTCTTCCCTCTTTTTTATTTTCATTCATCCTTACTTCGTTTATTTCCACCAACTTTTTTTTATTTTCGTTTCGTCGTTTTTGTCTATTTTTTTCTTCCTTCACTTTTCCCTCTTTTTTATTTTTATTCATCATTACTTCGTTTATTTCCACCATTTTTTTTTCGTTTTGTCGTTTTTATCTTTTTGTCTCTCCCTCTGTCTGTCTGTCTGTCTGTGTTAAAATCCCGAGAAAACCATTAAACTTGACAAAACGTTGATGGCTTATATTTTTCTGCCTTTTTTCTCCCTAACAGGAATATAAAGAGACTGTCGCTTTAATCCCTGTAAAATGTGAGCGTTCTGCAAAACTTCATTGTCTTCGTCATAAAACCTCTCAGGCTTGGTAATTACACACACACACACACACACACACACACACACACACACCTGTCTTCCCATTTTCCCTCATACGTCCTAATTTTAATAACGGCGTCAACAATTGAGAGGAGAGGAGAGGAGAGGGAAGAAGCGGTAACATTATTAGAAAACGGAGAATGGTTGAGAGGTTGTGAAGGCAAATCAAGAAGATGGACATGAGCTTAGAGGATAGGAAAGGAAGAGAAGAGAAGAGGAAAGGAAAGAGATTAGTGGGGAAAAAAAGGAAGAGAAAGGAAACGAACGGAGTGGAGGTAGAGTGAAAGGATTGAAAGAGGAGAGAAGAGGTACAAAAGGAGAAAAGGCTAGACAGGGCAAGGAAGGGAGAGGAGAGGTGAGGAGAGGGAAAAGGTTGAAAATGGTGGTAGATTAGAGGAGAAAAAGGCATGAGCTGTTTTTTCCTGTTGTTTCTGAGTTTTTTTTGTTTTTTTTTGTCATGTCGGTGTGGAGAATCATTGTCTCCACTGAATAAAATGGAGTCACTTCTCAATATTTCAGTTGTATTTACATATGAAATAAATATAACCATCTTTCTCGTGCACATCAAGAAGACTTCGTGAGAGCCTTCCTGTGCTGATGCGAAATCTTGCATGAAGGTAGTTTCCATATTCATGTTGTATTTATTGATATCGTCACCCTCATAAAATAATCGCCTAAGTCATTTTTCAGCGATTTCCAGGTTTTTATCTACATGAATTTTTCGACATGTGACGCCCATTTTTGTATAGTTGCCTTCGTCATTCAGGGTTCGAGTGTTCTAGAATTGGCCTTTTCATTTCTGCCTAAATCTTAAGCCAAATGAGATAATGACAGTTCTTTTCTGATTTCCTGAAAAGTAGAAAATAATGACTTAGGCGGTTTGTTTACGAAGGTGACGATATACTTTTCGAAGACATATCCTTTCCCATTCTTCGCTTTCCTTTATTTTTCTCCTATATTTTCACTATATATATTTTGTTTTTATTTTATTATTTATTTCTGTGTTCCTGCTTTTTTTCTCCTATCCCCTTCCCCATCTTTACTTTTCTTCACTTCTTATCTTTTGGTGTGCTTCATTCCTTCTCTTTGCTTCCCGTATTTTTTTTCCTCGGATTCAACATTTATTTACTCATTTTTCCTCTTTGTTTCATGTTTTTTTTTTTCCTCAATTCCTAATTCCACCTTTCTTTCACCCCTCCCCATCCGCCTTTTTCCATTCTATTCCTTTCTCATATACAATCTCCCTTACCCTCTTCTCCCTCCCCCTTCTTATTGTCTTCCTTCCCTCTCTTTACCCTCTTTTTTCTCATATATAATCTCCCTTACTCCCCTCTCCCTCCTCTTTCTTATCTTCTTCCTTCCTTCCGTTTCTTTCTTTCTCATATATAATCTCCCCTTCCCCCCTTTTTTTTTTTACAGCTAAGGAGACAGTTCTAGGGCGTAAAGAGAAATATTAAAAAAAAAGCCCGCTACTTACTGCTCCTGAATAGAGGTCAAAGGAGTGGCCAAAAAGAGAGGTCAATTTCGGGAGGAGAGGTGTCCTGATACCCTCCTTTCGCTCCCTCTTTCTTATCGTCTTCCTTCCTTCCCTCTCTTTACCCTCTTTTTTCACACGTCTTCATCCACCTTATTAATTCAATCATCAGGTAATGCATACGTGAGTGACTCGTTTTCTCGCGAGTCATCCCATTTTCTCTTTGTTCGCAGCGTTACCAAGTGCGGCACTAAATCTTCCCCTCCCCGTGGCGTGAACTCTTTGTATCTCCTTATCATTGTTGTTGTTCAGCTGGTAATGGTAATAACCTTTGTCGTGGCGTCGTTAGCCTCGGATCGTTAATTCCCACGTGTTTCGTTCGAGTCATTTAGTAATTATTCATACGTCATCGCGTCCTGCTGAGCGTCGGAGGATAATCGCGTCTAAGTTGTGGTGATTATCGTATGTTTTATTCGTTTCATATCAATTTGATCTTCCATTGTTCAGTTGTTTTGTTTCAATTGATTGTTTTTCTTTATTTTCATTTTTTTCCAAATTTTAGCTCTGAATTTTCACATCCTGTTTTTCTTCTTTTTCTTCAGGACTTACGTTTTTCATGATTTGTGTTATTTAAATACCCTTTTCCACCTTCACTAATTGTATATCTTAATTTTCTTATTTTTTCTTTGGTTGTATTTATTTTTCATCTGTATTATCAGTTCATTTTAATCTAGTTGGTTTTTTTCGTTACTAATCTATGTCCATATCCATATCCTTATCATTCAAGCATTTATGCGTAAACCGTCGTAGTTTGCGTCATTCTAAAATAATTGTTTGATTGATTTTCATCCTTGATCTTCACGTGTAATAGCTATCATTGTGTATCCTGTAATTTATTCACACCATTAAGTAGTTGAAAGTATAAGCCGTTGCTTCATACTGTGCATCATGTGTATAACTGTCCTGGGTAAACAGCTCACGTTGATTATTATGCATTGCAGGTATGTGTTAAGCGATCCTCTCGTGGGGGCAGCGGGGAAGCTCCGAGGTGAGTGTTGGTGGGTGTTGGTGGGTGTTGGTGAGTGTTGGTGGGTGTTGGTGGGTGTTGGTGAGTGTTGGTGAGTGTTGGTGAGTGTTGGTGGGTGTTGGTGGGTGTTGGTGAGTGTTGGTGGGTGTTGGTGAGTGTTGTTGGGTGTTGGTGGGTGTTGGTGGGTGAGTGCATGGGTATGTGTTTGTCTTTTTCGTCGCATGTTTTCTGTTGTCTTCATCACCCCATTGTGTTTACTCCCATTTAACGCTTTTCCTTTCTCTCATCACCAGTCACCTAAATATCACTTCGCCGATCCGTCTTCCTCCGTCATAGCATAAAGAAGAATCAATACGCGTCAGTCATTCTTCGTTACATTATTTAGGACTCAAGTCAGATACGGAGAGGCTTCTGGGAACACGCATCCTCGGCCACATCATCTGAACACGTTTTGATACCATAGTCTTACGGAGTTCCCAAAGATCAAGCCGAGCAATGTGTTAAGACTTGAGTGACAGAAGGAAGAAGGAATTAGGGTCATACACACAGATAGACCGCAGGAGAAGGAATGACTAAAGGAAAGGGAAGCAGACTATTAAAAAGAGTGGGAGCGGTAAGAGAGGGATGGAGAAGAATGGTGGACAGAGCAGAATAAAAAGAGTAAGAAAGAAGAAAAAAGCAAAATGAAGAAGTGAAGAATACATACGCATATACAGAGAGAGAGAGAGAGAGAGAGAGAGAGAGAGAGAGAGAGAGAGAGAGAGAGAGAGAGAGAGAGAGAGAGAGAGAGAGAGAGAGAGAGAGAGAGAGAGAGAGAGAGAGAGAGAGAGAGACGGAAAACGAAACGAAACCCCGACAGACCAACAAGGTGACTGCAAGAGAGGCAGAGATGAGGAAAGAGAGAGGGTCAGGGAGGCCGTTTCTGTGCCGTATTTTCCGAGGACGGTGACGGCGCGCGGGCCATCCAGAATCATATTAGACTTTGATTACATATATTGTGTGGGGCGAGGCGAGGCGGCGAGGTGATCCAGGGAGGGAGGGAGGGAGGAGGAGGAGCAGGAAAAGGGGAGAGAGATGGACCTAATGGGAGGGACAGGGTGAGAAGGCGAGAGAGGGAAGAGAGAGATGAGGTCAAAGTGGAATGAAGGAAGGGGAGAGAGTAAGAGAGAGAGTAAGAGGAGAGTGAGAGTGAGAGAGTGAAAGAGTGAGAGAGTGAGAGTGAGAGAGTGAGAGTGAAAGAGTGAGAGAGTGAGAGTGAAAGAGTGAGAGTGAGAGTGAAAGAGTGAGAGAGTGAGAGTGAAAGAGTGAGAGAGTGAGAGTGAAAGAGTGAGAGAGAGTGAGAGAGTGAGAGTGAAAGAGTGAGAGAGTGAGAGTGAAAGAGTGAGAAAGTGAGAGTGAAAGAGTGAGAGTGAAAGAATGAGAGTGAAAGAATGAGACAGTGAGAGTGAAAGTGAAAGAGTGAGACTGAGGTGGTGAGTGAGGTGAGGTGAGGTGAGGTGAGTGAGGTGAGTGGTGAGGTGAGGTGAGAGGTGAGGTGAAAGGTGAGGTGAGGTGAGAGGTGAAAGGTGAGAGGTGAGGTGAAGGTGAGAGGTGAGGTGAAAGAGTGAGAAAGTGCGAGTGAAAGAGTGAGAGAGAAAGAATGAGGTGAGGTGAAGGTGAGAACAGAATGGTGAGAGGTGAAAGTGAAGGTGAGAGACTGAGGTGGTGGTGAGGTGAGTGTGAGGTGAGAAAGTGAGAGAGGTGAAGGTGAGGTGAGGTGGAAGAGTGAGAGGTGAGGTGAGGTGAGGTGAGGTGAAGTGAGGTGAAAGGTGAGAAAGTGCAGGTGAAGAGGTGAGAGAGTGCAGTGAAAGGTGAGGTGAAAGAATGAGGTGAAGAATGGTGAAAGAATGAGACAGTGAGGTGAAGGTGAGGTGAAAGGTGAGGTGAGAGGTGAGAGGTGAGGTGAGAGGTGAGGTGAGGTGAGAGGTGAGGTGAAAGGTGAGGTGAGGTGAAGGTGAGGTGAGGGAGGTGAGGTGAGAGGTGAGGTGAGAGGTGAGAGTGAAGAGTGAGGTGAAGTGAGTGAAAGAGTGAGAGAGTGAAAGAGTGAGAGAGTGATTGAGTGAGAGAGTGAAAGAGTGAGAGAGTGAAAGAGTGAGAGAGTGAGAGAGTGAAAGAGTGAGAGAGTGAAAGAGTGAAAGAGTGAGAGAGTGAGAGAGTGAGAGAGTGAAAGAGTGAAAGAGTGAGAGAGAGAGAGAGAGAGAGAGAGAGAGAGAGAGAGAGAGAGAGACTGGGGGAGAGAGCAGTGGAGAGCCTTTACAGCGTGTGTGTGTGTGTGTGTGTGTGTGTGTGTGTGTGTGTGTGTGTGTGTGTGTGTAGCAAACGGCTTACCGTTCATCAATTAAGAGTACCAATTTAGTACTTGTAGCTGTAGTCTCTCTCTCTCTCTCTCTCTCTCTCTCTCTCTCTCTCTCTCTCTCTCTCTCTCTCTCTCTCTCTCTCTCTGTGTGTGTGTGTGGAATCTAAGGCCTAAACGCTTTATTTATTTCATATTGTCTTAGGCCTATTTGAGAACCCGTGTGTGTGTGTGTGTGTGTGTGTGTGTGTGTGTGTGTGTGTGTGTGTGTGTGTGTGTGTGTGTGTGTGTGTGTTTTCTCTTTTTCCTTTCTCGTTTTTTTCCTTTCTCTTTTTTCTTTTACTTCGTTTCTCTCTCCTCTCTCACCCCTCATCTTTACAGCCCGCTACCTTCCTTTGTCTTTTATCCTGCCCTCTTTCATCTCCCCTTTCTCTCTCTTTCTCTCCCTATCTCTCACTCTCTCATTTCCCCTCGCTTTTTGTTCCTTCTCTTATTACACAGTTTCCCTTTTTCCCCTCTCACTTCTCATCCTCCCTCTCTCTTTCACGCTCTTTCTCTCTTGTCATTCCTGGCGTACCAAATATTTTCTCCCTCTACTTCCTTTTTCCTTCCTTCCTCAACTTCTCCCTCCTTCATTTTCCCCTCTTTACCCTCGTCCTCCCCCTCTTCCCCTTTTACTTCTGGTCAATTTCAGTTCGCGTCCATTCCCCTCGATGCTGCTAATGTTACGTCCCCTCTTTTTTATTCCTTTTCTTTTTTATCGTTCAGTTTGTTCATTGTTTCTCTAACTTTCTCTTCCTCAATGTCCTTCTCCCCTTTTCCGGCCACTTAGCTTTGTACAGGAGGACTTGAGGACAGAGGGCGATGGTGGTGGTGGTGGTGGTGGTGTCTGTTGTCGTCAGATGTACAGTGTTGGTGTTGTCGTTGGTGGAAACATGATTAGTTTTGCTATTTGCTTTTAGGGGTTATATATATAGTTCATGATGTTACCATAGTGTGAGCCTTGCTTTTGGTAGAGTCGCTGTTAAGGTCTAGAATTCAAAAGGCATCCTGCAAAATAGATTAATTTCACGTTAGATTGCGAGAAGAGTAAACGAGAGGTAATGGTGAGTCAGTCAATTCGTCCTGGGAGGGAAGGGAAGGACCGAAGGAGGTATAATTGTTGAAGTGTTAAGTGTTTAGATGTGCAACAAGAAAATTCTCCTTTGTGTGGGGCATGTAAAGTTACGTTAAAATTATTGACGTTACTGAAGCAGATATTTACTTTTACTCCTGAAAAAAAATTATACATATTTATTTTTTTGTTTGGTGGTTCAGGTGGGTAGGGGCTTACGGTGATCTCGCCCTGCTGCTAATAATGGTTATGATAATGATAATAATTTCAGCAATATAAAAACACTAATTCTAATAATGATTAATAATGATGAAAAAATAATAATAAATGTTAATGATAATATGAAGAAGAGGAAGAGGAATAAAGTGAATAAGTTTGCTGCTTGTGTTTAATTCAGTTCATCCATTTATTTCCTTATTTCTCCTTTTCTTGCTCTTTTTTCTTTTCTTTCTTTTTTTTCTTTCCCCTTACACTTCTATCCTTTTTGTTATATTTTCTCCTACTTTTCATTCTTCCTTCATTTCTCTCTTCATTATCTTTCTCTCTTAATTTTCTGTTCTTATATTCCATTTCTTTGTCTTTTTTCTTTTTTTCTGCGAGATAATAAGGGCGTAAAAAATAACAGCAGGGTAAAACGGAACGAGTTTTAGGTCCGTATCAAATTCACTGCAAATCTTAAGTAAAACATATACTTAGTTTTATTTCATATTTTTGCATTTTTCCGCATGTTCTCTGCAAACACAAGAAGTGGCCGCACAGTCAAGGGAAACTGGACTCGGAAAGTTGTGATGAAATACCGAAAACATTTGCTTGTGTTGCGCCTCGAATTCCCCGTGGCCTGAGGAATAAAGAAAATGCATGCCCGCCGCCAACGTAGCCATCCAACGTAATGTTATATTCCTGGCTGCAGAACGGGCGAAGAAAGTTGACTCCAAATTTACTTTTCTCTGCCTCCGCTTTGCTCCAACTGTACTGCGGGTTGGACGGCGTGGGAGCAGGGCGAGGAGTGGAGGTTGAGGCTGAGGTATACTTGGCGATGTTTGATACATGTGAACGAATAACTTTGTAGATTACGTCGTTTCAGTCCTATTTGACCCGTGGATTACGCTTTTACGTTTTCCCTGTTTACAGTTACCCATATTACTGTAAAATACGCTCATCTCGTATCCTTTCGAACACAGATAGTCATGTTATCATCCCAGTGCTGGATTCGAGGGTTTGAACTTTCAGAGATTAGTGACGGACACATAATGGTGAGTGTTGGGAGGGATAAGGTTAACTCTCGTAGGGGACGGCACAGGAGTAGTCACTGCATATTACGCGAGCTAAACATCATACACTCCTCCTTTCATTTGTATGCGACGCAACTTTAACTTACATATATGAGGCGTACGGAGGAGAGGGAGCATAAGGGACATATCCATTTTTTTCTAGTTTGGACAAGACAGGCAGGCTACACGTCCCAGGAAAAACAAGATATAAGTTGCAAGGGAAAAGCGACTCTCTGCACACCAAATACAAGGTCATTTATCCCTTGCAACTTGTTACTTCCTCTTCCTGGGATGTGTATAGCCAGCCTTTCCCAGTGCACACTATATATAGAAAAATGGCTTTGTCCCTTACGTCCTATCTCCGCCGCACGCCTCATATGTCACCACAGAGGAAACGATCGCTACATTTTGCGTGTGCTGTTACATACATACCGTTCACTTTCAGATATTTTTTTTTACAACAAAGGAGACAGCTCAAGGGCACAAAAAAAGTAAACAATAATAAAAAAAAGCCCGCTACTCGCTGCTCACAAAAAAAATCCAAAGACGTGGCCGAAAGAGAGGTCAACTTCGGATCGCTTTGCAATAGACTCACTCGCCCATTTTAGGCCACTCCTTTGATCTCAGTAACATCATTATCAGTCAGCCAGATCTAGTTCCCAGCCAGCTTTTTATGAACCACCTTTACGGCTACCTCCAACAAATTCCTTTTTCTGTGTTAGCTGTAAAATGGCGCAAATAGGACAAGAAAAAAAATGTGTATGATGTAAAGTATGTGGAATTGAACGAGGGCAGGAAACATTTCAGTAGCTTCCGTTGATTTTTTGCGTTGGCTATGACTGACATCTGTTAAAGGATAGTTTGGAATACGACAGCGAGCGTGGAAAGTAAACAGAATGAGCAAAAAATTAGGAGGTGGGGTGGGGGTGGGGGGGGAGCACATGCATACTGACTAATTGCCTCGTTTAATAGGAAAAAAAAATATATTGGCGTATAAACAAACGCGTTAATATTTCAGTGGTGCGCGGAGTTATAAATTATGTGAATGTACGGCAGCAAATCAGCGACATAAACATTTATTTCACCATATAATGTACAGAGCGGTGTGCATTTTCCATCCTAATGTGTGTGTGTGTGTGTGTGTGTGTGTGTGTGTGTGTGTGTGTGTGTGTGTGTTGCCTGAAATAGATAAATTAAATTCCGTAAATGTGTTGCTCTTCATTAATACATATTATTAATAATGAAATTCAGATTCGTGTGGTCTACCATGACACACACACACACACACACACACACACACACACACACACACACACACACACACACACACACACACATTTTTTACATTCACTTTCGTTTCACTTTCTTTTCTCTTTACTTTACTTTCTTTACATTCTCTTTCATTTATTTTTATTCCTTTTCTTCCCTTCCATTTTTTCCCCTTTCTCTGATTTGCTTTCCCATAATTTGCTTTCCTATCCTTTCCCTTCCCTTCCCTCCCTCTTCTAATTCACAGACTCCCTTCTTCTCTTTCCTTCTTTCTCCTCTGTCACATCACACTCCACCCTACTCCTCCATATTTTCCTTTTTCTCCTCCTCCCCACAATCCCATTCCATTCCTCCCACCCTTCCCCATCACCCCCCCCCCCCCCCGCCCCAACAACCACACACACAAACGCTCTCTCATTCCCCTCATCCTTTCCCTCCCCCTTTTCCCTTCCCAACACCTTCTTCCCTTCCCAACATACACACTCACAAACATCCTTTTCCGTTCCCATTCCATACGCCATTCCCTTTTTTTCCCTCCTCTTCTTCCCCCCTCGCATGTTCTCTCTCTCACTCCTCTTCCTCCTCCTCCCCCCATACAAATATGCACTCCCATAAACTACCCGTCTCCCCTCCCATTATGTCACAGGTATGGGGCGCATTAAACCCCATTCCTTTTATTTCATCTCCCTATAAATGGTGCGTAGCCGGCGCCTATTTGTGTGGTGATTAGGCTCTTTAGCTTCTCCCTCTTTCCCTCTCCCCTGCCCTCTCCCCTCTACCTCCCTCTGTTCCTCCCTCTCGCCCTCTACCTCACCCTGCCCCCACAGATTTACTAGCCCTTCCTTTTTCTCTCCACCTCCCTCCTCCTCTCCCTCTCACCCTCTCACCTTCTTTCCTCTTTTTCTCTTCCATATGCATTTGTTTTTGTCTCACTTGCTACCCTCTCTTTCCCCTGTCGTCCCCTGTTACACACACAGACACACACACACACACACACACACACACACACACACACACACACACACACACTCTCTCTCTCTCTCTCTCTCTCTCTCTCTCTCTCTCTCTCTCTCTCTCTCTCTCTCTCTCTCTCTCTCTCTCTCTCTCTCTCTCTCTCTCTCTCTCTCTCTCTCTCTCTCTCCTCTCCTCTCCGGGCTGATGGCCGAAAAAAATCTCTTCACCCTTCACCTCCCTTCCTCCCCTCGAGTAAGGCTCAGCGCCCCTCTTCCTATTAGAGGGACGCCTAACTAGCCTGTGAAATGGTCTTCGCTGCTTTTATGCATTTCACGACCTATTCTTGGAGTGATTCGCGAAGAACGTCTCTACTTTTTTGTCATGGATGTTCTGGTGTGACTATTATTAGTGAACTGCTATAAACTACCACCACCACCATCACCACTACCACCACCACCACCATCACTACTACTACTACTACTACTACTACTATTACAGTGTAAAAGGGTATACTTATCACATCTTTAAGAAGTGTAATATCGTAATGAATTGTTAACCTGATCACTTATGGTGTATTCAGAGGAAGACAGGAGAGAGGTAGACAGGGTAACTGAGAGAAGCTTAAAATTTAAATCCGTCAGTCATGCCGGAAGAAAGTGCATGCCTAAATATATATAGTCTTAGGGAAACGTTTGCAGCTCTACACAGATCCTGAGGTAACGTTCGCACACAGGTTACGGGGATACGTTCGCACACGTGTAAAGGGGAAACGTTTACACACTGATGATAAGGAAAATACTCTTGGTATCAATGCACGGGTTATAAACGTGGTTTTAGTATAGAAATTCAACTCTTCATCGGAGATAAACAATACATGAGAAGGAAAAATTACTGGTAAAGATTTACATGTGAGTTTAGCTAATTATAGGAAGTAAATAATATATGGGCAAACCTGTACATGGAAAATACATTAGTAATAGGCAAACATTTACATGGGAAATAAACTAGTCATTTAAACTAAACTAATTATGGGAAATAACTTGTCCTGAGCAAACATCAGTGTTGATAATAAACTAGTGATCGACAAAGATTTACATGGGCAAACATTTACGTGGTAAATAAGCTACTAATATTGGGTTCAATATATATACCTAGGAAGCAAAATGCTGTTAACAGCAATGTGAGGATTAAACGTAAACGGGGAATTCCAGTACATAAAGATGGTGTACAAAGCCTTCTGTGGTACTGAGGTGGCAGGAAATAAAGAAAAATGGCAAGATAAAAAATGGAAACCATCGGTATCATAAAGTGTGTGTGTGTGTGTGTGTGTGTGTGTGTGTGTGTGTGTGTGTATATATTAGGTAACCATTATTTCCCTGATTAAAAGTTACATTAGGTTAGCATTTTTTTTTTACGTGTACGCCTATAGCGCCGGTAGGCTTGCTTGAGGGGCCTGGATGGTAGTCGGCCCCAGGCCGTCACGGCGCTGGCAAGTATTTATATTGGCGCCATCTCCTCTTGGCTCATGCTGCCCCCCGGAACTCGTTCTCGAATCACTTGGACGGTTTCCTCTAGAGTCCGGGTTGATGGGTGGTCTTCAGGACAGCATGTGGGTAGTTTTAAGCCACTCGGCGGTGACTGAAAAATCCGAAGTGGTAGCGTGGGGATTCGAACCCGCGTCGTCCATCACGCGGTGAATGTGGGCCCAGCACGCTACCACTCAGCCACTGCCTGGTGGTGCGTGAGGGAGCATGTCGAGGTGCAGCGGTGCGGGTGCTGCAGAGGGAAGCAATAATTTCGGCAGATATTTAATATCTTGCGTTTCTTTACAAACAGCGACGAAATTAATTTCATCATGAGGAATATGCTGTAGGAGGAAGTAATAACACATAAAAAAAAAAATTCTGTGTATTTGATGTTGTGTTCATAAGAGTTTTGAAATAGTGTGTTTGTCCCCTGTGTGTTTGTTATATTAGTTATTCACATATTCATTAAAGGTATTGTTACAGTAAAGGATTCACCTCAAGAGCAATATAAACACCATGTAAATTCCCGCAAAGCACTTCCACAAAAAGAGGACATGAGGAGCTTCCTCAAACCTGGTCAGTTTGTCTCGGAGAGGTGTCTTGGTACTCCCCTCCTGAAATCGTTCAAGTTGGAAATAGAAACTAAAGGCGAAGGAAGGCTGCTGCAGAGTTTACTAGTGAGGAATGCAGATACGGGTAAACTGTTGCACTAGGAAGCTTAACAGGTTGTGTATGAGCTATTAAAAAAACGATATTGCCCCTTCATAACACCTTCATATATCCAGCGACAGGGATGCAGGGCAGGGCAGGGAGAGTGGGACATTGTTACCGGTAGGTTCACTCCGCTTGTGGCTGGGCGCATAAGGAAAAAAAAATCATTACGAAAAGGCGATTGTGTGAAAAGAAAATGAAGAAAACAATGTCGGGAGAGGGAGGGGGAGTGCGGGGCCGGTGTGGTGCTGGGCCTGGGAAACCTGTGTGTTGTGCTTCCCCGCGCCTCCGCTTTTCCCTCCACACCTGCTGAACGAGTGAATAAAAAATGGCAGGTGTTATTGGCGAGTTACCCTTCCACTCCTCCTCCTCCTCCTCCATGTTTTTCCCTTCCACCATGTTTCCTCTTCCTCCTGTGTTTACCCTCCTCCGCCCTTCCACCTTTCTCATTCCCTCTTTCCCCACCTTCCCTCCACTTTCTCCCCTTTCTGTTCTCCTTCCTACTTTCCCTCCTCTCCTCCTGCTTCTGCTCCTCCATTCCTCCTCTCTCCTACACACGGCCTACTCCTCTTTCTCTCCTCTTACCCCGCTCTTCCCTTAACCTCAACCTTCTCTCTTTACCCCTCCTCCTCCTCCTCCTCCTCCTCCTCCTCTCTTTTTCCTTTTATTCCAACTCTCGCTTCTATTGTCAATTTGAGTGCATTGCTTTTTTTTTTTTATTCTATTTTACTATTTTTACTGGCCAGGCAGTAGGCAGTATTTTTTCCGCCTGATTCCAAGTCCATTTATTTTTTTTCCATTGTTTTCTTTCTTTTATTCACATGTTGTTGTTTTTAGCTTATATTCTTTCAGGCGTTGCTCTGTGCTGTTACCTATTCATTTTTTTTGTTGTTCTTTGTTCGGGTTCATTTTTTTTTCTCTGCTTCGTTTTGTTTTGTTGGTGTTGCCGCGACGCTGAAAAGAACGGTCTGCAGAGTGTTTGCTGCGGGAGGGTTTGGCTTTTGGGTTTTGTGTTGCCTAAATGAGTTTGTGGAGTTTTGGGTAAGCGAATTTTGGAGTGTTGTTGAAAAGAGTTTGTGAAGTGTTTCTTAAAGGAGTTATTGGTGGAGTGTTGCCTAAAGGAGTTTATGAAGTGTTTCTTAAAGGAGTTCTTGAAGTGTTTCTTATAGGAGTT
Source organism: Eriocheir sinensis (assembly GCF_024679095.1). Classification (NCBI taxonomy): domain Eukaryota; kingdom Metazoa; phylum Arthropoda; class Malacostraca; order Decapoda; family Varunidae; genus Eriocheir; species Eriocheir sinensis. Next base: position 7,843,915 of record NC_066540.1, on the reverse strand, counting down.
ATTGGTGGAGTGTTGCCTAAAGGAGTTTGTGAAGTGTTTTTTAAAGGAGTTTTTGAAGTGTTGCTTATAGGAGTTATTGGTGGAGTGTTGCCTAAAGGAGTTTTTAAGTGCTGCCTAAAGGAGTTTTTGGTGAAGTGTTGCTGAAAGGAGCTCTTGATATGCTGCACAAAGTAGTTTTGATGGGTTGATTAAAGGAGTTTGTGAAGTGTTGATTAAAGGAGTTTTTGAAGTGTTGCTGAAAGGAGTATTTGAAGTTGCTTATAGATTTTTTTTAGTGTATCAATGTTTTTTGGGGGGTGGTGTTGCGTAAAGAAGTTGAAGTGTTGCTTTAAGGAGTTTATGAAGTGTTCTTTAATGGAGTTTCTAAAGTGCTGCTTCATGAAGTTTTTGAAATGTTGCTCTTTTTAAATGCTTTTCAGTTGATGATTAAAGAAGTTTTGGAAGCGATTCTTCAATACATTTTTGGTGAATTGTTGCTTAGGGGAGTTTTGAAGTGTTGACCGAGATATTCCTGCGCCTCGGCCTCACGGTTTATTGTGCCTGTGTTGGATTTTCTGGACTCTGCGGAAAGGTCTCGACTGGTTGGCTTGTTGGTCGGTTTCTTAGAGTCAGTCTTAAGAATTATTCATCACATCTCCGGGTTTTGCGTTACGGTTTGAATCTCTGGTACATCTGAAGAGGCGAGGAAGAGGTGAAGCAATAGGAGAACCTTGAAGGAAGAAATGAGAAATGCAAGGTGGAGGAAGTGAATTGGGAAGAAGTGATGGAAAAGTAGGAAAGTGTTGGAAGTGGAGGAGGAAGAAACTGGACCTCCTCCTCCTCCTCCTCCTCCTCTTCCTCCTTTACATTCGCCTGCTTATCAATTTTCGCCATACTTTCACCAGCAGATAAAATCAATATGTTGGATGTAGCCACTGACCCGTAAAAATGGCTGAAAGAGAGCCCTTAGAGAACAGGATCTGGCTGAGTGATATTCTAAGTTATTTTTAGGCATCTTCCCCTCTCATTATATTTGAAGCAGCAACATTAAGGGTATTATTGTTAACATTATTATTATTATTATTTATTTTCATCCAGTGTTTACTCCTGTGCCGTGAAGTGATCTGTTTTTCTCCTCCGTTTGCTTCTTCTTTGCATGTCTGTTTCGTTGTCAGATCGGTCTGTCGTGATGATGAAACTGATCATCCCACGCCTTAATTAACTGTGCCTTTCCCTGATTCTGATTCCCTTCCCTCATCCCCTCCGCCACTGTCCATCACCTTCTCCTCACCCCTTCTCTCGGCCCCTGATACAGTGGCGTGACGTTAAATGACCTGCTAAAGGACAACAGAAAGAAAGGGAGTAAGGGAAAGAAAGAAGGAAGGAAGGAGGTAAGAGAGTAAGCAAAGAAAAGAGGGAAGGAAGGGAGGGAGGTAAGCAAGTGAAAAGGGAGAAGGATAACCGATTACGAAAAATGAAGAGGAAAGAGGAAGAAGACAAAGAGGAGAAAGAAAAAAAGCTAGAATTGCAGAAAAGGAGGGAGGCCTAGAATTGATAAAATATTAGAGGTAACATAAGAAAGAAGGAAGGAAAGAAGGAGAGAGGAGAGGGAAAATAACAAAGGAAGGAAGAATTGGAAGGGAACGGCTAAAAGCATGAGAGAGAGAGAGAGAGAGAGTAAAAGAAGGAAATAAAAAGTTGAGAGACCAGAACGCGATAAGGAAAAAAAAAAAGGTAGGATTGGTAATAGATAAGGAAAGAAGAAAAAAAGGAAAAAGTGAAGGGTAGTAACAGCAAGAAGAACAATTTTAGGTGTTTTAAGCTACCTGGATGAGCCGTACACCTGTTAGAAGCATGTGATAAGCGAGGGGTGTTTGTTGTTGTACCTGAGTGGCAGAGAAGCAGCGAGGAAAACAATTAAGAGAAGTAGAAAGCAAAGGAAGGCGTTGAAAAGGGGTTTGGGAGGTTGTTGTTGGTCTTTTGAAGTTGAGAGGAGGAGGAGGAGGAGGAGGAGGAGGGCATAATAAATAGCTTTGATCCTTACGTTTCTTTTGTTCTTTAGGCACTAATTCATGTTTTAATTATGTTATGTTCCTGTTCCTACCCTGTTTTATTCCAGTTTTATTCATGTTTATTTTCTGTTTGTTTTCTTTTCTGTTTCGTCTTTCTCTTTTAATGTTGCCGTTTTTTCAGCACAGATAAATCAGTATTCTTCATCCTTTTATTCTTCCTCCTCCTCCTCCTCCTCCTCCTCCTCCTCCTCCCCCCACTTCTACCCCTCCTGTTGCTGTCTCATTCATGTTTCATTCCAGTTTCGTGTTGCTCTTTTGGGTATAAACCTTTTTAATCAAATGGCTGTCTCCTGCTCCTCCTCCTCCTCCTCCTCCTCCACTTCCTCTTCCTCCTCCTCCTCCTGCAAGTCTTTATTTTATTCATCATTAGCCAGCAGTTCGGCGTCTCCCTCCCCTTGTGAGCAATTAACTCCCCTTCTGCCTTCCCCTACCCTCTCCTCCCCCCTCCTTTCTCCCCTCTCACCGTCACACCTCGCTACCTCCCCTCGTAACCCTCGCTGCGGCCAACACTACTCTCCCCTCTTCTTCCTCTTCCTCTTCTCATCTCCTCATTTCTCTCGTTCTTCCTTTCTTCGTCTTCTTACCGGTCTCGTTCTCTTGCTCCTTCTCCTTCGTGTTTTTCGTATCCTCATTCTTCATCTCAAATTCCTTCTCGACTTAATAATTTTTCTTCCTCTCCCTCCTAATCCTCATCCACCTCTGTCTCCTCCATCTCCTCCTCCTCCTCCTCCTCCTCCTCCTCCTCCTATTCTTTTTCCTCCGTTGCATTCGCCTGCTTCTCCCCATCATCAATATCTTCTTTCATTTGATATTATTTTCCTCCTCCTTCTCTTCGTCATCTTTTTTTTACCGTTCCCTTCCCCCACCTTTCCCCTCCTCCTCCTCCTCCTCCTCCTCTTCCTCCTTTGCATTCGCCTGCTTCTCCCCATCATCAATATCTTCTTTCATTTGATATTATTCTCCTCCTCCTTCTCTGCGTCATCTTTTTTTTACTGTTCCTTTCCCCACCTTTCCCCTCCTCCTCCTCCTCCTCCTCCTCCTCCTCCTCCTCCTGCTCAATTTCCGCATCGGTAGATCATAATCGTCATTTTTTTTATCTCTTACTTTTTCTTTTTCTCGTTTCGTTTCCTCGTGTTGTTTTCTAGGCACCAGGTTTTGCGCTTTCCCTCTCATTTCCTGGTTATCTGTGACTCTCTCTCTCTCTCTCTCTCTCTCTCTCTCTCTCTCTCTCTCTCTCTCTCTCTCTCTCTCTCTCTCTCTCTCTCTCTCTCTCTCTCTCTCTCTCTCTCTCTCTCTCTCTCTCTCTCTCTCTCTCTCTCTCTCTCTCTCTCTCTCTCTCTCTCTCTCTCTCTCTCTCTCTATCTCTCTCTCGCTTATTATTTTCAGATTGTTTACATAAATTTTGCTTCCTCGCAGATTTGATGTTCTCTATATTTTCTCTGTATACATTTCCCGTGTATATATTGCTTATTGTATTTTTATTCCATCGTGTCATATCACTTTCCTCCTCCACCTGCTCTTCCTCTTCCACCCTCTCCTCTTTCATCTCCTCCTCCTGCTCCTTCTCCGCCTCCTTCTCTCCCTCTCTCATCATCCTTTACCTTCTCTTTTTGTCTCCTTTTTTCTCTTATCTGTATTTTCTCGTATTGGTCATTTTTCTCTTTCTCTTCTTTATTTCGTCTTTCTAATAATTCTCCTCGTAATCGTTATCCAATTTCCTCCTCCTTTCTCCCTCCTCCTCCTCCTCCTCCTCCTCCTCCTCCCGTTTGTCTTTCATTATATCTCAGTCTCCTTGGCTTTTATGTTCTTTCTTTTTATTGTAATCAATTCTTTTCTTTTTCCCTGTATTGTTTTCACTTTTTCGTATCGTTTTGTTTCTCAGTATGTCTTTTCCAGTAAAATATTTTGCTTCCTTTTTTTCCGATTTTCAATTACCTTGGTTAGCCTCTTTTATTTTGTCTATATTTTCCGTTGTGTCTTAATTTTAAATATTTACGTTTTTCTTCCCTGTCTCCGCTTTGTACCTTGAATTCCCTTGGCTACTCATAACAATTTCACCCATCGAAACGCGTATGGCCGTATTACAAACTTTCCCTTTTCTAGTCCAGTCCTTTAACATCTCTTCCACTAGCTTCAGTCAGCCGGAGTCCATTCCCTCCGAGGTCTCTACTAACCAATTTTACGACTTAATCGATACACCTAAAACGTCAATTATATCTGTTAGTAATATCACGAAGCAACTGTGCCAAGTAAACAGTAATTGGAATTGGAAGTATGCGGAAGGTGATGATTTGTTTATAAGCTGCTGTTAGTTTTGTTGTTGTTGTTGTCGTTGTTGTTGTTGATAAGTGACGTTGTTGGCGGTAGCGAGTGTTATAAGGTTAATTGGTTCATGGATAGAGAAAGGCAATATCCGTCAGGGTTGCTTTATTGACAAAAATCACACAGGTCATTGACATATACAAGACACATAGGAGGTGGTTGAGTGTATATGTGTGTGTACGAATATTGTTTAGCGTGAATAACATTTACGTGTTGGTGTGTATGGTAAACAATATGCAGAAGGTGTGTACAGCAGGACGAGGACAGACAGTAGAAGATAAAAGAGTAACAAGAAGAGTTAACAATGAAGACGCGACACAACAGACAGGGAGACGAGGACAGCGACAATGAAAATACATAGACGGCACAGGAGATACAAGACGAGGGGAGACGAAAACATTGCACACGAATACACTTAACGAGTCTGTGCTTCTTTTCCTTTCCTCTAGAACCTCTCTATACACTCCCCCCTTTCTCTTCACGTCCCCATCCTTCTCTTTTCCATTGTCCTTCAGCCTCTGTCATTCCCTTCTGTTTTCTCCTTCCTCTATTTCCGCCTGTTTCCTTCCCTTCCTCTCTTGACCTCTCCAGACTTTATCTTTCCGTTTTGATCCTTCTCTCACCACCTTTTCTTTCCCCTTCTTTCCGAAATCTTCTTACTCCCGTAATATCATATCCCTTCTCTCTGCCCTTCTCCCCTCTCAACCAGCCATATCTCTTTCCTTCTCCCTTTTCATCTCCTCTCCTTTGCCCATTCTTCCCTTCCTCCCTTCTTCTGTGCTGTCATTTCTCCCATCTCTTCTCCTCCCACTCCTATTCTTTCCCTTTTAATTCCACTCTTTTCTTTTTCCTTTCTCAATTATTTTTCTCTATTTTCCGTCCCCTTCTTCCTCTTTTACCCTCCTATCCCCAACCCCTTTTCTCACCTGGTGCCTACTTTACTTGCTTTTCCCTCACTTTGCTCTCCCCTCCTTCCCCACTCTTCTCTAATTTCTCGCCTCCTCCCTTGCTCCCCCACTTTTTTTTCCCTTCTCATTTCCCATTTTTCCATCGCGCTTCTCTCCCCTTTTCCCGCCCGTATCCCTCCCTCCTCCACCCTCCCGTCCCCCCCTTCGGCGCCCCTCACACATTTCACAATTAAAAGCAATAATCGCACGCCTCGCTAAACACGCAATGTGGTCTGTGTCAGGGCGAGTTTACAGTAGCTGGCCAGGCTGACCCTCCCTTCGCCCCCTGGCTTCTGCCCTACGCTCCCTTACCCTCCCCTACTCCCTTCTCCTCCCCTACCCTCCCTTTGCCCCCTTGTTCCTGCCCTCCCCTCCCCTCCCTTATTCCCAACTAACAACCCCGTGTATGTGTCGAGGGAGGAGAGGTTAAGAGAGAGAGAGAGAGAGAGAGAGAGAGAGAGAGAGAGAGAGAGAGAGAGAGAGTTAAAATCGGAAAGAGGAAAAGGACACACAAATCTCTCTCTCTCTCTCTCTCTCTCTCTCTCTCTCTCTCTCTCTCTCTCTCTCTCTCTCTCTCTCTCTCTCTCTCTCTCTCTCTCTCTCTCTCTCTCTCATTACTCTTTACCATCGTCTTCCTTCCCTTATTTTTTCTCCTTCTCTCTCCCCATCTCCCTTCTCACCCCTCAACTTCCTCCCTCCTCTCAATTTTCTTCCCCTCTTCTTTCCTCTTGACTTCATAAATCGGGCGAAGGTAACTTAGGCCTTATTGAGTCAGGTGTTAAGGGTCGTGTTTCCTTCCCTTCAGCTGCTTAGATTGTTTTATCGAAGAGGTTTAGGAGCGGGAACTTTTACTGCAAGGGAACGGAGGGGTGCACACACACACACACACACACACACACACACACACACACACACACACACACACACACACACACACACACACACACACACACACACACACACACACACACACACACACACACACACACACACACACGCCTGGATCACGATACGCCTAATTTTGACAAGGCGACAAAACTTTCCTCGGTGATTACGAAGATGAAACACGGAGAGAAACTTATACAAACTTAAGACACGCGTTCGGCTGTCACTAGGCGGCGGTGGAGAGGAGGAGACGAGCAGACGAGGACGAGGAGGAAGGTGGGAGCGTGAGAGGTGAGGAGATAGGGATAACGAGATGATGGTGGAGGATGTGGATATGATAACGAGAGAAAGAAGGAAGGTTGATGAAGGTAAGGTGGAGGAGTGGAGAGGAAACGAAGAGGAATTTGTATTTGAAAGGGAGATGGGTGGAAAGTTTCAGTGGTGTGTGGATGGTGGAGTAAATGGGAGCAGGTGGAGTTGTGGTAAGAATGAGTGATGGGGAAAGGATTATCGTGGAGTGTATATTGTTAGTGGGAGAAATAGACGCTGAACGGTTGAGGAAAAGAGTAGAGATGGAGGAAAAGGTGGAAGGTTACTGAGAAAGGCGGAGAAAGCAAAGGGAGGGTAAAAGGAGTGGATTAAGGAGATGGGGTCGGAGAGATGACAGGGTAGAACGGACGAGAAGGAGGGGTAAAATGAGGAGGAGGAGGAGGAGGAGGAGGAGGAGGAGGAAGAGCAGGAGGAGGAGGAAGGGTTATGGTAGGGCAGTTAACGTGTTGTTTCTGCAAGGGGGGGAAAAATGAGAAAAAGAAATCGTGTTTGTCTCTATCTTGGCGGCGTCGTGATGAATTCTCGAGAGTTAAAAAGAGAGATAAAAAGATTGTGCGATGAAATGAATTCTTTTGAGTCAAGAAGAAAGATTGTTTTTCCGAGAAGGACTGGTGGATAGGGAAGATAGGGAAACATTTTTGTTGTTTCTGAGTTTCAATTTTCCAGGATCTCTTGTTATTTTCATAGAACCGAATGAGTTAGTTATTAGTAGTAAAAAGTCACAGCAGGATAATGAAAATGATAATGAGGATGAGGGGAATGAGAATAATGATGATAATAGTCGTAATAATAATAATGATAATGATAATAATAATAATAATAATAATAATAATAATAATAATAATAATAATAATAATAATAATAATAATAATAGGAGGAGGAGGAGGAAATGTTTTCAAATAGTTTATCACTCAATCAACTGGTCTTATTATCGTGCATTGATATTATGTTAGTGACTCTCTTTACCTGATACCTCTCACTGTCACAGGTAAATTCACAGTACATAAAGTTATCAGACCAGTCACTTTCTCTCAGCAGTGAGCGGATCTTTGAAACAACTCCCACTCATATAAAAAAAAAAATAGATAAATAGGAAAAACGTAGAAATTTTAATAATGACTTAAGGAGAGAAGAGTTAATGAGAGAGACTTGTTTTGATCCACAGGTGAGTCCTTTGATGCCCTGACACCTGTGGTAATGACGGCTGGCGACACAGGTGAAGTTTTTCCATGCTGCATGGTTCTTTTTCCTTTCCTGCCAGCTTTGGCTGGAGGGATGGGGGGGTGGGGAGGAGCCTTCGCCTTTGCTGTCCTTCATCTTCCACCTTTGATTAGATAGTTAGTGTAGCTTATATAAATATAAATATATATATATATATATATATATATATATATATATATATATATATATATATATATATATATATATATATATATAGAGATAGAGATATATAGATATATATATAGAGGTATATAGATATGTATATATATATATATATATATATATTTTGAGAGAGAGAGAGAGTTATTGTTAGTTGTTAGAATCCGACACACAGACACACACACACACACACACACACACACACACACACACACACACACACACACACACACACACTTAACCCTCTTTTTCCTTCCCTTATCCTTCCTTAGCCATCCCTCCCTTTCTCCTTTCCTTCCTAACCATATGCCCACCTGAAGCCTTCCTATATGCAAATTTTCAACCATTAAGAAGACCCGTATAGAACATGTATGGATGTATTTTTTCAATGATAGATTTACATTTCTCTCTCACTCTCCACCCTTCTCCCTTAATTAACCCCCATTGCCCTCCACCGCTTCTTTACCACCCAACTACTCACCGATCCACCAACCTTCTAATCCACATCCTTATTCTAATTTATCCCCCTCCTCCTCCACTCCCCTTCTCCCCTTCTTGACCACCCTTACTGATCCACCCAACTGCTCACCGATCCAACTATCAACTCCACTTCTTTCTAATCTATCCCCCACTCCACAACCCACTCACTCTCCCAGTCTATCCGCTCAACGTATCCACTCAGCCCCTCACCTATCAACCCGACCAACCTACCAATCCACATCTTTCTAATATATTCCTCACTTCACCACCCACTCACTCTCCCGCCCATCCACCCATCCACCAGTCTATCCGCTCAACGTATCCACCCAACCCCTCACCTATCAACCTGACCAACCTACCAATCCACATCTTTCAAATCTATCCGCCGGCCCGTCACCCATTCACTCTCCCATCCTTCCGCCCATCCACCAGTCTGTCGGCCCACCCACATAACCCAGCCCCCACCACCAGCCAATACCTACACTTTGTTTCCGTCCCAAACTCTCGCCGTTGTGCATAGATTCATCAAAGCGAATGTCCCTGTTTGGAACTCAATGGCTGCGACTGACTGACTGACTGACTGAGTGTGTGTATGTGTGTGTATGTGTGTGTGTGTGTGTGTGTGTGTGTGTGTGTGTGTGTGTGTGTTGGGGGGTGGGGGCTCGAGTCAGAGGTCCAGTGAGTGAGTAGCGGCATAATGGTACGGTTATTTTGCGCGTGTGTGTGTGTGTGGGGGGGGGGGGGGATGAGTCAGTGGTCCAGTGAGTAGAGGCATAATGGTACAGTGATTTTGCGCGCGTGCATGTGTGTTTGTGTGTGTTTGTGTGTGTGATAATAATAATAATAATAATAATATATGGTTTATTCAAATACGGCAGCCGTCAGGCTGAAAATTTACATTTTAGAAATACATTTTAAATAAGTTTCACTAACGATAACAAGTACAAAAGGAAGGGGGGATGGAAAACGGGGGTCTGACTTGTCTCTGGGAAGGTAGGGGTGATGGGGGATGGGGGGTGGGGTGGAGTGCAGTGTGGTGGCGCTGGGGCCGCGGGGAGAGCGAAGGGGCGGATTCTTCCAGATGGCGGTGAGGTCAAGTGAGATGTTAATCCTCAGGTAGGATGCTGGGTTCAGGTGACAGGTCCCGGAGGGATGCAGGTGGGCAGTATCTGGGAGGTCACTCAGGTACCCAGGCTTAGTAATAGTGTGCTAAGCCAGGGCCGGCGGGACACAGGTGGTGGTGGTTGTTGTATGTTTCTGGGAACAAGTGCACAACGTTGATGAAAGTGCCGTGCATCTTGCTCCAAACCTGAGTGACGAGGCTGCCACACTGCCTGCCACCTGAACTGACCTTCCCCTGCTGCTGGGTGACCGAGATGGTGTCCTTCGGAACTTGAGCGTGTCGGCGATGACGAGGCGTTGGCGACACAGCTCTCACTACCTTCCAGCACCACAACACACTACACTCACTGTATGTCTGTTTAATGTCACAACATTTCACAAGTGTTCTTAATTATAATGAGTATCTTGAAAAAATGGGAAGGGGCGGGGGAATGGGAGCGGAGAAGGAAAAAGGATAAGGGTCAACAGGCTGACCCTGTGGCTGCTATGGGGAGCACCATGTGACACGTCTTGACCCCGTGAGGGTCAGGAGAGGTGTGTGTGTGTGTGTGTGTGTGTGTGTGTGTGTGTGTGTGTGTGTGTGTGTGTGTGTGTGTGTGTGTGTTGCTGATTCCATACTTTACACACACACACACACACACACACACACACACACACACACACTCACCGCGTTGTTTCCACTTTCCACGAAACAAGAGAAAACTTCACTGAGTGCCGATGCGAAGAGGAGGAGGAGGAAGAGGAGAAGGAGGAGGAGGAGAAAAGGCAGGAAGAGAAGCATAAGGGGGAGGAGGAGGCACGTTTGCATATGCTCTTTTACTCTTCTTTTTCTTCTTTAACTTCCTTCACCCTCCATTGTGTGTGTGTTGTGTGTGTGTGTGTGTGTGTGTGTGTGTGTGTGTGTGTGTGTGTGTGTGTGTGTGTGTGTGTGTGTGTGTGTGTGTGTGCTGCCCTCCTACCTGCTTTTACCTCTCCTCGCTAACATCATTAAGTCCTCAGCGGTTTGTAAAATGCTTCTTCGCCTCCCGAAAGAAAACGGAATGTGGTAATGGACGGGGTCACTTTTTTGTTATTATTGAAGCTGGCGGAGGTGAAAGGCCGGGACGGGGAGGCGTAACTTTGTGATCGAAAACCACTTAGTGTGTTGGCCTGGGGTGGGACGAAGTGGAGGAGGAGGAGGAGGAGGAGGATGGTGGAAGAGCTTTTACTGTGCCTCATTCAATTATATTTTTGCGACCTAGACTAAAATGCGAGTGAGAGTTCATCGATTTTTTTTTGTCTATCGTTGCGCCTTTGTTTTATCTTCTCTCTTCCTTCCTTAGATTTTTTTTATTCCTCCCCTTATCCTTCATTATTCCTTTTTCCTTCTATTCGTTTTTTCATTCCTTCTTTATTTCCTTCTTTCTTTTTTTCGTTCTTATATATTTCTTCCTTTCTTTTCTCCCTCAATTCTTCTTCCTTTCTGTCTCTCTCCTTTTGCGCCTTTTAGCACATCCCTGCGCGTAGCCTAAGAAACAAGTTTGATGAACTGCGATGTCTTGCTCTGACAGAAAACTTTGACGTAATTGCTATAACCGAAACATTTATCGACACCACTAATATTGATTTAAGTTCCGAATACAACATAGATGGCTACAGATTCTTCAACAATGATCGTGTAAACCGTAGAGGGGGTGTCGCCCCCTTTTTCAAAAAAAGCTACAACCTACTGACAAAACACCAAGAAACAGTAACGTTGAACATTTGTGCGTGCGAGTAAACATTGCAAAAGTCAATTTAAATATATCTGTCACTTACAGGCCTCCGGGGCAATCACTTGATGGCGATCTTGAAATGTACAGCGTCTTAAGGCAGTCACTTAATAACAGCGACTCACTGATACTAGGAGACTTTAACCTATCCCATATCGACTGGGCGACACTGTCGGGTACAGAAGGTGAGTCCCATAGAATGATCGAATTTCTAGAGGAAAATTATCTAAGCCAAATGGTTTCTGAACCAACTCGACAAAATAACATACTTGACCTTGTTATAGCGACCCAAGATAACCTAGTCAGTAATGTCACGGTAGGAGAACACCTCGGTTCCTGCGATCATAAACTAGTGCGCGTTGACATTAGAGCTCAAACATCGGTGACTGAAAATAAAGTTAAGGTGCCCAATTTCAAAAGAGCCAACTTCGTAGAAATCCGACGAAAACTAATAGATATGCAACTATCAGATGACGGCAATGCAGAGGACGCCTGGCTAAACTTCAAAAATCACTTACTCACTCAGCAGGACACATTTGTACCCTTGTGCGAGAAGCGAATTAACACTAATAAAAGTCCACCGTGGTTTAATAGCGAAATTAAACACTCAGTCAAGGAGAGAAAATTGTCTTACAGGTTAAAGAAAGACCAAAGCACGCCCGAAAACATTAGACTTTACAATGATGCAAGGCGACGAGTAAAAAGATTAGTAGTGCATCAGGCAAAGCGTAGATATGAAGAAAATATTGCAGCCAACTGTAAAAATAATCCGAAATCCTTCTTCAGTTACATAAACAACAGAAAGGCGATCAGAAGTGGAATTGGACCTTTAACAAACAGCGACGGTGCACTAGTGACTGACAGCCAACACGTTGCAAACCTATTAAATAATTACTTTTCCTCGGTGTTTAATAATAACAGTCCTCCCACCACCACCACCAACACCAGTACTAATGTAAATCCCGAGCATGCATTGTCTAACTTTGAAATAAAACCCGATGAAGTCCTTAAAGCCCTCAAATCACTTAAAACAAATAAAAGTCCTGGACCTGATAAAGTATATCCAACTCTGCTGAAAGAAGAGCGAAATACTCTCCTCCCTCACAACCGTATTCAATATGTCCTTGCGACAAGGCATTGTCCCTTCAGATTGGAAAAAGGCTAACGTGACACCGATTTTTAAGAAAGGAGACAAAAAAGTACCAGGTAATTACAGGCCCATTAGTCTAACTTCGGTTGTAGGTAAGCTACTTGAGGGCATAATTAGAGACAAAATTGTGAGTTACCTTGAAAGCCACTCATTAATTGGGGACTCACAACATGGCTTCCGAAACAAAAGATCCTGCCTATCAAATCTATTAACCTTTTATAACGACCTCTTCACTGTTTATGACGTAACCAAATCACTGGACGTAGTCTATCTTGATTTCCAGAAAGCGTTTGATAAAGTCCCGCATCATTAATTACTTTACAAATTAAATCAAATAGGTATTGACGGTCAGGTAAACCTATCGATCGAGAATTGGTTGAGCAACAGACAACTACGAGTAGTGATTGACGGATTTAACTCAGGTGGGCGCGCGGTCTACTAGGCGTCAGAGTGGGCGCCCACTCACTGTGTCCTCAGGGCTCGGTTCTTGGCCCAGTGCTCTTCATTATTTACATCAACGACGTGGATCTTGGACTCAATAACCGCATTAGTAAATTTGCAGACGACACAAAGATTGGTAACTCGGTTCTCACTGACGAAGACAAGAAAGCCTCAAGAGGATTTGCACAAAATTTCAACTTGTCGGATAGATGGGAGATGCCCTTTAACGTAGACAAGTGCCAGGTCCTTCAAGTTGGAACGAGGAATAAGAAGTTTGATTACGAAATGCGCGGCGTTAAATTCAAAAGCGTTCAATGCGTCAAGGACTTGGGGGTCAAAATCGCGTCAAACCTCAAATTCTCACAGCAATGCATCGATGCAGCAAATAAAGCGAACAGAATGTTGGGCTTCATTAAAAGAAACTTTTATTCAAGAATAAAGATGTAATACTCCCGCTCTACAACAGTTTAGTCAGACCCCACTTGGAATATGCGGTACAGTTTTGGTCTCCCCACCATGCAAAGGATATTGCTGAATTAGAAGGTGTTCAGCGTCGGGCAACGAAAATGATCCCTTCCTTGCGCAACAAATCCTACGAAGAAAGGCTTTTTCCACTTAACTTCTCTCTTGAAACGTCGCCTCCGAGGAAAACTGATCGAATGTTTTAAAATACTTAATGGTTTCACGAATGTAGACAGATCAACATTGTTTATGATCGATGACACTTTGCGCACGAGGAACAATGGCGTAAAACTCAGATGTAGACAAGTAAATTCAGACTGCACCAAATTTTTCTTCACCAACGATGTAGTGCGAGAATGGAATAAGCTCCCATCATCAGTAGTCCAGTGTAACACGATTGACTCCTTCAAAAATAAGCTCGACCGTCACTTCCTTCAACTTAATATCAACTAGAGTAGAAATGCAACGTTTTGGAGTCTTCTGATTAATGTAAAATCACTTAGGTTTAAGGACAGACCACCAAGTCTGGACCATGGGGTCTGTGTGGTCTGATTTTCTATGTAAATCTATGTAAATCCTCGTCCTTCTCTTCCTCCTTCTCCTTCTTCTCCTCCTCCTCAGTCCTTTTTTTCTATAATCACGATCATTTATTTTTTGCTCAACCCTCCCGATGCCCTCGTCTCATCATTTTCTCATATTCGATTTATAGTCTTTAAATTTTCACCTTCCCACATCTCCTCCATCCTTATCTATGTATTTACTTCTCTGTTTATCTAATACCTTCCCCTCCCCTTGCTCTCCCGCAAGGATATGGCTCAATAACGTGTGAAATACATGCAGCAGATAGTGTGTTTAAATTTATCTCCCAGTCAGTCCAGAGTTAATCAGTTTTATTACCTGCAAAAAACGGAGATTTATGTGTGCAGGAAGGGGTGTCTTAGTAACCTCTGCGGTGTGTGTGTGTGTGTGTGTGTGTGTGTGTGTGTGTGTGTGTGTGTGTGTGTAGAGAACGGCTTTTACATGTTTTTTATGTGTCTTTATCCCCTTTGCCACTTTTACGCCTGTCTATCGATCTGTTTTTCTCCTCTTATTTTATTAAGGGCCTTGCCATCATTTGTGTAAAAAAAGGCATCTTAGAAGCTCTTGTTTATGTTGCTTGTGTGTGTGTTTTTAAGGGGGGGGTTAGTTTGTGTGTGTGTGTGTGTGTGTGTGTGTGTGTGTGTGTGTGTGTGTGTGTGTGTGTGTGTGTGTGTGTGTGTGTGTGTGTGTGTGTCAATTTCGTCGTTGCCACCTTCAGTGTATACGGGTGCTTTTTTTATTGTTTGTTTAGTGACCGCTGTGTGTTTTGTGTGTTTAATGAATGGGTAGTATGTGTTCATGTGTGTGTCCTCTCATTTTTTTCTGTCTGTCTGCCAGCGTGTTGTGTCCCGTTACATCTCAATCCTGCGGCTTAATAAGAGATAGAGCCGAACTGAATGACAAGAACCCCAAAATTCTTATCATGCACATGCTACAAAATAAAATGGCAAACTATCATTTATTTTCAGTTTTCAGCGTCACTAGCTGTATAATTTTGAAGCATCGCAGTATTATAGCGTCCTGTCAAGAGCACTGTCAACCTGGGAGGCAGTAAGGCATATTAAGGCGATAAGGAGACCCACTTGAAATCCTTGAGTGGTTGGAAAGAGTAAAGACTGATAGAGGTAGAGTGGCTTGATGGTTACATGTGGAAAATTGAAGGTTGGAGAGGCACGTGGAGGAGGCGTAGGGAAGGATTGCGAATGTCAAGGCAGTGAAGATGGAAAAAGTGCTTGCGTAGAGGAAACATACATGGATCGAGCAATTCTAGCGTAGTGTGGCGTAGATAGGAGGAGAAGACTGTCAATGATTTGGTGTACCATTGGAGGAGGAGGAGGAGGATGGGTGATGGGGGTGAAATGAGCAATATCCATGGAAATTGCAGCATATTGGAGGAAAAAGATGCAGCTACGAGAAGGTGGAGGAATGGGAGAAATTTTAAGATGAGTGTGTGTTTGGATGCGTCTTTGTGTGTGTGTGTGTGTGTGTGTGTGTGTGTGTGTGTGTGTGTGTGTGTGTGTGTGTGTGTGTGTGTGTGTGTTTCTCGTCACCTTAGCGGCTTATCAAAGGGAAAGAAGGAAAGGCGAGAGAAGGAGAGTCGGGCAGGTGTGTTCCGTGTCTTTATCAGCGGGAAGACAAGGCTCTGGGCGGGTCGGTCACTCTTGTGTTTTTACTGCCTCAGGTAATCCCTTCGTTACCTGGCTCACCTTGTAATCCACTTGTGTTCGCTGTGTTCCTCTTTCTGTATCCGTCTCTGTCTGTCTGTCTGTCTGTCTGTCTGTATCTCTCTCTCTCTCTCTCTCTCTCTCTCTCTCTCTCTCTCTCTCTCTCTCTCTCTCTCTCTCTCTCTCTCTCTCTCTCTATATATATATATATATATATATATATATATATATATATATATATATATATATATATTCTTTTCTATGATTGTTTTTGTGAGTGTAGTTATCCCCTTCTGATTTTTCTTCTTTTCTTCGCTTGTTTGTCCGTTTTTCCGCTCCTCCACTTTCCCTGTGACTTGAATGTTTGTGAGAGTGGAGTACCAAGGCGCCTCTCCAACCCAAGCTAACCAACATTTAATAAACTCTTCTTGCCTTCTTGTTACGGAAGCAGTGATCTGTGTTTTATTTCTTTTCTTTTGCTCCTGATCTGCCTTTTTCATAATGAAAAGAAATTTCATGGATTCAAAGGATATATACTGACCCAATTTTATGAGAAGGAAGTAAGGATTTAAGTACTTAGGATGGGGAAGGGCTCTGTATGAAGACTTGCTCCAAGGAACCCCCGGGTTCGGCGTCGTTGGGTGGGCGAGGCGACGCACCGTCTTACGTGTTCCCCTCTTGATTGATTGAAATGCTAAAATATGATGAGTCACGAACGTAGATGAAAGTAGGTGGGTATGTGCGTTGATGGCCGTTCCATATTACGGAGAGTTTCAGAAAAAAATCTTAAAATACTAAATAAATCAAGAATCCGGATTTGAACATGATTTGAATTCACCAGAAAATACAGAACCCCCCCCCAAAAAAAAAATTAATGTAAACCTGAAATTATTATAGGGTATGTCGACCTGTATGAGATTGGTTGGCTGCCTTCCCCTCAAGTCATCTTTTATTGATGTTTTAGTCACTCAGGAATTTGTGTCACGGGTTTGGTGTTGAGAGAGAGAGAGAGAGAGAGAGAGAGAGAGAGAGAGAGAGAGAGAGAGAGAGAGAGAGAGAGAGAGAGAGAGAGAGAGAGAGAGAGAGAGAGAGAGAGAGAGTGAGAGAGAGAGAGAGTGTGAGTGAGAGAGTGTGAGTGTGTGTGTGTGTGTGTGTGTGTGTGTGTGTGTGTGTGAGGTGTGAGGTGTGAGGTGTGAGGTGTGAGGTGTGAGGTGTGAGGTGTGAGGTGTGAGGTGTGAGGTGTAAGGTGTGAGGTGTGGGGTGTGGGTGAGTGTGAGTGTGGTGTGAGGTGTGGGGAGTGAGAGTGTGAGGTGTGAGTGGGGTGTGAGGGTGAGGAGTGTGGTGTGAGGTGAGGTGAGGTGTGAGGTGTGAGTGTGAGGAGGTGGTGTGGTGTGAGTGTGGTGTGAGGGTGAGAGTGTGGTGTGGTGTGAGGGAGTGTGAGTGTGGTGTGGTGTGGTGTGGTGTGAGAGGTGTGGGTGTGAGGTGAGGAGTGGTGTGAGTGTGAGGTGGTGAGGTGAGGTGTGAGTGAGAGGTGAGAGGTGGAGTGAGGTGTGAGGTGAGGTGTGGTGTGAGGGTGAGGAGTGAGTGAGTGAGGTGAGGTGTGGTGTGAGTGTGGAGTGTGAGGTGAGTGGAGGTGTGAGGTGAGAGTGTGGTGAGGTGAGAGAGAGAGAGAGAGAGAGAGAGAGAGAGAGAGAGAGAGAGAGAGAGAGAGAGAGAGAGAGAGAGAGAGAGAGAAAGAAAGAAAGAAAGAAAGAAAGAAAGAGAGAGACGTAATAAAACACCAAATGTGGGCTGCTGGGTATTTAGTGTTGACAGCAGGATCGTGTAAGTCGAGGTTGTGTCCAGCAAGCTGAGACCGTTTTATTCTTTTTCTGTTCGCCGCCTCAATCTCACCCTAAGTCCTGGAACGCCTGCACAAGGGAAACGGACGCAGGGAGTGATTAACGACTTCTGTTCCTTACCTTTTCGTCATTTCTACTCATTTTTTCTTAGCGGCACTTCATTGTTATTTATACCGAGCGTCGTTGAATTTGTTTGCTTGAACGAGGGAGTCTTGTGCTTGGTTTGGTTCGTATGGTTTGTGTTGATGTGTGTTTGTGTGTGTTTTGTTGTCCCCTTTTGGTGCCCCATGTGACTCCTATTGAAAGAGGCGAGGAAAAAATGACTAAATTCTGCAGTCTTTTTTTGTTTAGTATGTAAGGCTGAGTGTTTATTTTTAGTTTTGCTTGTTTTACTTGTTACTCTCTGTATTAATGTATATTTTCTTGTCTTTGTTTAGCCCTAAATTAGTTTCTTCTTGTCAGCATACTTGAATAGAGTCGGTTTTTTTCCTTTTTCTTATAAACGGAAGTCTCGTGCAGGAAATTGCATGAGAGGAAGAAAAATTCCGAGAACTAGAAATTAGATTATTTCATCAAGGGTTGGCGACAAAGATGGCGAGCAAGCGGAAAATGTTTTGATCAAATAGGAATTTTTTTTTTCTTTGATTAGAGGAATGGCTTCTGGTTACACTGTAAAACACCAGGTGGAAGAAGGAATGGAAGACTGAGTGAGGAATAAATGAATAAAGAAAGGAAGAAAGTCAGAGGAAGGAACGAAAGAACAATTAATGAAAGAACAAAGCATGAAAAGGAGGGAAGAAATGATGAACTTAAAAATTAAATTAACAAGGCAGGAAGGGATAAATGAAAGGACGAAGGAAAGTAATTGAGTCCCTCTGCTCATTACCGTGACGTATGAAAGCACACACACACACACACACACACACACACACACACACACACACACACACACACACACACACACGATAACAATCTCGCTCCCTCAAATTTCCGTCACACACAAAAAACATTACACTCGTACTCTTTTTTTTCATGTCTGTTCTCTGTGACCACAAAATGAACCCAGAGAACAAAATAGGATTAGAACATCGGGAGATATTTTAATACCTATCATATTCTTTCCTTTGATTAGATTTAATAAAGTAAATCCACGGTCATAGAAATTACTGTGTGTGTGTGTGTGTGTGTGTGTGTGTGTGTGTGTGTGTGTGTGTGTGTAGCTGCTTACTAGTTTCATTGGGTAGTGCTCGGTAATGCTGAGTCTCACAGGACTTCACAAGGCCATGCTAATGTGTCTCTTTCTCTTCTTCGAACGCTGGATCTTCAACAGGAACGTTTGGTCTTCGTATTGTATTAACTTTTGACCGCTAAAGGTTGCCCATTTCATCTTTTTTTTTTTTAGCGTCAACTAAATATAATTATTAGTTTACCTTCTGGTTCATGATTGCAAGATTTTTTGAAGCGTTCGAGGGGCTGCTGCAATTAACGCCTCTTGTCTTTTCAGTATGATGGTGTTTTTTAGTATCTGAACGCAGAAGTCTGGCTTCCATATTGCAAACTCTGCCTTACAAACAGATACGTATTGCCATCTAAGAAACCAACGGCACCTTTTATGCACTTTTAGTCCTTCGTTAAAATCCGCTTCGTCACTCCAAATACTTTTTTTCATGGACCATTTGTTTGCTCCATACCATTACTAACGGGTGCTTGATGCGTTAGATGTGGGCACTGATCCGTAAAAAAGGTTTATAGAAAGATCATGGGTGGCCTGACTTACTGATGTTCTAGATTCTAGAAACTTATCACAAGGGGATACGGTAGCCTTGAAACGGACAGCTTGTAACTTTGGCGTATGTGTCCGAAAAGCTCCTCTTCTTTCACTATCTAAGTGTTAGAAAGGTGTAGGCTGCTAGGAGCATCATATTATTGTTAGTTTTTGGTTCATAAATCATTACGTGGCAGTGTAGTACTTTAGTTAACCCATTTGTGATTCTGAGTGATCGCCACGTAAGGATATCTGTTGTTCTGTTTACATATATATTGTCAAGGTGAAATGTTATACTTTACCTGTTACGTAGAAACATTATTTTTTGTTTTGTTATGTGTTTGAATCATAAGTCAGCATGATGAGGAGTATTGTTTTCTATATACTGCTGGGGGTTAATCTTACCTCTTAGCATAATGAACTGTGTAACCACCGTGCCGCTAATGAGGACTGATGCGGTGGTAGTAAATGGAAGATTATGAAGCTTTATTAAACTGAAGAATATGTAGATGAATTGTTGGATTTAATGAAAGATACTGCAGCTGGATTTAGTGGAAGATATTGCAGCTGGATTTAATGGAAAATATTGTAGCTGGAATTAATGGCAGATATTGCAGCTGGATTTAATGGAAGATATTGTAGCTGGAATTAATGGCAGATATTGCAGCTGGATCTAGTGAAAGATATTGCAGCTGAATTTAATGGAAGATATTGCAGCTGGATTTAGTGGAAGATATTGCAGCTGAATTTAATGGAAGATATTGCAGCTGCATTTAGTGGAAGATATTGCAGCTGGAATTAATGGCAGATATTGCAGCTGGATTTAATTGAAGATATTGCAGTTGGATTTAATGGAAGATATTGCAGCTGGATTTAATGGAAGATTTTGCAGCTGGATTTAATGTAAGATATTGCAACTGGATTTAATGGAAAATATTGCAGCTGGATTTAATGGAAGATATTGCAGCTGGATTTAATTGAAGATATTGCAGTTGGATTTAATGGAAAATATTGTAGCTGGAATTAATGGCAGATATTGCAGCTGGATTTAATGGAAGATATTGTAGCTGGAATTAATGGCAGATATTGCAGCTGGATCTAGTGAAAGATATTGCAGCTGAATTTAATGGAAGATATTGCAGCTGGATATAGTGGAAGATATTGCAGCTGGATTTAATGTAAGATATTGCAACTGGATTTAATGGAAAATATTGCAGTTGGATTTAATGGAAGATATTGCAGCTGGATTTAATTGAAGATATTGCAGTTGGATTTAATGGAAGATATTGCAGCTGGATTTAATTGAAGATATTGCAGTTGGATTTAATGGAAGATATTGCAGCTGGATTTGATGGAAGATTTTGCTGCTGGATTTAATGGAAAATATTGCAGCTGGAATTAATGGCAGATATTGCAGCTGGATTTAATTGAAGATATTGCAGTTGGATTTAATGGGAGATATTGCAGCTGGATTTGATTGAAGATTTTGCAGCTGGATTTAATGGAAAATATTGCAGTTGGATTTAATGGAAGATATTGCAACTGGATTTAATGGAATATATTGCAGCTGGATTTAATGGAAGATACTGCAGCTGGATTTGATGGAAGATATTGCAGCTAGAATTAATGGAAGATATTGCAACTGGATTTAATGGAAGATATTGCAACTGGATTTAATGGAAGATGTTGCAGCTGGATTTGATGGAAGATATTGCAGCTGGATTTAATGGAAGATATTGCAACTGGATTTGATGGAAGATATTGCAGCTGGATTTAATGGAAGATATTGCAGCTGGATTTAATGGAAGATATTGCAGATGGATTTAATGGAAGATATTGCTGCTGGATTTAATGGAAGATATTGCAGCTGGATTTAATGGAAGATATTGCAGCTGGATTTAATGGAAGATATTGCAGCTAAAATCAATGGAAGATATTGCAGCTGGATTTAATGGAAGATATTGCAGCTGGATTTAATGGAAGATATTGCAGCTGGATTTAATGGAAGATATTGCAGCTAAAATCAATGGAAGATATTGCAGATGGATTTAATGGGAGATATTGCAGCTGAATTTAATGGAAGATATTGCAGCCGGATTTAATGGGAGATATTGTAGATGGATTTAATGGGAGATATTGCAGCTGGATTTAATGGAAGATATTGCAGCTGGATTTAATGGAAGATATTGCAGATGGATTTAATGGGAGATATTGCAGCTGGATTTAATGGAAGATATTGCAGCTGGATTTAATGGAAGATATTGCAGCCGGATTTAATGGATGATATTGCAGCTAAAATTAATGGAAGATATTGCAGCCAAAATTAATGGAAGATATTGCAGCTGGATTTAATGGAAGATATTGCAGCTAAAATCAATGGAAGATATTGCAGCTGGATTTAATGGAAGATATTGCAGCTGGATTTAATGGAAGATATTGCAGCTAAAGTCAATGGAAGATATTGCAGCTGGATTTAATGGAAGATATTGCAGCTAAAATCAATGGAAGATATTGCAGCTAAAATCAATGGAAGATATTGCAGATGGATTTAATGGAAGATATTGCAGCTGGATTTAATGGAAGATATTGCAGCTAAAATCAATGGAAGATATTGCAGCTAAAATCAATGGAAGATATTGCAGATGGATTTAATGGAAGATATTGCAGCTGGATTTAATGGAAGATATTGCAGCTGGATTTAATGGAAGATATTGCAGCTAAAATTAATGGAAGATATTGCAGCTGGATTTAATGGAAGATAATGCAGCTGGATTTAATGGAAGATATTGCAGCTGGATTTAATGGAAGATATTGCAGCTGGATTTAATGGAAGATATTGCAGCTAAAGTCAATGAAAGATATTGCAGCTGGATTTAATGGAAGATATTGCAGCTAAAATCAATGGAAGATATTGCAGCTAAAATCAATGGAAGATATTGCAGATGGATTTAATGGAAGATATTGCAGATGGATTTAATGGAAGATATTGCAGCTAAAATCAATGGAAGATATTGCAGCTAAAATCAATGGAAGATATTGCAGATGGATTTAATGGAAGATATTGCAGATGGATTTAATGGAAGATATTGCAGCCGGATTTAATGGAAGATATTGCAGCTTAAATTAATGGAAGATATTGCAGCTGGATTTAATGGAAGATAATGCAGCTGGATTTAATGGCAGATATTGCAGCTGGATTTAATGGAAGATATTGCAGCTGGATTTAATGGAAGATATTGCAGCTGGATTTAATGGAAGATATTGCAGCTGGATTTAATGGAAGATATTGCAGCTGGATTTAATGGAAGATATTGCAGCTGGATTTAATAGAATATATTGCAGCTGGATTTAATAGAAGATATTGCAGCTGGATTTAATGGAAGATATTGCAGCTGGATTTAATAGAAGATATTGCAGCTGGATTTAATGGAAGATATTGCAGCCGGATTTAATGGAAGATAGTGCAGCTGGAATTTATATGAGAGAGAGAGAGAGAGAGAGAGAGAGAGAGAGAGAGAGTTCTATCGGCCAGAAAAGGAAACTGTAAAATCTTTGGGGTGAATGTAGGACCACCACTCGCTGGCGCTCTGGCACACGTAAATATTTTGTGCAGCTAAAGCCGGAGGAGGAGGAGGAGGAGGACAGACAAATTTAGGTTGACGTGACATCCTTCCAGCTAGACCTTGGAAGCCTCTCCTCTTCGATTCTCCTTCCTCTTCCTCTTGGCGCCTTTCCTCCCTTCCTCTCTTCCTTCTTTCCACTCCCTATCCCTCCCCCCTTCATTCCCTGTTCTATCATTCACCCTCTCTGCGTCTCTTCCTCCCATGCTTACATATTCACTCACTTATTAACTCGTTCGCTAGATTGACTTTCCGTTGCCCTTTCCTTTGGTTTAGATTCTATTCAACTCAGACGGAAAATTATTAAATAAATGCGAGGCTCATTGAGAGAAGTAACTGACTTTACGTAAACATGAACTTAGATAATAAAAAAAGAGTGCACTTGGGAAGGTTATATCAAGCACAGAACCAATGACATGTATATTGTAGAAGCCCGGGCAGATAGAAAAGCAAGGAGAAAGTAGAGAGAACAAACTGAGTAGGTATATAGCTGAGGCAAATATAGTAAAGCTTTAAATGGAGATGAGATGGATTTATGGATGGGAAGGGAATTAATCGAACAACCCATCTTCAGGGGCTACCATTTGAAGGCCGTCTGGCGTCTTGTAGTCCTTATATTTTTTTGTGTATTACTGTGTGTATGTAATTCGAACCTTGGCCGGGGCAGGAAAACACTGGGTATGGCTTTTGTTCTGCAGTGGTGGAATAGTGATGGCTGCTGCTGATGATGATAATGATATGTACAAACGTATGGCCGATAGTTAGACTGGTTTTGATCTACTTTTCATCATTTTCCTCTTCTAGCCCTGGCGAATTAACTAGGAAGGGAGAGAGGGATATATGCAAGAATAAAAAGTAAGGAAGAATAGAAGGGATGGTTGAGGGATAGTCAGGAGATAGGAAAGAAAGAATGAGAAGGGGATAAGATAAAATGGAGTAATGCAGTGTAAAGAAGGTTAGAGGTGAAGCTGTTGTGGGAAGGATTTGAACTGTTATTTATCTCGCCTTTCTGAGTCTTATTCCCTATTCTGCCATGTCTTTCTTTTTTTTCTTTTTTTTTCTGTTCACTTCTTCACATCTTTCCTGC
This sequence comes from Eriocheir sinensis, assembly GCF_024679095.1. Taxonomy (NCBI): domain Eukaryota; kingdom Metazoa; phylum Arthropoda; class Malacostraca; order Decapoda; family Varunidae; genus Eriocheir; species Eriocheir sinensis. The sequence continues at coordinate 7,820,038 of NC_066540.1, read as the reverse complement.
CTCCTTCAAAGGCCGTTCTCTTCCCCTGTTGTCCGTGTGACTTTGTTCTCTTTTACCTTCCCTCACCCCATCACCTCCTCCCCATCCTCCAATTTTGCTTCCCAAACATTCACCTCCGCTTCTTTTTTCTCTTTTAGCTCTGTGTGTGTCTGTGTGTGTGTGTGTGTGTGTGTGTGTGTGTGTGTGTGTGTGTGTGTGTGTGTGTGTGTGTGTGTGTGTGTGTGTGTGTGCCCGCACCCCATTTACCATGGTCTAATGACGTGCTTGACTCGCGATCGGCAGCCAGTAACCTCTCCGGAAGAACTTGGAGACACATTTTGATGGATTTTTGGGTACGGCATGACCTTCCTCCGATCGACACCCGGCACCCATTCACTGATGCATGGACAGGGGCACAAATAAAACAAGACTGTCCGCATGTCTTCATTACACCCGGAATCGAACCCGGGACATCTCGGTTGTAAGTCAAATGCGCTAACCAATTCACTTCGGAGCTCCGTCTTTTTTTGTGTGTGTGCATGTACGTGTGTGTCCTCACTCTCTCTCTCTCTCTCTCTCTCTCTCTCTCTCTCTCTCTCTCTCTCTCTCTCAATTGCTACGCACTGCAAGAAATGATAAAAAGAAAGACGAAGAAACTTGTTCATCCTCGGAGCGAAACGAAACTCGAATTGCAAAGGTAAACTGAACCAACGCGCTGCCGCCGCTGCCGTTCAATTTATTTATTCAATTTCCGGACGAATTGGATCGCACTTTTATTTGACCTTTTGTTTTTCTTGAAAGTCATATGAGCTGCCTTTTCTTTTATCAGATTTTTTGGGGGGAGGGAGGGGGGGCGTCATGCTTCCGTCTTTCCTCAGAGTATGATACGAGTTGACTTTATGTTTTCTTGCTTCGTTAATTTCGTATTTTTATTTGACTTTCTCTTGTCGTGAGCTACTTCATCAGAGGCAATATTTGTAGCCTTTTTCGTACATTGCGTACTCCATGATTTCTTTCGCCTCTCTTGTTACTTCATTATGTTTTGGAAGCAGAAATACGAGTTGGCTTATATTTTTTCATTATTTCGCTCTCTTCTTTTGATCTTGCTTTTTTTTTTTTTGTTATCTTTTTTGTCTTTGTCTCTGCGCCGATGATCAGAGATTGGAGAACATGCTTGAACAGATGAGAGAGAGAGAGAGAGAGAGAGAGAGAGAGAGAGAGAGAGAGAGAGAGAGAGAGAGAGAGAGAGAGAGAGAGAGAGAGAGAGAGAGAGAGAGAGAGAGAGAGAGAGAGAGAGAGAGAGAGAGAGAGAGAGAGAGAGAGAGAGACTTGAAAGAAGTTTGGAAGAAGGAAGACGAGGAGAAGTTGGAGATAGGCAAGAGTAAACGAAGGAGGAGGAGGAGGTGGGGTGTGTCCGTGCCTCTCTACGCCATACAGTTGAAGACTGGCCTGACCGTCTGTGTTTTTTTATATATTGTTCGATACGGAAATACCACTGGCCCAGAGGACCCAAATGTTCCATAATATGGATAGGAATTATAGTCCTCTTCATCACAAACCCTGTTCTAGATACATTAAAAAAAAGAAGAAAAAAATAAAATAAAAGAAGTTTGAAAAGAAGAGAGATATTAGTGGTTGCCGAGTGGTCAGCTCGTGGACTTTGTGATCCCGAAGACCAGGGTTAAAGTCCCAGCGGAGGCAGCTGGCAGTTTTCAAACATCCCAGAGGCACGGAAGATGACCCACATGCTCAGATCGTCAATCAACCTTAATTTTCTCAAGAGGAGCACGGAGGGGCAGCATGAGCCAAAGGAAGAGTCATATGTCACGGCATCTTCTTTAAAATAAAATTAGGAGGCGCCATTAACTGGCTAGAGGCATCCACCAGGTTCAACAAAAGCCTACTAGTGCTATGGACAGCAAACTAAGTCCTTTTAGTGATATTCTGAACTTGAAATTTTCTTGGAAGACTGAAATTGACAAAGGATCCATCATCAGGGAACTTCTTTTATTGATCGTATAGAGCCCTTCTAAATCATCGTCCTTCTCCGAGGCTTGTACATCCGTGCTATTCCTTTTGAAAGCTAAAGAATACTAAAATTATTAACGAGGTACAACGGCTGAAGACAGGTGGCGCGGACAGGCACCCGTCACTCCTCCTTTTGCAGAGGTGAATATACAGGAATCGGATTTTAATAGGAATCTTCTTTCGGTAATCACTGAAGAATGTAAATTTTTGAAAAAAATGTACAAAAGTTTTAGACTTTTTTATCTTCACAAAAGCTAATAACTTCACTTCACTTGTGAGTTTCAACTCTAAATGTTCACCAGTTTCAGATTTTTATGTTAATTATGACTATCTAAAATTCACTTTAGTGGAAATAATCCATTCCAGCCGTGACTTCAGTTAACCAACGGATGTTTTTTTTCATCCTGCGATACTTTTTATACTTTTTGTTCTAAAGTAAACCATGTTATATCAAGTAGACTCAACGCTGAGCCTACATTGTCTTATGCATGCAGTTGATAATCTCGTTTTTTTTTGTGTAAAAAATTCCTGTCTTTAATGACTGAGTAATGCGTTTTTAACTCTCAATTTATTTAAGATCAAATGTATCTTTATTTATTTGTGCATCTACAGGAAGGGTCACTTTGATGCAGTCACTCATAAGCCACGGGCCAATCCTACCTACGTACACTGTGTGTGTGTGTGTGTGTGTGTGTGTGTGTGTGTGTGTGTGTGTGTGTGTGTGTGTGTGTGTGTTTGCTCGTATAAGTGAATGCCTCTGCCAGCGTCCTCCCGTTTGTGCAAGCGTGTTTCCGTATGTGTGTGTGTGTATGTGCTCCATCGCAGTGATGTGTGTCCGTCGTCGATGAGAGAGAGAGACATATTTGTCTGTATGGAGAGAAAAACGCGACAGCCAAGAAATATATATATCTATATATATATATATATATATATATATATATATATATATATATATATATATATATATATATATATATATATATATATATATATATATATATATATATATATATATATATATATATATATATATATATATATAGTATACCCTCAAAGGAGTCAGTCTGAAGGAGAAAGTAAAATTCTCTCTCTCTCTCTCTCTCTCTCTCTCTCTCTCTCTCTCTCTCTCTCTCTCTCTCTCTCTCTCTCTCTCTCTCTCTCTCTCTCTCTCTCTCTCTCTCTCTCTCTCTCTCTCAATGATCTATACAGTAGCCAAGAGGAGCCAAAAGTTTCGAAATATATATGAACCCGGGCACAGCAGGACTCCTTTGGCAGAGGGAGAGGGAGAGGGAGAGAGAGAGAGAGAGAGAGAGAGAGAGGCTAGAGGGGGAATGGGGGTCGAATGGATTGATTGGGGTAATGCGTATGTGCAAGTCTCTCTCTCTCTCTCTCTCTCTCTCTCTCTCTCTCTCTCTCTCTCTCTCTCTCTCTCTCTTAACATCCCAAAATTTCCTTCCGCTATCCTGGCGGCAGCGGCGGCGGCGGGGGAGGAGGAGGAGGAGGAGGAGGAGGAGGAGGAGGAGGAAGAGGAAGAGAAGGAGGAGGAGAAGAAGAATATGAATGTCCAGTTTATGTCTCGGGGATTCAAAGGGTGAGAGGATGATGAGTGGGTATTGTCCTCATTTTCCTCCTCCTCCTCCTCCTCCTCCTCCTCTTTAAGGGCCGAAGTTTATGCATAAATACGGAGTAGCTGTTGCCTCTTCGTGTACTAGAGCTCTTCACTGCCTTCTCGCCTTCCTGTCTTCCATGTTTCTTGCCTCTTCTTCATCTTCCTCTTGATTTATTTGCTTCTTTTCGTTTCCTTTTTAACTTCCTGTCTTCCATGTTTCTTGCCTCTGCTTCATCTTCCCCTTGATTTATTTGCTTCTTTTTTTTGCACATTTTTTTTCTTTCTTTTGCTTCCCCCTCCCTTGCCTCTTCTTTCTTTTTCGTTTCCTATTTTTTTCTTTTATTTTTCTTTAAATCTTCGTTTATCAATTTTTCCTAACATTTTCCTAGATTTTCCATTTGCCCTTTTTTTGTATCCATTCACTCTTTTTCTCACTTTTCTTTAGCTTTCAATCACTCATTTTATTGTTTGTTTTGTTCTCCTCATTTCATATTAATTTCTTATAATTTTTGTATCAATTTTATTTTCCTTTCTTACTGCTTTATTTTCCGACCTTTTTTCTGTCTTTCTCTCGTTGTTTTTCTTTCTCATATTCTTCTTTCTCTCAGTTGTTGTTGTTGTTGTTGTTGTTGTTTTTCTCCTTTCACCTGCACCTGCATCTCCACCTCCACCTCACTTTTCTCCTTCTTTCATGGCGTATCACATTGTCCGCTGTCACCGCCGCAGGCTTCAAGGAGAGGAAGGGGAAGGCAACAATAGATCAAATATGGAAGAGAAAATCGAAGAAAAGGGGGAGGAGGAAGAGGAGGAGGAAGCGAAGCGGAGGAGACTGTAAAGTGTAAAGAATTGAAGACAAAGAAAAGGAAGAAAAGGAGAGCATTCAAGAGAGCGAAAAGGAGGAATAGGAGAGAGAGAGAGAGAGAGAGAGAGAGAGAGAGAGAGAGAGAGAGAGAGAGAGAGGCAAACACGGATGGACAGACAAAATCAAACAGGCCATTTACACGTTGATGAAAGTGTCGCAAACAGATAGACGAACGCAAATAGGCGTAACTCATAGACAGACAGACAGACAGACAGACAGAAAAAAATGACATAAAAAGCGGACACACACACACACACACACACACACACACACACACACACACACAGGCGGACACAAACCTACATAAATATACAAATTGACATAAACTCACATACAGACATACACACAGACCAATAAATTTAGCCTATTTTGTGGCCTTGAGCTGTTTCCCTTCAGTAATAAACAGACGAACAAACAAACAAGAGATAGAGCAAGGGAGGTAATATGTTTAGGTTAGGCTATGCTGAGAAAAGTCACGGCGTCATTAATAATTATCTAGTCATATAATTTGTATTGTCTGAAGTCAATGGATTATATTTGTGTGACGCTTGACTTTTAATTGTTATGTTACTGTATCCAGCGATCTTTCTCTCCACCTGACACTTTCATCACCACCACCACCAACAACAACATCAACAACACAACTACCGCTACCACCATCACCATCAATGCCATTACCTGTACCACCCTCATTAACACCAGCAGCAGCACCACCACCACCATTATCATTGCCCTCACCACCACAACTGTCCATTACCCACACCACAACCACTGCCGCCACCATACACCCACCACTAAGAGGCCACTCATTCCTTCACCATCTCCACCTACAACCATTTCCACCAACAAACATCACAACCCCATTCATATCCTCAACGTTGTATACCTCCACCCATCACCACCAAAATGCCAGTCATCCTTCATCACCACGAACCATCACAACCCAAACCACCACTACTACAATCACCACCTCCTCCACTACCACCAATACTACCACCCCAACCCCCACTACCACTCCCACCATCACTATCGCCACCACCACAATCACCACCACCGCCCCTACACCTGTCTCCCCTCGCACCCATCCTTAACTTGTAATTATAGTGCTTGGTTGATTACAGATAATGTATAGATTTTATAGATTTCTTTTACTTGCCTCCTGCTGATTGTAGCTATTATACGGCTGGCTTTTCATCGATTCTTTAATTATTTTTCCTTTGAACTTTTAGTAAGCTTAGATCGACAGAGAAATTGATAGAGATAGATGGATAGATAGATAAATAAATATCTTTGGGTATGTTTTTTTTCTTTGATATCTATATATTTTTTTATTACAACACCCACGGCACTCAGCTAACCAGGCAGACTTGCAGCATCACATATTATTCGCCCCGTTCCGATCCCTTCCACTCTCCACTCATCTCATGCTTCCGCTGGGAATGAAAAATATGTATATATAAAAATACAGTTAATTGGATTTGCTCTCCATTTACTAGTGGCTGTCATTTTACTTTGTGATACTGTCATATCTTTTGATTAGGTTTGTATTTCTCGGCTTTCACGGCTTTCATTTCGAATTCCGTATTATTTTCCAATGGAACACACCATTTGTAAAAAAAACTAAGACTGTTGACAGTTCAGTGTGAAATTTACAAGATGTCATTTTGCCACTTCGATAACGAATGATCTGGTTATCCAAAGACTGCTGAAGGAGAAACTTGATAAGGCTTTTGTAAACTAGAGACTAACAAGATTTAACACAAACCAATAAGAAAATAGACGTCGAATTTAGTATAATAATGAGACAACGAACGACCTGGATATATAACGACTTTTGGAAACGAGGAGACGAAACTGATATATTAACTTTGCAGCTCGAAATCGCAACATCATATGCAGTGAGACATGAAATTGCCCATTCGATATGAAATTATTAAATGTATCTTCCCTCCTTTTTGCCATTTAGTTGCCTCTTCTACTGTAAAAAAAAATAGGAGGAAGGAAAATGGAACGTAGCCAATAAGAAAGGGAAATTAGCAAGGGATACTAAAATGAGACGTCGGTTTCGGTTTCTCCATCAGAAAATTAATCTCAGGGTCCGCCAGGCCAGCACGGCGGCGGCGTACCCAAGGCAGTGGATCCCAGGGTACAAAATGAACGCGTGTTGAGCTGAACAAATCCCCGAGAAGCGAATGGAGGCGCTGGGGCATGAGGAATAGAACCCGACAGTCTCTTCGTCTTGTACCCCCTGTTCCTCTTCTTCCACTTCCTCCTCTTTCTCATACTGATCCTCTCCTACTTATTCTCTGTTCTTTCTTCTTTTCTTACCGCCTTTTCTCCTCCCAATTATTTTTCCTTCTCTTCCTCCTCCTCCTCCTCCTCTCTGCTCTTCCTCTTCTTCCACATCCTCCTCTTTCCCATACTGATCCTCTCCTACTTATTTTCTGTTTTTCTTCTTTTCTTACCGCACGCCTTTTCTCCTCCCAATTATTTTTCCTTCTCTTCCACCTCCCCCTCCTCCTCCTCTCTGCTCTTCCTCTTCTTCCACATCCTCCTCTTTCCCATACTGATCCTCTCCTGCTTTTTTTCTGTTTTTTCTTCTTTTTTTTACCGCCTTTTTTCCTCCCAATTATTTTCCTCCTCTTCCACCTCCCCCTCCTCCTCCTCTCTTATACTGCTCTTCCTCTTCTTCCACATCCTCCTCTTTCTCATACTGTACCTCTTCTTTAGTTTTTTTCTTTTTTATTCTTTCCTTACCATCTTTTCTCCTCTACATTCTTTCTCCTTGTCTTCCTCCTCCTCTTTTTTTTTTCTTCTATCTTTACCGCCATTTCTCTTCCACCTCCTTTCTCCTCCTCCTCCTCCTCTTCCTCATTTTCCTCCACCTTCATACTGCCCCTCTTCTTCTTTTTATCTTCTTCTTTCCTTGCCAGCTTTTCTCCTCCACTTTCTTTCTTCTCCTCCTTCACCTCCTCCTCCTCCTTGTCATTGTTCTCATTCCCCTTCTCTCTCTCACTCTGCTTCACCTCTTATTACCTTGCCTAGCTGTGTCTCGCCCTGCTCACTACGGTTCATGCCCCACAGTCTCCCTCCAGCAGCGCAGGGAACTAACCTCGTGCCCTGCGGGACTCCACACTTCGAGAATACAGACTTGCACTGTTCTGGCGCCGCTCTCCTCCCACTCTCTCAGGTGGTCTCGGGGCTGTCAGAATTAGACTGTTGGAAATACGTGAGGCCTTCTTGTGCTTAGACTTGCGCGTTGCTTGTTTTGTTTTTGGTTTGTTTGATGTTTGAGTTTGGTCGCAATTTGTTTTTTTATTAGATTGTTGGAATTGAGTGACAGACTGTTAATCCTATTCATGTCCTTTATCTGTTTTTGATGTTTTTCGTTACGGTTGTTTGGTATTGGTCGAGTGTGTGTGTGTGTGTGTGTGTGTGTGTGTGTTTGCTAAAATGTAGATAACTCTTATTTTAAGCATGTTCTAGTCAAACGATTTTCAAAAACACGATGAAAATGACCTGACTTATTTATCACTGCATGTTTCTTATCTTAATGCGCATCAAACCCAATGACTTACCACGAAGGAAAAAATGTTTAGATTACATGGGATTCACTTAACTCCGTCTTTTCAGCAACGGAATTCTCGCTTAAAAGGAGATACACTTGTGCTTATAAAAGTGATATGCGAGTTCCAGGGATCAGATGAAAAAAAATAGTGATAGATTTATTTTTTACTATTGGCGTTACAGCATGGAATATAACACACACACACACACACACACACACACACACACACACGCACACACACACCAGCACCAGCTCTTCCTTCCTTTGGCCTCAATTCCAAGCAGGCAAGACGCTTCCTTCTATCCTTCCATCGTCCCCTTCGCCCTTCTCATCTTTTTGGGCTTAGTGCAATTGGGTTCTAATGCTGTTACTTTGATGTACTGGCATGGGAAAGTTGAATAGGTTTACATTTATTTTTATGTACATCTATCATTGCCGGGCAACTTTTTTGTTTTATAAGTTTTTGTTTTTGTATGGAAACATTCATTCTTTTACTGGACATTACCTTTATTTTTTTTTACCTTAAACTATATTGAGTATTTCCTTTTAATAGCTAATTATCCATTATGACATTAATCTATCTATCTATATCTATCTATCTGTCTATATCTCTATGTATGTCTATCTATCTATCTATCTATATCTATCTCTATATCTGTCTATTTATCTATCTATCTATCTATCTATATATCTATCTATACATCTTATCATTCCTAATCTAAAGATGTTTTTTTATCTATATCTTTATATACGTATCTATTTATCTATATATTTTCTGTATCTATTTTTTTATCTATCCGTCTGTCTATCTATCTCTGCGTCTATATTGTAGTGGGAGATAATTTCTTTGATGGCGTAAAATTGGCTGCACTCTTGATCGCCCGGAAGCCTTCCACAAGATAATGATGACCATGTCAGGCCCACGTGGCGACCCCTTAGCTCACGTGCCCTCCCGCCCACCCCCCTCGCCTCCCTCCCCTCCCTTCTCTGCCCCTCCCTGGCCCTTCCCTGAGCCATAAGTTTTCCTTCTCCACTTCGCTAACACTTCCTCCCTTCCCCGGCCATGAGTCTTGCCTCCCTCCCATTTCATCCCTGCTCTTCTTCATTCTCTTTCCTTCTCGAACCTTTCCTTCCATTCCTTCTTTTCCTTCTTCACTTTTGTTTTCCTGGCCATGAGCTATTCCTTCTCTTCTTCATTCCCTCCCTTCTCTTCTTCTTTCCTCTCGCTTTTCCTGGCCATGAGCTATTCTCTTTTCTCTTTCTTCCTTCTTTCCTTCCTGCCTCCTCCTCTCCTTCCTTTCCCTGCCCCGTGCTCTACATTCTCCCTTCACTCCTCCTTTCCTCTTTCGATCCTTCACTTCTCTTTGTCATGAGCTCTTCTTTCTTACTTTTCCTTCCCCGTCCCTTCCTTTCCCCTCCCTTTTCCTCCTAATCCTGTTCCATGGGTTCTTTCCTTCCCCTCCCCCTTCCACTCCATTCCCTTCAGGTTCCATTCGTTCCCCTTCCCCTTTTCTGTGTGTCCCTTCTTCCTTCTTTCCCTTGCATTCTCCGTTTCATTAGTTATCCCTCTTTAACTTCCCCTCTGTTTTTTCTTTGCTTCCCTTCTCCTCCCCTCTTCCCTACCTTCGTTTCCGCTACCTTCTCCTTCCTACCTCTCTCTCCTCCTACAACATGAGTTCATCCTCCTCTTTTCTCCCTCTCTTCTTCTCCCTTCCTTTCATCTCCTCTTCCTTCCCTTCCTCTTCTCTTCCCTCTCCTTTTCCCTCTCCTTTTTCCTTCCCTTTCTTTCCTCATCCTTTATCATTTTCCCTTTCACCTCTCTTTCCCTCCTCTTCCTGTCCTCCTCCTTCCCCTCCCTTCTCCATGGCGCTCCCCCCCCCCCCCCCCACACACACACACACACCTTGCTCAGCCCATTCAAGGCTTCCTCGGCGTGGGTTGCAAATTCGTCGCCTTTTCCCTTGACATATCTATAATTCTGCACCTTAGCACGACTTGGTAAAAGCCTTTAGTGTAGCGTGGAAATCTCTTTTTGTTATGGTGTTTCTTTAGCCTTTCTCTATATTTATTGTGGTTAAGAAATGCAGAAATGTTAAATAAATACTCAAGTTAATTTTGGGGAGTTAAAGGAGTCGAATTTCGTGCCTTATAGTGTTTTTTCTCACTTTTTTTTCCTTTTCACCCAATTCACTGAAATAATTAGTATGAAAGAACATAGATTCCTTGTTCATTATTGAAAAGTCACATTTTTTTCCCATTTATATTTTTTCCCGACTTTTTCTTGCACGAGAGGAAAACCAAATTCATATTTCAATTTGATAAAAAAAAAAAAAAAACCCGCAGATAACGTATGGGAAGGGGGATCAGATTCCTTGGCAAATAGACTTTACTTTTTTTTCTTTTCCTTGCGGTAAAAGAAACTAAAGTCGAACGACAAATCATTGGAAAAAAGGCATAATTTCATAGTTCACGATTGGAAAGTCAAGTCGATGTTCCGTGTCATGTCAATTTTTCCCTTTCATTATTATTTTTTGTTAAGGCCGCGACGCTGCTGCTGCTGGGACCGGAAGCAGTTTCGTCGCGGAAATGGAAACTGGAACACCACCAGGAAAGGCGAGAGAGAGAGAGAGAGAGAGAGAGAGAGAGAGAGAGAGAGACGGGGGGGGGGGGTAAGAGAGGGGCAGGGCGTCCAGCTTTAAAAGTCGAGTGCTTGGTTAATTGCGCGAGTCCAGTCACACGAGGGGGAGCGGTGGAGAGAGAGAGAGAGAGAGAGAGAGAGAGAGAGAGAGAAGGTGGGGGGTGGGTGGGGATGCCGACACTCACTCACTCAACTAATTTGGACCAACCGCTGCCATCATGCGTTTCCTTGGTCGCTCGCTTTCATTCCTCGCCGTGTTTTCCTCATCCTCATCCTTTCTCCTTCCGCGCTCTTTCCTCTCCTTTCCTCATTCTAGTTCATCCTGGTCTTCTCTCTCCTTTGCTTTAGTTTTTCTTTATTTTTCCTCTTTCCTCATTTTCCTCGCGTGTTTTCCTCTCCCTTCCTCAGTCTAGTTCATCCTGGTCTTCACTCTCCTGTATGCTTTAGTTTTTCTTTATTTTTCCTTTTCCTCATTTTCCTCGCGTGTTTTCCTCTCCCTTATCCTCATTCTTCCTCGTTCATCCTGGTCTTTGCTCTCCTTTTTGCTTAATTTTTCTTTATTCTTCCTTTTCCTCATTTTCCTCCCGTGTTTTCCTCTTCCTTATCCTCATTCTTCCTCGTTCATCCTGGTCTTTGCTCTCCTTTTTGCTTAATTTTTCTTTATTCTTCCTTTTCCTCATTTTCCTCGCGTGTTTTCCTCTTCCTTATCCTCATTCTTCCTCGTTCATCCTGGTCCTAGCTCTCCTTTTTCCTTTAGTTTTTCTCTATTCTTCCTCTTCCTGATTTTCCTCGCGTGTTTTCCTCTTCATTATCCTCCTTCTCCCTCGTCAGCGTTCTCCTTTTCGCGTAGTTTTCTCCATATTTATTTTTCCTCTTCCACACTTTTCCTCTTCCTCATCCTTCTTTTTTTTGTGTAGTTTCCCTCACCTTTGTTTTCCCCGTCCTCATTTTCCTCTCGCGTGTTTACTTTTTTTCCTTCCTTGTCATTATTCTGCTTCGTGTCTCGTTCTCCTTTTTATTTTTCTCTCATTCTCATTCACTTTCATCCACGTTCTTCCTCAGATTCATTGCCTTCTTCCACTGTTTTTTTTTTTCACTCTTCCTCACTTTCCCGAACCACCCATCTTTTTTTTGCGTTTTTTTTCCCTCATCCACAAAGTCCTCTTCCCCATTTTTCTCGTTCTCATCTCTCTCTCTCTCTCTCTCTCTCTCTCTCTCTCTCTCTCTCTCTCTCTCTCTCTCTCTCTCTCTCTCTCTCTCTCTCTCTCTCTCTCTCTCTCTCTCTCTCTCTCTCTCTCTCTCTCTCTCTCTCTCTCTCTCTCTCTCTCTCTCTCTCTCTCTCTCTCTCTCTCTCTTGTTCTGGTAATCCTGTCTTTATTTTTTTCTTTGTTCTCTTTTTCTCTCCCCTCTCGTCTTTGTTCTTTTCATTTTCATTTTTTTTAGCTGTTTTCCCTTTCATTTTTTATCCATCGTTATCCATCCACTCGCTTGCTTTATTATCCCCTTCTCTGTCTTTTCTTTATCCTCGTCCTCGTCATCCCTCCTCCTACTCCTCATTATCATTATCATCCTCTTTGTTCTTCAGCTGTCTTCTTCCCTTTCAATCTTTTTATTTTTCATGGTCCTTTTATTGCCCTTGTTTTACCTTCCTATATTTTCTTGTGTCTTCATCTTCTTCCTGGTTCATGGCCTCGTTTTGTGTTGTTGTAACTGTTCTTTTATTAATCTCCATGCTTTTTTTTTCTCGGTTTCCTCCTCGCTGTCATTGTCCATCATCTTCTTCTATTTCTTCTCTTTCTTTTCCTTCTCTTGTTTTTCGTCCTCCTCCTACTCCTCCTCCTTTTCAATATCCTCTTTAAACGAGTTGTGCCCCAAATACTGTCTTTCTTTCTTCCCTCTTCCTTTCTTTCTCTATTCTTTTTATCTTTCTTTCCTTCTTCCTTTCTTCCTTCCTTCCTTCCTTCTTTCTTCCCTCCTTCTTCTCTCTTCTTCTCGCCTTCACTGCATCACATAACAACCAACCACTCGAGAAGCACGGGCGAGAGCAAGCAGCCTCGGGGAACGGCCCACTAGCGCGAAGAACCAGTTAATATTTGGCTTAGTTAGACGCCTGAGATCGCCCGCCTGCATTTAAGAGCCTCTGTAGTGCTCTCCTCGATTCGCTCTGTCTGCTCTTCACACCTCACACCTCATCCCCACCTGCTGTATTGCTGAGATTGGTGGGATGTGTGCTGGGGGAAGGGGGGAAGGTTGTTGAGTGGGTGTAAGGGCTAGTGTAGTGGGATACTGTTTGGGTATTGGGTGTAGTGATGCTGGGTGACCTTAATTAAGAAGCAGCGTTACCAGATTATCGTACTTATCACAATGTATTTTACGGTTTCTGACGCGTAACTATTGCAAAAAACACTAATTATCGGTTTAACACTAACTTTGATTGGATATCGTTATTTGTGTGGGTACGACTGTTTTGGGTCTGAAACTGATAAATGCAATGTTCTGAATGTGACAATTTGGTAACGTTGGTGAGAAGGGGTTGGTTTTTATACTGGAATGAGGTGGCGTGTTGTAGGATGGGGCAGTAGTAGTTGGGGTTTGTTGACGTCAGGCGAACTGGGTAAGGACTAAGGGCCGAGTCACACATACGCGGTTCAGCGTTACGTTTCATTGCGGATAGCTATCCGCAGTGAAACGTATGTCCATCCACCATAATCCGCCACTATCCGTTACAGTCCGCACGGAACCGTGGAGGGGCTATGGTTGGTTTGAAATGTTCAAAAATACCCCAGGGTGCCGCCACGGCTGAGCATCCGCAATCGAAACGCAATGGCGCCGCAAGAGATACGCAATAAATCCGTATTGTGCGCAATCGATCCGTATTGAACGTAGGCGATCCGTATTGAACGTAGTCGATCCGTATTGAACGTTGTCGATCCGTATTGAACGTTGTCGATCCGTATTGAACGTAGTCGATCCGCAATGAGCCGCAACTAATTTTAAGCTGGGGTCAAACATACGCGGTTCAGCGATACGGTTCACCGCGGATAGCTATCCGCAATGAAACGTATAGCCATCCGCCATAATCCGCCACTTTCCATAACATTCCGCACGGAACCGCCAAAATTCAATCCGCAGTGAAAGGTATCGCTGAACCGCGTATGTGTGACCCTTGCCTTAGGGTGGCACAAAGAAAGGGTGTGTGGCTGGCTACGTGTATATTGTCCGCGCTCCTTCTCTACGTTTCGTCTCTTATCATACTAATAAAAATAAATGTGTGGGGTGGATTTAACTTCCGTAGATTAGCACGATGGAAAGAAGTGGAAACAATAGAATAACAACAGGCAGGAATGGTGGTAAATGGGACGGGGGGGGACTAGATTAAAAAAAAAACATTTATGGATTTTAGCCGTGGGGTTGATTGCGTGGGGTGTGGATTTAGCTTAGGTAGATTTGCACGCTGGAACAGGAGAAACAAAAAGTGGAAATGACAGAATAACGACAAGAAAGAATACTAGCAAAGGAGGACGATATATGACAAAAAAAAAAGTAACTCATGAATTTTCAGTAGTTGATGAAAATTATATCATCGTAACAATCAGCATATTTTTTTTTCTTCTGACATCACTGTCAACACCATCACCATCATCAACATTACCTCCTCAATACTATCCCCATTAACATCATCAACCACCATTCTCTACAGCGTCATCCATTAGTACTGATTAAATCGTCATCCATCATCATCATCACCACCATCATCACTAATTATTACTACCATTAAATACTCACTACCATTCCAATTAACACCATCTACTACCTTTGTCTACAGTCTACACCGTCACCCCTTTCCATTGATTAATTCACCACCACCACCACCACTACTATCACCACAACCACCACCACCACTTCTATCACCACAACCACCACCACCACCACTTCTATCACCACAACCACCACCACCACTTCTATCACCACAACCACCACCACCACTTCTATCACCACAACCACCACCACCACTTCTATCACCACAACCACCACCACCACTTCTATCACCACAACCACCACCACCACTTCTATCACCACAACCACCACCACCACTTCTATCACCACAACCACCACCACCACTTCTATCACCACAACCACCACCACTACTTCTATCACCACCACCACCACCACCACTTCTATCACCACCACCACCACCACCACCACCACTTCTATCACCACAACCACCACCACCACCACCACTTCTATCACCACAACCACCCTCACCACTACTGCCACCACCACGATTCTGAAGCCCTTTTTCTTTCATCATAATCGTTCTCCTTATCGCTTCTCGCCCTCGCAGTTGTGTTTCTGGGCCCGCTCTTGAGGCTATAACATGAAGCTCCTCAGACACACTATTACCAGACACTGAGAAGCCTTCGTCGTACCACCACGAGCCAGCCAGCCAACCAGTGTCTTAGTGTATTGCAAAACATTTAGGGTTATGGTGTTACTTGTTTTTTCCGCCTTCAAACAGTCATGGATGTAATTTTCTTCCATTTTATTTTCTGTTCGCTAATGTTGATGCGTTTGATTCGGTCTTTCACGCCTCCATGAAAGCAATAATCGTGGGTTGGTAAGAGCTAGAAGGAGTAGGAGGAGGAAGAGGAAGGAGGCGAAGAAGTGAGTTAAAGAAGACAAAAGAGGAAAAGTGAGTTCGTGAGAGCTAGGAGGAGGAGTAGGAGGAATAGGAAGGAGGAGGAGGACGAGGAGGAGGAGGAGGACGAGGAGGAAGAAGAAGAGATGGAGGAAGTGAGGTAAAGGAAAGAAAAATGTATCTGATCTTTCTTTAATTACTCTTATTTACTCTGTGTCTGCGTCTGTGTGTGTGTGTGTGTGTGTGTGTGTGTGTGTGTGTGTGTGTGTGAGAGAGAGAGAGAGAGAGAGAGAGAGAGAGAGAGCCACCATCATTACGTAGGCTGGAAACGCGAACTCTTTTTTTTTTTTCCTGATGTGTCCGTGTTTTGTTGTTGGTCAGTCAGTCCATCAGTGGCTTCTTTTTTTGACACGCCGCGGAAAAAAAATAAAAGCAGTTGGTGGTGTGTTTCGATGCTGAATTGGCGGATGTGATGCAGCGAGAGAGAGAGAGAGAGAGAGAGAGAGAGAGAGAGAGAGAGAGAGAGAGAGAGAGAGAGAGAGAGACCGCAATGATAAAAGAGAAAAAGTAAGAAAAGTATCTAGAAAACTTTGAGAGAAAAAAAGGTAAAACATGGAAATGATAGTAGGAAAGAGTGACCGTGAATATATATACATTAAAAAGAGAAGAAAAGGAAAAAAAATGTGAAAGGGGAAGTAATAACACGGAAAGAAATGAGTACATGGCCAATACAAAAATCGTGACAGTCAATGGAGAAATATTATGAAAAAAAAAAAAATCCCACAAAAATATATGAATTGTCCAAAAAAATATGAAAGAATATGAAAAAATAAAGTGCATAGAGGAATTAAACAACAACAACAAAAAATAAAGATATATAAAGGAAACGTGCTTAGTGTTCCTTTGTATTTTGTCAATTTGTAATATGGAAAAAAAAAGTTGTAGTTGTCTATGTGATGTTCTCTGTGTCAATATGTTTTTTTTTTTTCATTTAACTTTAAGAGTATACGCTGTTCTTTTATATATTATGTCTATAGTTCTCTTATCCTTTCTGTCTAATTGCCTGTTTATCTTTCCGTCTGTCCGTGTGGCTGATATAATATACCTATCTGTCTTTTTTAACAGGCCTCTTCTTTTTTCCCTTCTCAGTCTGTCATCTCTGTCTGTCTTTATATCTGGCAGCCTATCTACATATTCGTTCCTGTGTGTATACTTGCTAATGTGTTTGTGTGTGTCGTTCTGTTAACATACTTAATTCTCTCACTTACTCACTTTCTATCTATTTATCTATCTATCTTGTCCCTGTAGCACCGGTGTCAATGCTCCTTCGTCTTTTTCTCTTCCTTTCGTTTATCCTTCCCTCCTCCTCCTCCTCCTCCTCCTCCTCCTCCTCCTCCTCAACCACCACATGTCAACACGTCGCCACCACGCTGCCACGCCTCGGGACAACCGCCCAACCAGTGTCCCAAGTTGACGGACTTACTTTGCTGCCCTGCTCTTATTGACTCTCCTGCGTTATCTTATTTTCCTTTCTCTTCATGGCTTTTCCTTTTTCGTTACTGCCCTTCCCTATTTTTCTCTTCCCTACGCTTTCCTCCGTTCTGTTGTTTTCTTCATGTCTACTCTCTTTTCTCTTTATTGCCTTCTTTTTTTCCCTTTCCTCCCATTCCCTTCCTTCCTCTTCCTTGCTGTTTTCTTCTCTTTCAATGCCTTCTCTTCTCCTACTGTCCCTTCTTGTATCTTCTCTTCCCTTGTCTGCTTTTCTCCTCTCTCTTACTTCTCTTTCAAACTGTTGTAGATTTGGTACTGTAATAAATTGAATTAAAGACCACAGTCATGTTTAGAGGAAGGTATACAGACGGGCACAATGGATAGCTCAGATGGCAGACAGACTGAAAACATTAGTAGACAGACTGATATATAGATAGAAAGAAAGGTGGAAGAAAGAGAACATAATTGCTACGATAGATAAAGCAAATGACAGACTGAGAAACGTAAGATAGATAGATGAATAGATAAACAGACAGACGACCGGAGGAGACGCTGAAAGACGCGTGTTTTGTGCCTCTTTAATATTGCTGCTTCTCTCCTCTTCCCCCTTCACGTCTTCTTCCTCTTCCTATTTGTTTCCTCCTCCTCCTCCTCCTCCTCCTCCTCCTCCTCCTCCTCCTCCTCCGCCTCCTCCTCCTCCTCCTCCTCTTTCCCTTCCTCCTCTGTCTGCCTCACCTTTCTGCTTCTGCCTCCCTTCAGTTGTTCTCTTTTCCTTTCATTCTTCATTGTTTTCTTTCTCCTCCTCCTCCTCCTCCTCCTCCTGTTGTCTCGATATCTGCTCAAAGGGTAAATGTATCCAGAAACTTGATGCGTCTGCTGAGAGAGAGAGAGAGAGAGAGAGAGAGAGAGAGAGAGAGAGAGAGAGAGAGAGAGAGAGAGAGAGAGAGAGAGAGAGAGAGAGAGAGAGAGAGAGAGAGAGAGAGAGAGAGAATAGCATGTCACCCCAGCTATCTGTTTCATCAGCTTTATCTCGACAGCAAGACGAGAGTAAATCAATCACGGTGTAAGATTAAACCTTCTCTTGATAGTTGCCAGGCTCGGTTGAAAGGACGGCTTAGTGGAAGAGGAGGAGGAGAAGGAAGAGGAATAATAATAATAATAAGAAGAAAAAGAAGAAGATGAAAAAGAAGAAGAAGAATTAGAAGAAGAAGAAAAGAGGACGAGGAGAAAGCATCAAAGTATGGAAAAATGGGAGAACATGGAAAAGGAGGCTGAGAGGAAAGAGTAGTATGACAAGAGTAAGGTGATGAAGGAGGAGAAGGGGAAGGGAAAAAAGCTGAAGTTGAAGAAAGAGAATGTTCCAAAGTCAAGTAAATTCGTAGGTATTATAAAGAAAGAAATAATGGGGAGGGAATGGTCAAAATAGCCCGGAAACAGTAATAGGAGAAAAAGTGCCGAGTCCAGCCCAGCGTCCAGACTGTGCCTCGCTCGCCGCCATGGGCAGCGCCTGGGCTTAACTCAATTGTTATACGAGGTAGTCAGATTTCGTTAACATCAATAGACTTAGCAGCTAGTGTACAACTGTATTACAGTGTTCATACTCGATAGATTAAAAATAAAGTAATTATTGTGAAAAGAATTCAGAAAATAATGTTTAATGTTTATACCACATTTTACATATCCTGCTTTGTTTCCTCTTATATCCCACTTTATCTAAAATCTGAGATATCTTCGCATTCATGATGGATTTCTCTACAGGAACAAACATTTTATTCTAAACTTGGTCCCATAATTGCAGCAAATATTGATAAAAGTAAAATATAATATAGTCATTTATTATTATTTTGTGAATTCTTCTCAACTTATCGAGTTTTGAAAATCATTTTAAAGTTTTACAATCACTGCTTAATCGAAATATGTCAACAAAATCTACCTGTCATGTGTCACAGATATTTGAATATTTTCTTAGCCTCGGCTAGTGTGATGTGCGACGGACACGTCACGGCCTTCCGGCCAACACTCAGTCAGCCAGGAGCTCTGACTCTCAGCAGTGTCAGCTTGGCCATCCAATCGCTCTGCCCAAACACCTCAGCAGCGTGCGTGGCGGCGTTGAAAACCTTGCTTGTCAACACCACGTCATGAAGCACAGGGTGGCCGGGGCTCAGACACTGGAAAAAAAAACAAAAAAACGAGAGAGAGAGAGAAGAGAGAGAGAAGAGAGAGAGAGGCGCGTGCCCACTCACAGGTCAGCAGAGTCTCTAACCTTGTCAGTAAATTTTCCAACGTCAGGAAGAAAAACCCAGCCGAGCGAGTATCTCTCTCTCTCTCTCTCTCTCTCTCTCTCTCTCTCTCTCTCTCACACATCATGTTTGTACGATTCAGGAAAGCTCGAGGTTTGCGAATAGACTGACTATTTTCACCAAAAATGTGCCTTAATTTTATAAATTCAGTATTAAAATTTAGCATCAGGTTTTAATTGAGTTAGGTGGATTAATATGATTATTTTCATAAGGTTTTAATACTAAAAAGAAAAAGGTGAGAACACGTAGCAATGGTATGAATTTAATATATATCATTATTGAGGAAGAACAAGGCAAAAACTGCTTCACGCGTGGGGTGTGGACAAATGAGTGGAGAAGGTGGCAGGAAAATTCAGGCAGAGTGATGTTACAACTCCTGCTTTACCCTGTGTTTCCCAACCACCTTTTTTGTGATATATAATTGATACAAACACAATTGAAAGGTTTGCGTGAAGGGAAGTGTGTGAATATTTTTTTCTTCTCAGGAGAGGACCATTTGTAGCTTCCTTAAATCTTTGTGTACTTCTGTTTCGACTTTTTTTTATTTTGGTTGATTTTTCATGATTTTTATCCACTTTTTCCTTGCGTTATTTTTTTCTTTATTTTTTGCCGATATTTTTTTTCAGTACGTCTGGAGAACGATTTATTGTTTTCATAACTTCTAAACATTTTTTTTTAACTTGCGTCATTTCTGAGTGCAAATTCTCTTTTCCTCAGTACAAATAGGGAACGACTTGTTAATCGTTTTTTTATATATTTTTTTTTATTTAAACATGTGTACATATATTTACAGAAATGGGGAAACTTAACTTGTGAGTTGGCACCCACAACTATTTTAAAAGTTTCCAAGTGTACAAATACCTGTGAGGGTAACTGTACAAAACATACATACCATACAAATTATACGGATATATATACGTATGATATACATTAATTACATCATCTACTGCATCGTCCTAATTATACTGTTTCCCTGCATCAACTCATGCATTCTACCCGTGTACACCTTCAAGGGATATCCTTTGTAAAAATCCTCAGCGGCTTTCTCTTTCTCGTTAACCCACAGCGCTTGTTCCCAGGTTCCAGGTTTTCCTCTTGTATTATAGTTCTCAAGAGAGTTAACTTTTAAGGCTCGCCCTTGAACACCTGAGGACGTGTGTATCTCAGTATAATTTTTTTGTGTGTGGTTCAGCTTTTTTCTTTTTAGCATGTGTGTATGTGTGAAGTGTTTACGGGTTCGTGGGTAGAAAAAAGGAGGTGAAGGAGGGAAGGAAAGAAGGGAGGGAAGCCAGGGGGAAGGAGAAGTAAGTCAGACAGAAGGGAGGTGAGTAAATTAAGGAAGGAAGGCAGGGATGATTGAAGAAGAAATTATGAAACAAAGAAAAAGTAGGAAAGAAGAAAGGCATGAATGGAAGGGGAGAAGGGATGAAAGAAGAAGGGTAGGAAAGAAGAGAAGGAATGGAGAAAGAAAGGAAAGGGGAGGGTGGAGATGGAAGTAAGGAAGGAAGAACAAAGATTTGTATAAAGTAAGAGAATCATATCTTTCTTTGTTTTTCTCCGTCCTAACTTCCTTTCCTCCCTCCCTCTCTTCCTACCATCTTCCTTCTTTTCCATAAGTTCTTTTCTCTTAAGCTATTTTTTCATTCCCTTTCTTGCATTATTTCATAGCTTCATTGATTCTCCTATTCCCTCTGTTATTTTTCTTGTACGTTCCTTCCTCCCTTCCATCCTCCCTCCTTCCTTCCTTCCTTCTTTTCTGCCCTTCTAAGACGCCAGCCAGATAGCCAACCAGACAGACAACCAGACAGCCAAGCAGACGCCAGCCAGCCAGCCATATAAGACGCATAGACGACTCGTGGCTCCTTCCCGCCACCTAGTCATTACAAAGGCAGCGTTTCTCAGGGCTCTAATCTGCATCTCTAATAGGTGATTGCCTCCTCTCCCGGCCATGACCTGCCTTGCTGAGAGGGTGAAGGGCGCGACTGATGATGCATTGGTGCTTCCCTGTGGCTGACTTGATAGTGGTTGGTGGTGGAGGTGGTGACGATGGGGGAGGCAGAAAGACGTGACGGGAGGGAATGAGTGAGGGGGAAAGGAAGGGAAGGGAGGAAGAAGGGAAGGAATTAGACGAGAGGGAAAATAAGGGAAGGGAGCGGATGGGTACCGAAGGAAATGGGAAGAGGAGTGAGGAGAGGAGAAGAAAAGGAGATCAAGAGATAATTAAGGCGTAAACGAATTTGCAAATAACAGCCCTATCTTCTCTCTCTCTCTCTCTCTCTCTCTCTCTCTCTCTCTCTCTCTCTCTCTCTCTCTCTCTCTCTCTCTCTCTCTCTCTCTCTCTCTCTCTCTCTCTCTCTCTCTCTCTCTCTCTCTCTCTCTCTCTCTCTCTCTCATGAGTGGCTCGGGCGGCGGGTGGTCACCATGACAACGCCATGCAACACTGATTACACAGACAAGCCGAGAGGACAGGTGTGAGGCAGGTGTATCCTTCCGAGCACGGAGGCGGATGCTATCTGTTTAGTGTTCGTGTATATCAACAATACCTCAGATCACCACCCCTGTCACCACCACCACCAACAACACCAACACCACCATCATCTCAGCCACCACCGACACCACCACCACCACCATCACCACCACCATCTCAGTCACCACCACCACCACCACCACCACCATCATCCCAGCCACCACCACCACCAACACAACCACCATCTCAGCCACACCACCACCATCAGTACAATCCCCGCCATCACCACTGCCACCTCAAACACTTTATGCTGTCACGATAAGCAGTTCATAGGTAAAACAAAAAGTATGTTGCCATAGGATGAACGTTGTTTTGAACACAGTCGATGGAAGAGGTTTTATCAACATTACAAACAGAACCAACATCATCATGAAGAAAAGAACAAAAACAAAAATAGCACTAACAGAGAGTCAGCAGAGCAATGAAAAAATGGCGTTACATAAAAATAATGTATATATTGATGTTGATGGTATTATAAGTAAAAATAAGCAGGTAGCGGCGGAGATGGACGGAAACTAACTAACTAATACAGTGACGGTTTATTTGCCTCTTTCGCCCATATTACAAGGTGTCACTTTCTGGGCGATTCCCACAACATCTGTTACTACACCAGCTCTCCACCAGACCTCTTTCTCAACGAACTTTCTATGAATTACTCCTACTGATTAATGGCTACATCCGACATATAAGTTTCTATGTTAGTTATAGTATGGGTAAAGTAGGATAATTAAAAAGTAATTGAAATAAGTGTGTGGAGTTAAACGAAGTCGAGAAACAGTGTAGAAATTGCCGTTGGTCTCTGACCCAGCAATAAATGACATATTTTATTAAAAGAGCTTCAAATACGGTCATTTACGCTTCATAGAGAATAAAAGTCTTTGGGACTCAACAAGGAAAACAGTAAATAAAGCCATGTCATCCTTTTTACCTAACGCGGGTCCCTGCAAACAAAAGGCCGCGCCATCCAGGCAGGGCAGGGCAGCGGTAAAACACACACACACACACACACACACACTGCTGGGCGGAGTGATGCACTTGCCACGTTTGGTTGATTAAGGAAAACTCTCCGGTATGTGGGGAAGGAGGGAGCGGGGGGACGAGACGCATTTTTGGACGAGGAACTTTTGACGGAAGGGAAAAAAAGAACCCAAAGAAAAAGTAATACAAAATGCTGATGGGGGGAAAAGGCGGCTGGCATTCAAGTCCCGCTCTCGTCACACAAACCCTGGTGAACTGAAGCCATTTTTAACACCACACGCTGAGAGAGAGAAGAGAAGAGAAGAGAAGAGAAGAGAAGAGAAGAGAAGAGAAGAGAAGAGAAGAGAGAGAAGAGGAGAAGAGAGAGAAGAGGAGAAGAGAGAGAAGAGGAGAAGAGAAGGAAGGAAGGGAAGGAAGGAAGGAAGGGAAGGAAGGAAGGGAAGGGAAGGAAGGGAAGGAAGGAAGGAAGGAAGGGAAGAGAAGAGAAGAGAAGAGAAGAGAAGAGAAGAGAGTGGAAGAGAGAGAGAGAGAGAGAGAGAGAGAGAGAGAGAGAGAGAGAGAGAGAGAGAGAGAGAGAGAGAGAGAGAGAGAGAGAGAGAGAGAGAGAGAGAGAGAGAGAGAGAGAGAGAGAGAGAATGTTAGATATACGTACAGGTGATGTGTCGTCCGTTGCATTAAAAGGTAGACAAAAGCATCAAGAGGCCTCCAGTAGTCCCTTCATAACCTTGTGTATCATTATATTATTATCAGTTATTTGTAAGGTATATTTTTTAAAAGTGACAGGGAAAGAGGAAATAAGATGAACTAATAAAGAGTGGTTCAATAAAGTGAGTGTTGGATGTTGTGTGATTCTTGAGACGTGAGCTGGGTTTATATTCCTGCTGAGTGGAGGCTTCTGCTGCTGCTGCGAGATGTGAGAAAGGTGTTAGTGCCTGACGCAAGATCGTGAAAGTGTTTTGCTGTGAATACCGCTTGTTTGCCGATGTATGAATTATTATTATTATTATTATTATTATTATTATTATTATTATTATTATTATTATTATTATTATTATTATTATTATTATTATTATTATTATTATTATTATTATTATTATTATTATTATTATTATTATTATTATTATTATTATTACTTGGTGCTTGTGTAATAAGAATCTCAAGGGAAGGGAAGAAAGATTGAAAAGGAAAAAGATAGGATAAGTCTTGGTAAAGAATACGCTGATAAATGAAAATGAAATACTAAGAATAAAATTGTCGCGGGAAAGTTAAAAGAGAAATATGAATAGATAAGCTGATGAAAGAAACGCGGTAAAAATATTGTAGTAAGAGAGACGCCATGACCAAATGGAAGATATGAAAATTTAGTACGAAAAGCGATATTATAAATAAAACAGCCAAGCCACAATCTGACCTCATTATTGTTTGCTCCTTAACGTTTTTAATTATTACGCCGTCCCCCGGCGTCGAAATGTAACCAATAATACTGTGGTGTCTCCAAGCTTCTGCATCAAGTAAAAGTAAAGCCCCACTTCTTGGCATTGCCGTCAGGAACGTCACTCGTAGAATTATTGCAGTGAACTTTTTACTGGAGACCAATTTAGTGGATTCTTGATTTAGTAAAGTTCGATATAGTTGACTCGCGAATTAGTATAATTTAGTTTAGTGGACATGATTTCGTGGAACTTGATTTAGTGAAATCATATATAGTTAACTCAATTCGGTGGAATTCAATTGAATGGACTTGATTTCGTGGAAATGGATAGCTTGAATCAGTCACTGCATGGAGAGAAGAGTTCAGTGCGTGGCCGTGCTGAATCAGGATGTCGATGACGGTCAGTGTTAAAATTACCCCCCCAAAAAAATATTCTGACACACTTAAGCACATAAATTGGCTGCGTATCGACGTCCCAGTGAATAGACTTCAAAATAATTGCTCTCAACCAGAACAATATATCACCAGCTGCTCCATGTGAGTACCTGATCTGCAATTCCGAAGCTCAAATGCTGATTATGTCTTATTCATTACATTAAAAAAGAACGTGATAGTAAAAAAATACAAGTATTGTGGAAGGTAACCTTCAATATTTTCTCTATACCTAAATCCTCAAAAGAAAAAAACCTGCAACAGATAGACTTACCAGCGAGCAGAATTCAAAGCAAAACTCTGGTATACATTATAAAAGTATATCTGTAGCGGTCCCATTTGTGTACTGATAGCAGGAATTTGCAACACCGGCGAGCAGAATTTTAAAGTTACAGTAAACCAGGAAAAAACACCCAACGGGAGCGGTGTCATTTCCACGGTCGGTCCGCTTTGTGAGGCTCAGAGGAGGCGGCGAACCTTGGGCGAGGCTTAAAAGACGGCTGGGAGCAACCAAGTCATTTTCAGTGAGCTACGGGCACTGATTGTAGACTCGTTAGCGGTAATGATGCTTAGAATATGCCTTAGCGCTGAAGTAAATGTCAGACTTTGCCTTCAAGTAGCATTCGCCTTTTTAGAAGAATATAAATATTAAGCTTCTTGCATCAATTAAAGTAATACCTCGATTATCTCGACTATGGTGGTTAGAAGCCGTGTCGAAAACTGTCTATATTTGAATTTTCGGGAATAAACTAAAGTAATCGAAATTATCCGATGCGGTAAACTGAACGTGGCGAGAGAAGCACTGCAATTGGAATACGAACACGGATATACACTGTAAAGGCACATTGGTAGCGTAAAAGCGCTGCATTCATGGTATGGTAAAGAGAAGTTAATCTGCTCATCCATTTACGTACATAATAATAGTTTCATACGATCGGCTTCCCACACTACTGACTTAACTTGGGAGTAATAAAAGTCGTCAATTTGATAACAAATTCATGGTTAGCTCCGAAGGTTAAACGCACGTCCATCTACATAATATCGTTTAGCTGAGATGAGCCTCCAACTTGCTGACTAACCCGGCAAGAATAAAAAAAAAGTAATTGAGGTCGCGAACACTGAACTTCCTGGACAACCAAGAACAACCAAGGTAGACTCAGCCAGACAGTAGCTCCAGAGTACGAGTCACTTACCGCCACGACTACTTACTGGAGTTCCACTTAAGTAGTTAGTTACATACTTGCCACGGAAATTACTATAACCTTACAAACATATTTTCCTGTTCATAGACTACACACGCCCCCCCAAAAGTAAACGGCAAGTAACTTAAAACTGGAATTAGAATAGATACCCCCTAAACAAAAGTAAATGCCAGGCCATGGAAAGCTTAGAGCACCTGGTTTTAATGTCTCGAAAACGGGTCCCGATGGTGAGCAGAGTAAGGTCGCAAAGCTTTGTGAACATAAGATTGAAGAGAGACATACTGTGAGACAACGCGGGGAAGACTAATTATTGAAGATCCGTTAAACCTCCTTCCGGAAAAAGCAGGAAGTGACTGAAGAAGATGCAAGACATGACTACACGCCTCCGCCACCACCTGCTCTTGGCTAAAAACTGAAAGATATGACAAGCCCGTGAAACATAAGAAACGGAGGCACTTGAACACTACTCCGCGAGAAAACCAAGTCTTATTAAACTGTAAGATGTAAGACAGTCCAGCACGCCACTACCTGCTGCTCTCTGGAAAAGTAAAAAGTGAAAGCTGTGAAGTGAAGGATATGACAAAGCCGAGGCGAATGAATAATATCTCAGCCAGCGAGCACCAACTTGGGAGAGAATCCGGAGTAAAGAAACTTAAAGATGCAAAACATGTCCACACGAATCATTGACCACCATCAACACCAACACTGACACCAACACCACTATCACCACCACCACCAGC
This sequence comes from Eriocheir sinensis, assembly GCF_024679095.1. Taxonomy (NCBI): domain Eukaryota; kingdom Metazoa; phylum Arthropoda; class Malacostraca; order Decapoda; family Varunidae; genus Eriocheir; species Eriocheir sinensis. The sequence goes on along the minus strand of NC_066540.1, from coordinate 7,793,613 downwards.
AACAACAATAACAACAACATGAAGACCACCAGCACCACCACAACCACCACCCTTATCACCATCACCACTATCAGCACTATCACTCAGCATTACCACCACCATCATCATCATCATCACCATCACCACCACCACAACCACCACCCCTATCACCATCACCACTGTCATCACCACTATCAGCACCATCACTCATCATTACCTCCATCATCACCATCACCACCACCAACACCAACACTAACATCACAACCACCACTGTTACCACCACCACCACCACCTGCCCTCCATTAGGTCAGAATTCAGTAACAGTGTCCATTAGGTCTGAGCACAAATAACTTTAACATCTTTACACCGTGGTTCCTTTGTAGACGTGGAAAATATGTTGGTTATTTTATGCGAATTTTCTTTACTTTTAACCTTGTATTTTTCCTTTGTAATATTCTAGTTTTTTGGTATCCTTGTTTTTCAAATTTGCAGACTAATTTGTAGTTATTTTTATTTCTACTCAAATATTGCAGAAAGTACATAATACCCCGATCACTATGCAGGTAGTTTTTTTTCTTTTTTCTTATACTGTAAATTAACTCGTCATTATACTTTTACTTTGTTTTGCTGTATTTCATAAGTCGCTTAAACCCTCAGTCAATATGTCTCTAGCTTTATATATACTGAGTGTTTGCCGGGAAGCACTTTCAACATGCTTGGACAATGTGAATTTTGAAAACTACGTACCATGTAGAATAATAATTTACCGGATATTGAACGGTAGTCAGGTGGCACTGTTGTTGTTGTTGTTGTTGTTGTTGTTGTTGTTGTTGTTAATAATATTGCTATTATTATTGATAGCTATATAGTCATTACAGCAAAGCAATTATGTAAATGATGGTTGCATTCAAACACACACACACACACACACACACACACACACACACACACACACACACACACACACATACACACACACACTCACTCACTCACTCACTCACTCTCCACAGACACTTAAGTTTTTTATATGTGAATTAAAACATAATAAATCTCCTGATATATAATTTTTACTCTATTTCAGGTGAGTCGCCATTTCTTGCTCTACGGGAAGGTGAGGTGAAAGACGCTCCCAGGTGACCCGCGGAGCTGCTTCACCTGCGTCTTTGAGTCCAGGTAAACCGAGATACCATTTTGAAAGTCTCTGTAACTTTGTGTGATGAGCAAAGTTCAAGGTGCGGAGAGGGAGGGCGATGTTAATTAAGAGGCGAGGAGGTGAAAATGTTGAAGCAGGCGATAATGAGGAGGAGGAGAGAGGAGGAGGAGAGAGGAGAAGGAGGAGGAGGGAAGGAACGAAAGAACTTATACTAAATGTTGAGAAAGTCAGTGAGCGAAGGAAAAAGTTGAGACCAGGAAGTTGCAGGTGTGGAGAATGAAGGTGTAATTAATTAAGAGGCAAGGGAGTGAAAATGCAAGAACTGGTAACGATGTGTAAAGGAGGGACAGAAACTGATACGGACGAGAGAGGGAGAGGGAGAGGGAGAGGGAGAGGGAGAGGGAGAGGGAGAGAGAGAGAGAGAGAGAGAGAGAGAGAGAGAGAGAGAGAGAGAGAATTAATGACGTGCATGGGAAGAGGGACCAAACCGACATTTAGAAAGAAAAAAGTGGAGAGAAAGACATTAAAAAAGAGACAAAGAAAGGGAAACCGGAGAATAAATAATGAAGGCAGACTGGGAAATAAATTGAAAACAAAACAAAAAAACGAGAATGTTGAAAAAAAATATTATATTCAGTGAAGAAACGAGCGAATAGATAAACAGTAAAGATGAGGAGAGATTAGGAAACAGGCTGGGAAAAGAGAAAGAATGAAAATGCTGAAAAAAAGAGTCTGTATCTTGATATGAGCGAATAGAGAGCTAAAAAAAATTAAATTAATGAGAGAAACGTGACTTAATAAGCAAGAGGATGGTAAAAAAATCTAGAAAGGGCCACAAATAGGAGTGAATGTCAAAGAAACGAACGATATGCATAGAAGAAGTGAAGGAGCTGACACTACTGAATTGCAAGCGTAAAAACATACATTAATTAAGAGGAAATGAAGTGAAAACAGCTGCAACAGGAAGTAATGAATGAAATGGAGAGGAGAAAAAATATATGAACAGCAAAGAGCGAGATTGTTAATGAAAAAAATAGTGATAGCATTAAAAAGAAGCGAGGGAACAGATATTTAGAAATTTTAAAGTGTGGACCAAACTTTTAATTGAGAGACAAGGTTCTGTAAAATGCAAGGAAAGGTGACGATGATAAATGATCAGTAAAAGGAGTTGAGAGAAATTGATACTAAAGAGCGATAATGTTAAGGAGAGTTATGGTGTGTATGGGAAGAGTGAAAGAGCAGGTTCCTAGGTAGCTGAAGGTGTTGGGAAAGGCTTTAATTGAGGCAGGGAAGGGGAAAAGTGAGAGATATTGATGCTAATTCAAAAGGGAGAATCAATGAGTCAGACGATAGCATGGAAATCAGAGGAAGATAGGAACTGAGGATACAAGATGCTTACACACACACACACACACACACACACACACACACACACACACACACACACACACACACACACACACACACACACACACACACACACACACACACACACACATGTATAGCTATGTATATTCACTTTCGGATCACTTGGAAAGAAAGAAAGAAAGGGAACTGGAAAAAATCAAGATTCGAGTCTGTGATTTGCCTGTGTGCCGAGGCGTGGGATTGACGGTCGCCCGCCCCGCCCCGCCTTTAGCTGTAGGTCGCTCCGCTGACGTCTTTCTGTCCTGACTAAAAGATAAAAGATGACGAGAACAGCGATGATTTTCCTATAGTTAGGTTTTGTGTGAATTGTAGTTACGGCGATGAAGGAACAATGAGGGAACTTATCCACTGGAGTTAAGAAAATGTTGGATTTAAAATGGAGCGATTGAAACAAGTATCATGTATTAGGGAACAGACAAAGGTTGGAGATAGAAGAAGTTAAAAAAAATTGACTTTGGCAAATATGCCACCACTATAAAACACATGCCTGCCCCACTATCGTGCTGGGACCGACATTCAGGCCCCATCAAGAAACCCTACCGGCTCTATAAGCCAATATATATATATATATATATATATATATATATATATATATATATATATATATATATATATATATATATATATATATATATCCTATAGCGCCGGTAGCCTTTTTTCAAGGGCCTGATCGTCGGCCGAAGCTCATCATGGCGCAGGCAAATTTTATAGTGGCGCCATCTATCCTTGGCTCATGCTGCCCCCCGGAACTCATTCTTGATTCACTCGTACTGTTCTTCTAGAGTCAGGGTTGATGGGTGGCCTTCAGGACAGCATGTGGGTAGTCTTAGGCCACTCGGCGGTGACTGAAAAACCTTAGGTGGTAGTGGGCGGATTCGAACCCGCGTCGTCCAGAATGAGGTGAATGCGGGGCCGCACGCTAACCACTCAGCCACCCCTCTCCCCTAATATATATATATATATATATATATATATATATATATATATATATATATATATATATATATATATATATATATAAGAATGCCCAGAACATTGAAATTTCACACACTTTGGAAGCATAGTGCAAAATCAAGGGTATAGATCCTGCTGGAAGGTACTGTAAAGTAAAAGCCACCTGCATGGAGACTTGCTCATTGCAAACCCGGGGATTGGCGTCGTAGGGTACACGAGACATGCTCCCCCAGGCGTGTGTCTTCACCATGGTGTCCTGCGTGTCCCTGGAGGAGACATACGGAAACAGGGAATGATCGAGGAACTGAACGGTGGGAAAACAGGAACAATCTGAACAATGTCAAATTAAACGAGTTAGCTTGAGAAAGATAATTAAATAAACAAGGAAATGAAAGCAAGAAAGAGAATTGCAACGATGTTATATTGGAAGATCTCGGTCAGGGAAGAAAAGATAGACAGACGATGTGTCCCGCGTCTTGTCTCCCTTCCTCCCTCCGCTGGTCCATCAGAAGCATTACTACTATTTTCACGATCGCTCGCTCGCCCCGCAGAATTGTTCCATTAGAAAAACTATTACTTCTTCCATTATACATGAGCGGAACGAGCGAGATAACTTCCTACCTTCCTTCCTGCCTTCCTTCCTATCGCTCCTTCCCTCCATCTCAGATTCAATTAAAAGCTTCAATATTTAAACAACCTGAATGTCATTGTGATGGCTTTTTGTAATTGCTTTTTGTGGCGGTGTTTTTCTTCTTCCTCACTCCTCTACCTCCTCCTCTCCCTCCTCTTCTTTGTTCTTCCTCGCCTTCCTCCTTTCTTCCTCCTTCTTTTCCCCCTCCTCTTCGAACTTCTTCTGCTCCTTCTTCTTCTTCTTCTTCTTCTTCTTCTTCTTCTTCTTCTTCTTCTTCTTCTTCTTCTTCTTCTTCTTCTTCTTCTTCTTCTTCTTCTTCTTCTTCTTATTATTATTATTATTATTATTATTATTATTATTATTATTATTGTTAGTATTATTCCTCCTCCTTCTGCTAATCCTCCTCCTCCTCCTCCTCCTCCTCCTTCTCCTTCTCCTCCTTCTCCTCCTCCTCCCCCTCTTCCTCCTCCTCCTCCTCTTGTTCTTGTTTTTTATCGTCTTTATAGTCATTGCCATCTCTGTTATCTCTCTCATCATCTACAATTTTCATTCCTCCTCCTCCTCCTGTTCCAATAAGGCCACTATTCTCTCTCTCTCTCTCTCTCTCTCTCTCTCTCTCTCTCTCTCTCTCTCTCTCTCTCTCTCTC